>NC_044568.1:70898585-71198585 GCF_007565055.1 Rhinopithecus roxellana | reverse complement strand
CCATGCCTCTGTTCCCAGTGGCCTTTCCCTGCGTCCTGCGACTCTCACTCCCTTGGGCCACCGCAATAAACAAGGCAGAGGAGCCACTACTTATTTTTGTTTGTTTTGTTTTCGTTTTGTTTTTTTCAGACAGAGTCTAGCTCTGTCGCCCTGGTTGGAGTGCAGTGGTGCAATTTTGGCTCGCTGCAACTTCTGCCTCCTGGGTTCAAGTGATTCTCCTGCCTCAGCCTCCCAAGTAGCTGGGACTATAGGCACCTGCCACCATGCCTGGCTAATTTTTCTATTTTTAGTAGAAACGGGGTTTCACTGTGTTGGCCAGGCTGGTTTCCAACTCCTGACCTCAGGATCCACCTGCCTTGGCCTCCCAAAGTGCTGGGATTACAAGCGTGAGGCACCGCTCCCGGCCGGTTTGTTTTTTTTTTTGTTTGTTTGTTTGTTTTTTGTTTTTTTTTTTTTTGAGACGGAGTCTCGCTCTGTCGCCTGGGCTGGAGTGCAGTGGCCGGATCTCAGCTCACTGCAAGCTCCGCCTCCCGGGTTTACGCCATTCTCCTGCCTCAGCCTCCCGAGTAGCTAGGACTACAGGCGCCCGCCACCTCGCCCGGCTAGCTTTTTGTATTTTTTAGTAGAGACGGGGTTTCACCGTGTTAGCCAGGATGGTCTCGATCTCCTGACCTCGTGATCCGCCCGTCTCGGCCTCCCAAAGTGCTGGGATTACAGGCTTGAGCCACCGCGCCCGGCCTGTTTTTTGTTTTTTTGAGAAGGAGCCTTCCTCTGTTGCCCAGGCTGGAGTGCAGTGGCGCCATCTCTGCTCACTGCGGCCTCTGCCTCCTGGGTTCAAGCGATTCTCCTATCTCAGCCTCTAGAGTAGCTGAGACTACAGGTGCCTGCCACCATGCCCAGCTAAGTTTTGTATTTTTAGTAGAGATGGGGTTTCATCATGTTGGCCAGGCTGGTCTTGAACTCCTGACCTCAGGTGATCCGCCCGCCTTGGCCTCCCAAAGTGCTGTGATGATAGGTATGAGGCACTGCCGCTGCTAGCCCACTCCTGGGATTTAAGCTCAGAAAATGGCAGCACATGGAACCTACTGTGCTGCAGGGAGTTTTTTCGTTGTACACCGTTGCATTTTTGAGATTTACTATGCTGTTACAGCTCTACTTCTATTTCTGTTTTCTTTTTCTTTACTTTTCTTTTTTTCTTGAGAAGGAGTTTCACTCTTGTTGCCCAGGCTGGAGTGCAGTGGCGCGATCTTGGCTCACTGCAACCCCTGCCTCCCAGGTTCAAGCAATTCTCCTGCCTCAGCCTCCCTAGTAGCTGGGATTACAGGCATGTGCCACCATGCCCGACTAATTTTGTGTTTTTAATAGAGACGGGGTTTCTCCTTGTTGGTCAGGCTGGTCTCGAACTCCTGATCTCAGGTGATCCGCCCGCCTCAGCCTCTCGAAGTGCTGGGATTACAGGCGTGAGCCACCGTGCCCAGCCTCTACTTCTATTTTCTGTCACAGGGACTTCCGTCCCAGCACAGACCTTCATTGATCAATTTCTGCAGTTCCCCCTGCAGAAGCTCCCTGGGCCACCTTCAGGGGGCATCCTGGACCCTCCCCAGACTGGCTGGAGTGCCCCCAGGGGTCCAGAGACGCCCACGTCCTCTTAGTCAGGAGTGGGTGGCAGCGCCAAGGGACCCTGATGGGGCCTGGCTCTGGCCCATGTCGTGCTGCACTACCCGCCCACCACACAATCCAGGCAGCTCTCAAGGACAAGGGGCCCCAGGGGAGCGCAGTGGGGACAGCTTCTTGCAGAGCCTCTGGTCCCGGGGGTCCTCCAGTTGGCACAGACAGCTCCATCTGCATCCCCCATTCTGCCCCCGTCACGGTGTTTTCCTGACAGGCTGGGGGTGGTCAGCCTCTGGCGCAGCAAGGATAGATCCTAGCCACAGCGCTCCTTGAGTGCCTACTGGGTACCAGGCACAGTTCAGCTCCCAGACCCACCACTGGATTACCAATGCTGATGAGATGATGAAATGGCCACTGTTTTCCCCCCAGTTTACAGATGAGGAAACTGAGGCAGGAGAGGCCGAGACCCTTATCCTCTTAGTCCAGCTGGGACTATCAAGCAGGGCTGGCATCTCACCACTTCAGTGTGGCCTTTGTGGGGAGGGCTGCTGGTTTCAAACCTCCTCAGACTCACCAGACCTGCTGGGGACCCTCACGCCTCAGGAGCGAGAGTCAGGCTCTGCCCCAGACCTTCTGTTGTGTTTGTTTGTTTTTTGAGATGGAGTCTTGCTCTGTTGCCCAGGCTGGAGTATAGTGGTCCCATCTCGGCTCACTGCAACCTCTGCCTCCCGAGTTCAAGTGATTCTCCTCCCTCAGCCTCCCGAGTAGCTGGGACTACAGGCGTGTGCCACCACGCCCGGCTAAGTTTTTTTTTGTTTTTGTTTTTGAGATGGGTCACTCTGTCACCCAGGCTGGAGTGCGATGGCACGGTCTTGGCTCACTGCAACCTCCGCCTCCCAGGATCAAGCAATTCTCCCGCCTCAGCCTCCTGAGTAGCTGGGACTACAGGCGCGTGCCACCCGGATAATTTTTATATTTTTAGTAGAGATGGGGTTTCACTATGTTGGTCAAGCTGGTCTGAAACTCTTGACTACGTGACATGCCCACCTCGGCCTCCCAAAGTGCTGGGATTACAGGCGTGAGCCACCGCACCCGGCAAGTTTTGTATTTTTAATGGAGATGGGGTTTCTCCCGTCTCCATTAGACCGGCCATGTTGGACCAGCTGGTCTTGAACTCCTGGCCTCAAGCAATCCACCCGCCTTGGCCTCCCAAAGTGCTGGGATTATAGGCATGAGCCACCGTGCCCAGCCTGCCCCCAGCCCTTCTGTGCCTCTCTGGACGGGGGTACCCTGTTCCCCCAAGCTGAGGCTCTTGGGCTCAGGGGCTAGGCTGTATCTAACCTCCACCATTTACCCAACATGATCTGGGGCAGGTCAGTTCTCCCTGGGCCTCAGTTCGCTAGTTGGTGAGTGGAGTCAATAATAGTTTCACTCATGGCATTGTCTGGAGGTCAAGATGAGATAGTTTATCATGACCCAAAACGAGATCCCTGATGTCTGGGACACGGGGCTGCCCCATGACTGGCATGATTGCTGGGGGAGGGCTGGATTCACCCTTGCTGGGAGGTCAGGAAAGAGTGTGTCAGGCTCTACCCTCTGGGAGGGGGCTGTTAAGCCAGGTGGGCACAGAAATGTATTCTGAGGGATTGTCTGGCCGTGTGCCTTTTTTTTTTTTTTTTTTTAAGCTGGCATTTCGTCTGGTTGCCCAGACTGAAGTTCTATGGCGCAATCTTGGCTCACTGCAACCTCCGCCTCCTGGGTTCAAGCGATTCTCCTGCCTTAGCCTCTCAAGTAGCTGGGATTACAGGTGCCTGCCACCACATCCAGCTAATTTTTTGTGTTTTTCGTAGAGATGGGGTTTCACCATGTTGGCAAGGCTGGTCTTGAATTCCTGACCTCAGGTGATCCACCCACCTCAGCTTCCCAAATTGCTGGATTACAGGCGTGAGCTACCATGTCCGGCCAAGGACCTGGGCCATTTAAGTGGAGTCCTGAAGGATGAGTAGGTGTTAGCCAGGCTGAGAAGGAGGGAATGATGCTCTAGGCACAGACGCACAGAGGCAGGCACAGTCACAGGCTGTTGGTTTAAACAAAAATTGAGCCTCGCTGGATAAAGTGATCTTAGGGGACCATCACCAGAGAGGAGACACTGGAGGTCTGCAAGGCCTTTTCCTGCCCCTCCAGGGCTAGAGGTTCAAGGAGGAGCTGACTCTTTCTCCTGGAGGCCTCGCAGAACACAGACCCCAAGGATGGCTTGGTGTGGCCAATGTGAGGCTTCTAAGCCTCTGTCTAGCTCTGCGGGGAGACAGGTTGGCGGGGAGAAGCTGGGGGTGGCACTGGACAGGACAGAGTATGGGGACAGCTTTGGGAGCCGTGCTAGGCAAGGACAAGGGACAACTCTTGTGGGGAGTGACCCAGAGGGGTCTTGAATGGTGCTGAAGGCCCCTGGCCGCCCTCCCGCGGTAGCCACTGTAGCTCTGCCTGTACCTGGGCCTTCCCTCTGTTGTTGTCCCACCCGCAGGAGTCTGGCTAAAGGGGCATCCCTCAGCCCTACTCCCTCATCAGTGTTCCCAGTACCCTCTCCCTGGCACTTCCACTCCTGGGGGGAGGAGGCTGAGCAGGGAGAGAATGGAACGTGTTCCCCTAGAGGAGCCCCGAGCACAGTTCCAGCCAGCGGCCCACTCAGTGAGGTGCTCAGGTACCCACCTCCCCGCCAGCTGCCAGGGTTCCCTTTCCTCCCTCCGTCCCTCCTCCCATCTGGGGAGCCCAGCGGTACTGCGTGGGCGGAACCAGGCGGGGCCACGAACGGTTATAGCTGGGCTCGCAAGGGGACCCGCGGCTCGCCTCCAGCCTCCTGCGCTCTGGTACCTGGGCGTCCCCACTCCACTGCGCGCCCAAACCCAGCTGAGCCGGTTCGTGGCCCGCCCCGCCGGGCGGCCGTCGACGCGAGCACCCTGGCGCCGGGCCCGGGGAAGCGGGGGGCTCCCGCGAGCCGGCCGCGGCTGGCACTGCCGCTGCTCCTGTTCCTGTTGCCGCTGCCCGCCGGCGCGTGGTACAAGCAAGTGGCGAGTCCCCGCTACCACACGGTGGGCCGCGCCGCTGGCCTGCTCATGGGGCTGCGCCGCTCACCCTATATGTGGCGCCGCGCGCTGCGCGCAGCCGCCGGCCCCCTGGCCGGGGACACCCTCTCCCCCGGACCCGCCGCCCGCGAGGCTCCTCTCCTGCTGCCCTCGTGGGTTCAGGAGCTGTGGGAGACGCGACGCAGGAGCTCCGAGGCAGGGATCCCTGTCCGTGCGCCGCGGAGCCCGCGCGCCCCGGAGCCTGCGCTCGAACCGGTGTCCCTGGACTTCAGCGGAACCGGCCAGGTACGTGAGAGGGGAGGAGGCCTGGACCGCCGCGGGCAAAGGGGTCTCAGGAGGTCTGAGCCGGAGCACGGAGCCGCGTGTTCAGGGTGCACCCTCGGGCCCTTCCATCCCCCGCTCCGCGCCCAGAAAAGTTTTCCCTGGGTAAGCTCGACCCTGGCAAGCGGGGGTGGCGGTGGAGGGCCACAGCCTCCTCCCCACGGCCTTGCTGTGTTCTCGCTAGCGACTTCGGAGAGACGTCTCCCGCCTAGCCGTGGTCCCTGCAGCAAACCGCCTTGGCCGGCCCCGCCTGGCCCCCGGACCGTCCTGACAGCGTTCTCCCGCCTGCGGCGCCTCGGCGCCTGACCCAGGACGAGTCGCCGCAGCTTCCAGGAGCCGCTCACAGCTCCGGCCTGCTGTCCGGTCAATAAAATCCGCCTGACTCCTGCGCCCCCGCGTGCGACCCCTTCGTCTGCCTGTGTACTTTGCCGTCTAGCTCAGGGCGCAGACAGGCGCGCCCACGCCCTGGCAAATGTCACGGGCCCCTCCCTCGCCGACCAGGGGAAGCGCCGGGCACTCAGCATTCATTTAAAACCTGAATCTCCTGGCACCCCCTTTCTCCCTTAGCCAAAGTCTTCCGCAGAGGATTAAGAACCCCTGGTCCCCTTCTTCTGGGTCATGCCCCTGGAGGAGGGGCCCCTCCACCTGAGCCCCACCTTGCTTCTTGCTTTTTTCTTTTCTTTTTTTTTTTTTGAGATGGAGTCTCCCTTTGTCAGCCAGGCTGGAGTGCAATGGCGTGATTTTGGCTCACTGCAACCTCCACCACCACGGGTTCAAGCGATTCTCCTGCCTCAGCCTCCTGAGTAGCTGGGACTACAGGCACCCACCATGATGCCCAGCTAAGTTTTGTATTTTTGTAGAGACGGGGTTTCACCATGTTGGCTGGACTGGTCTTGAACTCCTGACCTCAGGTGATCCGCCCACCTCGGCCTCCCAAAGTGCTGGGATTACGGGCATGAACCACCATGCCCAGCTGCTCCTCTACCTTTTATCCCTCTCTGCATGCCCTTCTGGTCACTGGCTCCAGCCCCCCCCACATACATGTGCCCTGCCATCTTGAATACCAAGGACCTCCGTCCACCAGGCCCCCTCCAGTTCCCCTCCCAAGGGTCTGGGCCCCTCCTCCCTCACTCTCCCTCTTCAACCCTCTCTAATCTGCCCTGGGACTCCAACGACTGTCCTGGACCCCAAACCACCAAGGTCACATGCCCTGATGCAGCTCACCCTTGGAACCTCCCGTAGCCATGTGGCAGGGTCCCCCCTTGGGGCCACCCAGCAAGGATTGGGGGAGGGGTGGTCCTGGGCCTGGCTTTAGTATGCCCCTGTGGAACCAGCCCCCCACCCCTGCTCCTGGAAGCCCCGCTTCCCCTCGCTGGTAGGTCCTTTCCATCTCCAAGGTGTGTCCTTCTCCCAAATGTGGGTGCTCTTTTTATCTCCACCCCTTCAATTCTTTTTCTTTTTTTTTCCGAGACAGAGTCTCTAGCCCATGCTGAAGAGGCACTATCTCGGCTCACTGCAACCTCCGCCTCTCTGCCTCCCCGGCTCAGATGATTCTCCTGCCTCAGCCTCCCCCGTAGCTGGGATTGCAGGTGCCCACTACCAAGCCCAGCTAATTTTTGTATTTTTTTAAAATAGAGATGGAATTTCGCCATGTTGGCCAGGCTGGTCTTGAACTCCTGACCTCAGGGGATCCACCCACCTCGTCCTCCTAAAGTGCTGAGATTACAGGTGTGAGCCACGGCACCTGGCCCACCAGCCAATTATTTTGTTTTTTGTTTTTCGTATTTTTTTTTTTTTTTTTTTTTTGAGACAGAGTTTCCCTCTTGCTGCCCAGGCTGGAGTGCAATGGCGCAATCTTGGCTCGCCGCAACCTCTGCCTCCTGGGTTCAAGCCATTCTCCTGCCTCAGCCTGTAGCTGGGATTACAGGCATGCGCCTCCACACCCGCCTAATTTTGTATTTTCGGTACAGACAGCATTTCTTCATGTTGGTCAAGCTGGTCTCGAACTCCCGATTTCAGGTGATTCTCCCGCCTCGGCCCCCCAAAGTGCTGGAATTACAGGCGTGAGCCTCCCCAGCCAATTCTTTTTTTTTTTTTTTTTTTTTTTTTTTTTGAGACGGAGTCTTGCTCTGCCGCCCAGGCTGGAGTGCAGTGGCCAGCTCTCAGCTCACTGCAAGCTCCGCCTCCCGGGTTCACGCCATTCTCCTGTCTCAGCCTCCCCAGTAGCTGGGACTACAGGCGCCCGCCTCGTCGCCCGGCTAGTTTTTTGTATTTTTTAGTAGAGACGGGGTTTCACCATATTAGCCAGGATGGTCTCGATCTCCTGACCTCGTGATCCGCCCGTCTCGGCCTCCCAAAGTGCTGGGATTACAGGCTTGAGCCACCGCGCCCGGCCTCTCCCCAGCCAATTCTTACATGGAGCCCTTGGTTCCATCTAGCCCTCCCTCCGGTTCTGTGCTGGGTGAAGAGGTGGTCACATACCTCACAGGACAACTCATTCTCCTCCCTGCGAACTCATTCCTTCCCAGTCCTGCCCCTGTTCCTCACTGAACCTGACCTCTAAGAACATGGATGTCCTGACCTTGTCACCCCCACACCCCGCCTCAAGGGCTCTCCACTGCTTATGGGATGATACCCGTGCTCTGGCAGGGCTGGCCCTGTCTGCTCTCACTGCCCCTCCCACTGCCTACTCCCCTACCCCACCGCCAGCTCCAGACTGCAGATTCCAGGACAGCCCGGGACCTCCCTCCCCTAAGGAGGACTCCAGGGCCCCAGGCTGGGTCAAATGTTCTTCCTGGAGCTGCTTCAGCTCTGGCCTCCCCTTGCAAACGCCAAGGTGCTCAAAGCCCTGTTTTTGCGGGGGCGGGGGGAGGTTTCAGTGATGTTCCCTGGTGCTTCCCTGGTCCAAGATGGGGAGGCAGAGCCGATGAGGGGCTTCTCTGCCTCCCCAGCTCCACACCCTTATTCCCCTGCAGCGCAACCAGCCCTAGGGCGCCAGCCTCACCCCAGTCCCCACCCCACAGGACTGGATCGAGTGGCAGCCAGATGGGCAGGATCCTGGGGCAACTCCTCGGACGATGCAATGCCACCAGTTCCGACCAGGTGGCGCTGCGCGGCTATCGTTCTGGGCAGTAGCCTCCGCCCCGCGCCTCCAGCAACGGGCGGGCCGCAGTGGGCGGAACCACAGCGGGTGGGCGGGGCCGCCCCGTCGGCGGCAGCGGTTTCCTGCCCCTCCCTCCTTCTTGGGTCGTTGCAGTCCCCACCTTCCCTCTCCTCCTCTCTGGGTCTCTGTTGGTAACCTCCTTCTGTCGCGCTGGCCCCGCCTGCTCCAGTTTCGGAATCTAAAGAGAGGCACGGTGCAGCCAGAGGGAAGAGGCCCTAGGCGCGGTCTGGTTATGCTTGCAGGACCATTAATGTCCATCAGAAAGCAGCGCCTGCCTGAGGAGCTCTGGACCATTACCGGGCGTCGGAATAGTGGTCCCACCCCCAGACAGGGCTCCAGGCCACGGCCACATCCCAGAGCCTCTGCCAGGCCCAGGCTCGGGCTCCCTGAGATCGCTGGGACCTTGCTGGAGGGATGCGGGTTCAAGGCCTGAAGGAAAGGTCCTGCAGAAACAGGAGTGCATGGGCGGCCCCCACCCCGGTGGACCCCCCACCGACAGCCCAGGGGAACAGCTGAGACCTCTCCCTCTGCCGGATAGGACTCATGCCTGGGTAGCATGCTGGCAGGCGTGGGGAAAGGGGGTTGGTTGGAGAGTGGGGAATCCCCCAAGCCTCTGATTGCCCCTGACTTGACTTTCTTCCCTCCTGCTGCTGCCCTGGGAACCCACGTCACCCCATCTGCACTCCGCAGAAGCAGCAAAATAAAGTTCACCCTCCTCTCGATGTGGACCCTACTGCCTCCCGCCCACCTCCCTAGCCCTTTCTTTGAGACACCAAGCACTTGGCGGCCCCTGAACACCTTTGCCCAGGTGCTTCCCTTTGCCTTCCTCTGCCTCCAGCGCAGCACCCGTGGGGGCCAAGGTCAGCCTTGGACCAGGGCTGAGAGCTTCCAGGGGCTGGCTGGAAAAGAGGCATGGGAGGGTTTGCCCCTGAGAGCTGCTGGGTCACCCTTCCTTGCCTGTTCCTCCAGGCCCCTGGATTCACTGTCCCCTCTGACTCTGCACCTCCTCTGAAATTGTGACCTCCGGTTCCTCTCTGGCTGCCTCATTCCTCCCGCTCCCTGCTTTGCCAGGCCCACTTCCTTTGTTGCCTGAGCCTTTGCTACTCTGTTACCCTCCTCAGCCTTTCTTGACTTTGGGGACTCCTTTGTTACTTTGTAGCGGCAGAGTGTCCTGTGATACTTCCTTGGTTCCTGGCCCCAGTTGTGACCTCATGTCGCTGGTGGCCCTTCCCTCCGCCATGCTGTTCTCCATCCCATCTTTTATTTATTTATTTTTAAATTTTTATTAAATTTTTTTTTTGAGATGGTGTCTTGCTCTGTCGCCCAGGCTGGAGTGCAATGACGCAATCTCAGCTCCCTGCAACCTCCGCCTCCCGGGTTCAAGTGATTTTCCTGCCTCAACCTCCCCAGTAGCTGGGATTACAGGTGCCCGCCACCACGCCTGGCTAATTTTTTTTGTATTTTTAGTAGAGACGAGGTTTTGCCATGTTGGCCAGGCTGGTCTCGAACTCCTGACCTCAGGTGATCCACCCGCCTCGGCCTCCCAAAGTGTTGGGATTACAGGCATGAGACACTGCTCCTGGCCCCCCATCCCATCTTCAGTCACTGGGAGGAGGAATCGGCTGAGTCCTGGGCCAGGGAAGGCTGGTGTATGCCCAAGGCTGATCAGGGATCTGCCCCACCCAGGGGGGTAAGCTCTGCAAGCCCTCTTACCCAGGGCATCTGAGGCTGCTGGTGCCTCCCATCCAGCCACCTCCCTCGACTCTAGTGTGGCCACGAAGGTACAGCCTGCCAGGTTGTGGGTGGCCCTGGTTGGTGTGGGATGACCCCCTGAGCCCAAACAGGTGTGGTGTGTGGGGTGCGTGGTGGTGGGTCACACTGCCCGCACCCATCTTCACAGACTCCACGGGTGGCAGCACCAGGCTGTGTCCAGGGAGGCCAGCCACAGGTCAGACAGGCAGCCTCTGGACATGCAGACAGATGGAGGTGGCCGGCCAGGCGGAAGCCTGAGGCAGCCTCAGCCAGGAATTGCAGGGGTGGGGGTGGCAAGCAGCCATGGCGCCTCAGCCTAAGTGGCTTTTAGGGGCAGCTGCCGGGATATGGGCACCCAGGAGGCCATGGCCCAGGAGACTGCCCAGAGGCGGGCCCTGTGCTTGGGTGGGGGCAGGGGACCCCAGGCCAAGGCCCTAGAGAGAGGATAGGGAGAGGAGGACTGCACCAAGCCCGCTTCTGCTCACATGGGGAATTGCCTGGGCTGGCTGTGCCTGACCCCTGGGAACCAGGTATGTGCAGGGGGCCTGGCTGGGCTAGGGAGGAGGGCAGACTGGGGCTGTGCCTGGACTCAGCTGTCTTCCTATATTGGAGACAGAGGAAGAGCTGGGTGGTGAAGAGCATGGACTCCGAATCTCACATCCCCGGGCCCAAAGGGAGCTGAGGAAGCTTCGTGGGTCTCTTCCCTCTCCAGGCCTGTTTGCAGGTCTGTGAAGTGACCAGGCCCCTAGGGTTGTTCCAAGCAAAATGCACTCAGGCGTAAATGATTTCACTGTGGTGGTGACTGTCCTCTTGGGGAAGGAGGGACACTCGTGCTTCAGGTAGAGGCTCAGGGACGTAGACGGCTGTGAGCAGGGGAGGGGAGGCCTGATGCCTGCCTGTGGACACTGTGGAGCAGCGTCTGTGCACACTGGCTACCACCCAGAGCTTAGAGCCCAAAGAAGTCAGTGGAGGCCCATGTCAGGAGGCGGACCCTCGAGACTCATCCTTTTGTTACCCTGCAGAGTCACAGTCCAGGCCTGGGGTGGGCTGGGACACAAGTAGAGGGGCTGGCCCGGCCAGGGGAAAGAATGGCGGGAATGGACGCGGTGCAGATAGCCCAAACACGGAGGGTAGGCCAGGGAGTCTCAAGCCACTGGCCCCCAGGATGCAGGGAGGGACTGCTGCGTGTCACTTTTAAACCTCCTTTTCCCTCCTGGGCCCTCCTGAGACTGCCCTGGGCCAGGGCAGTTCTGGCTGCAGGAGGGATCCAGATCAGGCACAGCGGAGAGGAGATAGGCAAGGAGGTCTGGGAGGGCTTCCCCGGGAGGGTGGGGAGGGCTGTGGCCCTTGTTGTTACCCTTTGGCCCCTTTGTGGGGGTCCCTTGGCCTGGAGGCCCTTTGTCCAACCCGTCGCCCACCTCAAGACCTGCCTCGATGCTGCGCATACAGTAGGTATCCAATAAATGTTCCTGGGATAGAAGGCAAAGGCGCTGGCAACAAGGCGGTTGCCCAGACAGGAGCGAGACAGAGGGGTCCTGGTGGCTGGGGGGTCCCCTCGCCCTGCCGCCTTCCCCCACCCCCACTCGGGATGACCGGCCGCGGAGGCCGGGATGGCTGGGACCGGAGGTGGGGGCGGCCGGGCGGCGGGGGCGGGGGCGGGGAAGGGGCGGGCGCGGGGGCGGTGCCGCAGCCTGAGCCGGAGCCGGAGCCCGAGCCGGAGCCCGAGGCGACGGGAGCCGAACGGGAGCCGCCGAAGCCACCGCCGGGTGCCCAGCGCCGCCGCCGCCCCCGAGCTGCCCCGCGCCCCTGCCCGCGGGCGGCTGGTGGGCAGCGGGCGCCATGGCCGCTCCGGAGCCGCTGCGGCCGCGCCTGTGCCGCCTGGTGCGCGGAGAGCAGGGCTACGGCTTCCACCTGCACGGCGAGAAGGGCCGCCGCGGGCAGTTCATCCGGCGCGTGGAGCCCGGTTCCCCCGCCGAGGCCGCCGCGCTGCGCGCTGGGGACCGCCTGGTCGAGGTCAACGGCGTCAACGTGGAGGGCGAGACGCACCACCAGGTGGGGGCCCGCGCTCGCCCCCGGCCCGCCGCCCCCTCTCTGAGCGCGTCCCTCTGGGGCGGGTGGGGGTCGCACGGGGGCCTGAGGGGTCTCCCGCGGAGAGGACGCGGACATTGCTGGGAGGCAGCGGCCCGGCGCCTTCCGAGTCCCCGCGCAGGAAGCTCAGCCCTGCAGAGGGGTGGGGGGGCATCCTGGCAGGGAGGGGCCCGCACTGCGGCTCCTGGCCGTTGGCCTCGCTCTTTGGTCGCGTTTTGGCCTCAGTGTGCCATGAAGGAGGGTGTTGGGCAGCCTGGGGCCCCTCCAGAAAGGTGGAGACCTGGGTGCTTTTGCGTAGGTGTGTGTACACGTGTGCGTGTGAACACAACTGGGCGTGTGTGTGCAGGTCCCTCTGGGGTCAGCCAAGTGTGCACGGGCTTGCCTGTGTGTACCCAGGAGGGGTTGCAGTAAGGGCATCAGTGTGTCTGCAGTTGCGTGTGTGCTGGAGTGTGTGTGAGTATACAGGTCTGCGTGTGTGTGTGTGTGTGTACAGGTCTGGACTCCTGGGCATGTGAGAGCTGAGCTCTGCATGTGTGCACACCTGGTTAGTGTACTCATCACTGTGTGTCTGCAGGCTGGTGAGTCTGTGTGTCTGTACTCTAGTGTGCCCCAGCCGGTGTGTCTGGGACCGGGTTGAGTTGGCCATTGGTGGCAACCACATTCCTTAGCTCCAAAGGCACTACCCCTCCTCAGAGGCTGCTTAGCCCGGCTGGGGTTACTTGCCGAAGCCTCCTGCTTCCTGGCTAAGGAGAACTGAGCCTTTTCTCTGTGGGTTCTGATCCCTGAGGTATGTCTCTCTCCCACAGGCCAGGGGCTTCCTCCACACCCTGGTGGGGGTCCAGTGTCCACACACCCCTTGTCCTCCAGGTCCCCTGTCCCTCACAGCACTGGCGAATCCATAACCTGTCTACGTGGCTGGTCCTGGAACCTCAAGATTAGCAGTTGGTTCAGCTGGGCCTGGAGTTGGTCTCTTGTTCACCTGGTGCCTTGTCTGCCCCTCTGTCGGCCAGCCCTATGCTTTCCACCCAGAGTGTCTGCTGTGTAAGGTTGTTTGCTGAAGAAGGTGGGGATCAGGCCAGTGGCCTGGACCTGAGGGGTTGACGGTAGGGCTGGCAGGGCTGGGGCCTGGCTGCTGTGTGATAGTCGTTGCCACCCTTGCCCAGGGAACACCTGCTTATCCAAAGCCCTGGGGTGCTGGTCTCTGAGGACTGGACACACAGACCATGGTGGACTCTCCCCACTGCCCCAGGAGGGCAAGAAGCGCAGTTACTGCCCCATTTGACAGTTGAGGAAACTGATGCCAGAGATTTAGGGTGACTTGTCTGGGACACATAGTCAAGAAGCAGCTGGGCACTGGGTTCCTCTTGTCTCACTCTGGGTCATGGGGAAAGAGGAGGGCCAGGGGAAAGATGGGCCTGGCTCAGTCCCTCCTATCTGTTCACCATCCCTGCTGAGCCCGGCAGCTAGTGGGGAGTCCTGTCCACCCTCCCCCAGGCCGCAGGTGGGAGTAGGGCTGCCTGTCTTCCTGCCCGCTTCCCAATGGGCACTGCTTTCTCTCTGCGGGTGCACTGCTTTCTTGCCAGCATCGGAGCTGCCGGCCCCCTGCATGGTCCAGACACTTCACAGGCACCTGTACCCACACGCCGACGGCCACCGTGCCATAGCTGTTCAAAGGTGCAACTGCCCCTCCCCCTTGCCGGCTATACCTGAATGTTGCTTCCCTGGCTGGGTGTGGGTACCCAAGCCAGGTGTCCAGCCATTCCCCTCCTCACAGGTCCAGCGGGAATGGGCCCATGGTCATGTCCTGGAGGTAGACATAAGGCCTGGGGTCAGGGGTTTAGACTCCCATGGCAGAGAATGACAGGAATGGGCACGGACACACCCAAACACACCAAATGGGCCCAGGGAGACACCCCTTTCCTTCAAACCTGGACGCAGACACAGACTTTGAAACAGATGGATGCACGTGCACACACTAACAGGCAGACTGAAAACTGGAAGCTCCACTGTGCACCATCTTTGTTACTTCCAGACGGGACTTACCCAGCTGCCCTACCCTGCAGCCCCTTCCCAGCCCTGCCTGGAGAAGACCCTGGGCTAAGGGCCAGGCTCTGGGAGGACCCTGAAGCCCTCGCAGCCTGGACCTCAGTGTCCGGAGCCCGGGTGCAGAGGGAGGGAGCCGCTGGAGTCTGGGGGTGGGGGGCGGGGCCGGCAGGCCTCTCGGTGCGGCCACCCGCCCATGCAGACCAGCCGCCCGCCTGCATGCCCGGGCCAGCCCAGAGTGGTGCCATTGCCCATGTGCTGCCCGGAATGCGGGCCACTGACCCGCTCCTGTCACCCATTCACCCCAGGTGGTGCAGAGGATCAAGGCTGTGGAGGGGCAGACCCGGTTGCTGGTGGTGGACCAGGAGACAGATGAGGAGCTCCGCCGGCGGCAGCTGACCTGCACTGAGGAGATGGCCCAGCGAGGGCTCCCGCCTGCCCACGACCCCTGGGAGCCGAAGCCAGACTGGGCACACATGGGTGGCCGCAGCTCCGATGCTGGCAAGAAGGTATGGCGGGCTCGGCCCGCAGGGACTACCCTCGCCTCTCCCAGAGGCTCTCTTGGCTTTCGACGACCATCTTGGCCACTGATACCTCTAGAAGTCTTGGTCTCTTCTGCCTTTTGGGGCCCCTTTTCTGCCCCAGGGACCATCCTGTTGGCTACTGGGGGCCACTCTTTCTACCCTCAGTCTGTGTTTTGTTTTAAACTGGGTAGGGTCAGGGCAGCCTAGCCTGTTCCTCTTCTCCAGGATGCTCCAGAGCCCCTTGCCCTATCGAGGGGTCACTCTGACAAGCTGCCGCCTCCCCAGCCCCCAGCCTCGTGGCTGAGGAACCCTGGGAATAGACATTCTAGGTCAGCGTGTGCCCAGCTCCGTGCCTGTGTTGGGTGTCATCCGAGGCTCTGTCCTGGTCTCTCTCCAAGGAGCCTGTGTGCTGGGAAGGCCTGGGAGAGGGCTGGCCTCCCCTGCAGGCAGCGCCGTGGTTGGGGAAGCCTAGGAGGCCACTGTGCCAGGCCTGGCGTGGGTGGGGCTGGGAGCATGGGAGTGGAGTTGGGAGGTCCAGGCGGCTCCAAGGTGAGCCCACTCCTCCCCTAGATACAAGGGAGGGCCCTGGGACCCCGTCTGCTGTTCCTTCTGGGCTCCTGCTGGGTAGCACTTCCTCTTTCCCCTGTCCCTGCTCCCAGCCAGGAGACCCAGAAAAGTACAGGGGCCACCTGCTCCACCTCCTGCTAGGTGGCCGCTGGGAGGGGCCACCTGGCAGGCCTTGGGTGCCAGGAGGAACAGCCTGAAAGTATCTGTCCTGTCTTCCTGGAGGCCCTGATGGCGTTGTCTCCATGCTCTCCTGCCTGTCTTTCATTTCATTTTCAAAGCCATCCCTGGCCGGGCGCGGTGACTCACACCTGTCATCCCAGCACTTTGGGAGGCCGAGGTGGGTGGATCACCTGAGGTCAGGAGTTTTGAGACCAGCTTGACTAATGTGGTGAAACCCGTCTCTACTAAAACTACAAAAATCAGCTGGGCTTGGTGGCAGGCGCCTGTAGTTCCAACTACTCGGGAGGCTGAGGCAGGAGAATTGCTTGAACCCGGCAGGCGGCAGTTTCAGTGAGCCGAGATCCTGCCATTGCACTCCAGCCTAGGGGACACAGCGAGACTGTCTCAAAAAAAAAAAAAAAAAAGAAAAGAAAAGAAAAGAAATAAATCCCTTCGGGGATTTGAGTCCAGGGGTTGGCCAGACCCCACTGTGAGAACCGTGCCTGAGGCAGGGGTGTGGGATCTGGAGTTTCTGAGGGTGCAGGGGATCTATACATTCACTTTCTCCCTTTCCCAAATATCACTCCTGGAGCTGGCTGCGCCTGGGAGCTGAGCCCGGCCGGGGGATGTCTTGGCAGGGAGACGGCATTCCCTGTGGGGAGGGGGCACAGGCCTGGCCATGGGACTTGTGGGACCCGGTTTGTTCCTGGGGCTTGAGGGCAGGCCATGACCATGCTCAGGGCCAAGGTGCCCAGCCCAGGGCTGGTTGGGGGGCTGGCCTTGCAGGGGAGCGGGCTGGTCCCAGGCCCCTATCCCTGAATTGAGGGTTGGGGCCTCCCTCTTTCCCAGGCACCCTCCCTCCCCCAGGAGGAAGCTCCCCCTCTACCTCAGGCATTTGTCCATTGATTTGAACACAAATGCATGGTTCACCTTCCTGTGGAAAAATCTGGCCCTCGGACTTTATCTGGAGGGTGCGGTGGCCGAGGCACCTTGCCTTGGGTGGGACCTTCCCCCGTCTGCTATTTCAGGCTCTGGGGGCTGCAGGAAGCCCTAGGAGGGGCTTCCTCTGGGTATATTTTTAGAGGAACAAAGGGTGGCCTGAGTGGCAGGTCCCTTTGTGCATGAGTCTGGCTGGGGACAGGGGCTCCAGGAGGTCAGGGGACACCCAAGGAACAGGGTCTCCCCTTCTCTCTTGTGGCATCGAGACCTGAGGTTCTTTTTCTTTTTTTTCTTGGCTCACTACAACCTCCGCTGTCTGGGTTCAAGCGATTCTCCTGCCTGACCCTGCCCAGTAGCTGGGATTACAGGCACACGCCACCACACCCTACTAATTTTTGTGTTTTCAGTAGAGATGGGGTTTCACCATGTTGCTCAGGCTGGTCTCGAACTCCTGATTTCAGGTGATCTGCCCTCCTCCGCCTCCCAAAGTTCTGGGATTACAGGCGTGAGCCACTGTACCTGGCCCCTGAAATCTGAGGTTTCATTTCTTTCTTTCTTTCTTTTCTTTTTTTTTTTTTTTTTTTTTGAGACGGCGTCTCGCTCTGTCGCCCGGGCTGGTGTGCAGTGGAGCGATCTCAGCTCACTGCAAGCTCCGCCTCCCAGGTTCCCGCCATTCTCCTGCCTCAGCCTCCCGAGTAGCTGGGACTACAGGCGCCCGCCACCTCGCCCGGCTAGTTTGTTTTTTTGTATTTTTAGTAGAGACGGGGTTTCACCGTGTTAGGCAGGATGGTCTCGATCTCCTGACCTCGTGATCCACCCGTCTCGGCCTCCCAAAGTGCTGGGATTACAGGCTTGAGCCACCGCGCCCGGCCTCTTTTTTTTTTTTTGAGACAGAGTTTCACTCCGTCGCCCAGGCTGGAGTGCTGTGGTGTGGTCTTGGCTCACTGCAATCTCCTTCTCCTGGATTCAAGCAATTCTTGTGTCTCAGCCTCCCGAGTAGCTGGGATTACAGGCGTATACCATCATATATGGCTAATTTTTGTGTTTTTAGTAGAGACAGGGTTTTGCCATGTTGGCCAGGCTGGTCTGGAACTCTTGGGCTCAAGTGATCTGCCTGCCTCAGCCTCCCAAAGTGCTGGGGTGACAGGCGTGAGCCACTGCGCCCGGCTCGAGCCCTGAGGTTTGTTCACCTGAGCTCCCAGCATGGACAGGAAGAATTGGGGCTCACCTGACCTCCGCAGAGTAGGTTCAGATCCTGCCCTGCTCAGCCTGGGTTCAGGGTGTGTCTGAGATGCTCAGGGAGCCCAGGAGGGCAAAGCTTACCTTGCAGGGATGGCTCCAGTGGGGGCGGTGGTGGCAGAGAGGCAGAGCCCTGGGAGGGTATGTAGCTTGGCTTTGGTGCAGGATGGAGAGGGCCCAACTCTGGGTGCCCCTTGGGAGCTAAGGGTGGTTCTCAGTGTCCTCTGTCCTGGCTGGGGATAGGGGAGGTGGGCAGGGGAGAACACTGATGTGGTTGGCCACTCCTTTTGGGGGTCATGAAGGCCTAGTTAGTGATGACTCAGCCCTGGGCCACACCAGGCTGGGGGTGGCCGCAGCTGCAGTGCAGCTGATCCTAGTAGTGACGACAGGGGACGGCCCCCAAACAGAGACGGGTGGCCAGCGGTGCCAGGCCCTAGAGGTGGTGGCAGACCCTGAGCCCTCTGCCCCTGCCCCTAGCCCAGTCTCCACCTCCATCTGGAGGGCCTTGGGGGCTAAAAGCAGGTGAGGGGTGACAGATCTGCGGGAGGCGGCTGTGTGGTTAGGGCGCGGTGCCTGTGGGGGCTTCCGGGCTCCTATGGCTCTTGTTCCTCTGAAACCTCAGCAGGACTGTCCTGTGTTCTGGGGCCGGGACTCCTCCCTATCCCCCCAGCCCTGGGTCCTGGGGCAGGGCAGGGCCTTCCAGCAGCTTCCTTCCTTCCTTTCTTGGGACGGAAACCTAGCTGGGTGGGGGGCGCCGGGCTGGAGCCTTCGCAGGGGAGTGGGCTCAGTCATCACCCTGTTCCCCAGAGTGACTCAGCCCCCGCGTCCCCACCCATCCCCGGGGAGCCGGGGCCGCAGAGGGAGGTAGATAAGTGGGGTGGCAGCCTGGGTCAGCCAGAGAGTTCAGGCCACCCCGGCCGGACGCCTGCCACTCACTGCCGCTGTACCGCTGCCATGGCGCGCTCCGGGAGTGCCACGCCACCTGCCCGGTCTCCAGGAGCCCCTCCACGGAGCCCACCCCAGAGGCTGGTACAGGTCAGGTGGGGTGGGAGGAAGGGAGGGCTAGGAGGAACCAGCAGCCGCTCAGCCTCCCGGGGTGGGAGGAAGGGACTCCGGGAACTTGATGTAAGCAGGCTGGTCCCTGAGCAACAATGAAGGCCTTTCTCTGCCAGGGCTGGTGCGTCACCATCTGGGGGGGCGCCCAGTGTACCCCCATGCTAGCCTCTTTGTCCGGACACAGGCATGGCTGAGGGACCAGGGATGGTCCAGCTCTGTGCTGGCCACTGGCGGGGAGGGAGCCTGGAGCCCGTGGGAGCCAGAGGGCCTGGCAGGAGGCGGCAGGAAGTGTGTGCTGAGCCAGGGCAGGGAGGAGGAATGTGAGCTATGAACCCCGCCCGAGCTCCTCAGCTCTCTGGGCCCCCATGCTCCGCCCCATGTGCTGCCAGCAGTCCACCCTGGCCCCTCCATTGTAGCCCCTCCACCTGAGGGTTTCGTGCTGTGCCTGGCGCCTCTGCGACCCTGCTGATAATGAGGGGTTTAGGCTTTGATGATAGGCAGAACTTCTTGCCGTGTGGAGTGAAAGATGGCTACTTCTGGACAGAGGCAGAGGGGTGGCCAGAATGACCCTGAGAACACTGAGGGGGCCTTGGCCTGGCCTCAGGGCCTGACACCCTCCACATCCTCCTTCCTGTCTGGTGTCCTGAGAAACCCTGCCCTGTAGGCCGCTGTGCAGGCGTGGGAAGGGCTGCCGGGCCAGCACTGTGGGGCTGGCCACGTGTGTGGGTGGCTATGCATGTTTGCAGGTGTGTTTGGACGTCTTGTGTCTGACCGTGTGATGTGTCTTTACCGCCTGGGCCCATGTCACACTCCCGCCTCCCCCCCTGAACTGGGCTCCTGTCCCCACGCCTTCCCTCAGTCCCAGGCCAGCCTGGGGGCTGTGCTCCACCTCCCCTCCTGAATGGGCCCCTGTCCCCACGCCTTCCCTCCCTCCCAAGCCAGCCTCAGCACTGTGCTCTGGCTGCATCCCTGAGGGGCACCTCGGTGGGCAGGTGTCAGGGTCAGCCTCAAAGCCCCATGCCTGTGCCACCAGGTGTGTCTGGGGGAGGGGTGGGTCTATGTGGTGGGGCCCTGGAGATTTTGGGGGTCTTGCATCCTCCAATTCAGCCCATGTGGCCCAGCTGAGCCCCTGCGGGGCCAAGGATCCACAGCCTTGTCCCGGGAGTTTCTGGTGTGATAGGGCCTAGGTTGTGGCCATGCAGAGAGGGTTCAGAGGGTGGGCAGGAGGCTCCTGATGAGGCATCTGGCGGGCTGGACAGGAGAAGGGTGTTCCAGACCAAGGGCAGGTCCCGAGCCCAGGGGACAGGGCACTAGCCCTGTGGAGAAGGATCCCCTTGCTCCCTTGGCAGGGCGGCCCCCGCCACTGACATGGCTGTTTCCGGTCCATTGAGGTTTGGAGTGAGCTTGGAGGTGGGTGGCTGGAGGGGTCGGGGGTGTCTAAGGCCTGGAGACCTGCCCTCCTGAGGTCTGAGTGCCCCCTTGCCATGCTGCCCCAGCCCTGGCCTGGCCTGTGGTCCCTCAGGGACACACAGGGAGGTAGGAGGTGAGGGAGGGGCCCTGGCAGCCCCCCACCCCGCCTGCACGCTCTCCCCTGCACACGCCCTCAAGCCTGGCACTCCCTGGAAACCTGAGCTGCCCCCTGCCTGCTCTGGCCACCGCCATGTTTAACTGAGCACAGGCAGCCACTGGCCACCACCGCAGCACCCTGGCCCGGCCCCTGGCTGGGGGGTGGTCACTGGGCCTGGCCCTGCCTGCTTGGTCCCCTGGCCCAGACCCCCACTGCAGGATGCCAGAGGTAACATGGGGCAGGGCCTGGGATGGTAGCGGGGGGGTCCTTCCAGGCCCCAGGAGGCCCTCTGTGCCCTGTCCACTCTAAGCTCCTGCCCCAGCCTCTGCTTGCTGGGCCTGCGGGGGTGGTGCGGCTCGTTTTCCCGGAATGTGAAAGCAAACAGAGCCGCCACCGCAGCCAGGCTCATGGAGGCCTCTGGAGAGAAAACAAAACTGCTGGCCTAGGAGCGCCTGCCCCACGCTCTGGAGGAGAGCCCAGGGCAGGGGGACGCACGGGCAGGGCCCTCAGGGACAACTGCCCCAGGAGGCCGACAGTGACAGTTCTTCCCACCTGGTGCTCTCTCCCACCCCGCCTGTGTGCCACGCTGGCCTCCAGCCCAGGGAATCATCCCAGCAACCCAGGGAGGCGGCTGGGCCCATCGGGGAGGCTTCTGGGTTTGAAAACTTGACTTTGCCAAAGTTCCCACAACTGAAGCTCTGTCGCAGGCAGCCTGGGTGCCCGGAGTGTTTGCCACTGAGACCTGGGCCTGCCCATGGGTGCCCGGAGTGTTTGCCACTGAGACCTGGGCCTGCCCATGGGTGCCGTGGTACCGAGTTTGGGCAGCGGCGGCACCACCAGGGAGTGGCCTCTGGGGGTGGGAGGCTGGAGCCAGGGACTGACTCTGTCCCTCGGGCCTGCAGGATGTCAGTGGGCCCCTGAGGGAGCTGCGCCCTCGGCTCTGCCACCTGCGAAAGGGACCTCAGGGCTATGGGTTCAACCTGCATAGTGACAAGTCCCGGCCCGGCCAGTACATCCGCTCGGTGGACCTGGGCTCACCTGCCGCCCGCTCTGGCCTCCGCGCCCAGGACCGGCTTATTGAGGTACCGGCCCACCAGGGCTGCAGGGTGCTGGGTGCCCCATGCCTGTCCACACTGGGGCCCTGGGTCCTTGCAGGGAGGAGGGGGACACTGGGAACCTGAGCTGGCGCGCCTCCTGCTGCCTCGGCGGGTGGTGGCTGTGATGAATATTTGATGCCTTACCTGGCCACGCGGCATTGGGGGCTGTCTGGGCCCACGGCGGGGCTGATGCGTGCTGGTGGTGGCAGGTGAACGGGCAGAATGTGGAGGGGCTGCGCCACGCGGAGGTGGTGGCCAGCATCAAGGCACGGGAGGATGAGGCCCGGCTGCTGGTGGTGGACCCCGAGACAGATGAGCACTTCAAGCGGCTTCGGGTCACACCCACCGAGGAGCATGTGGAAGGTGGGCCACGGCCCGGGGCACAGGGTGGGGGCGGTGTGGTGGCCGAGCAGCCACTGACACGCTGTCCCCACAGGTCCTCTGCCATCACCCGTGACTAACGGAACCAGCCCTGTCCAGGTGAGAGGGTGGGGTGCCCACGAGACACAAGGTGCTTCTGGGGGTACCCAGGCCCGACAAAGGCCCCCTTCTCCCTGGAGATCCCTTTCCTCGAGGTGTGGTAGTGACACCTGATTCTGGCCGTCACCTCCCTTTAATGCCCCTGTGGTTTTCGTCCTGGGTCAGTGCCACACACAAGCCACATGGGGCGCCTGGGGTCGGGGCTGCTGCCTTCCGTCCCCTCCTGAGCACCACCTGGTAGGGAGTTGCCCTCCAGTCTCTGCCTCCTCGGAGCTGGTGGTAGCCTCACCCCAGGCGTTGCTCACGCCGTCCATTCCTGCACCCAAACCCCCTCTGCACCATGAGCCAGCCAGGCCACCTGCCTGTCACTGCCGGGCGCTGGGTGCCTGCCTCACCGCATCTGGAGTCCACCAGATGCCCGGGGCCCCTGCCGAGTGGAGGAGCACACACTGGTGGGGCGTGTGCCTCTGTGCACGTGTGTGCTTGTGCGGGTGTTGTGTCTGTCTGTGAAGCCACAACCTGTCCTTGGTTTCCCAGCTCAATGGTGGCTCTGCGTGCTCGTCCCGAAGTGACCTTCCTGGTTCTGACAAGGACACTGAGGTATGGATGTCCTCCTCCACTCCTGACCTCACACATGGGGCTGCCAGAGGCCTTGGGGTGGGTGTCTGTGGAGATGTCAGCCCTGGCAGTGGGGTCTCTGCTCAGGAAGCCCTCAAGCCCCCTACCCCAGCCCCAGCCCCAGCAGGCAACCTCTGTTGGTTGTTCCCTGGGAGGGGCCCCTGTCTGGGGTGTAGGACTAGGGCTCACTCCAGACACCCCACCCACCGTGCTCACCCCAGGATGGCAGTGCCTGGAAGCGAGACCCCTTCCAGGAGAGTGGCCTCCACCTGAGCCCCACGGCGGCCGAGGCCAAGGAGAAGGCTCGAGCCACGCGGGTCAACAAGCGCGCGCCGCAGATGGACTGGAACAGGAAGCGCGAAATCTTCAGCAACTTCTGAGCCCCTTCCTGCCTGTCTCGGGGCCCTGGGACCCCTCCTGCACGGACCTTGGGCCTCAGCCTGCCCCGAGCTCCCCAAGCCTCAGTGGACTGGAGGGTGGTCCTGCCACTGCCCAGAAATCAGCCCCAGTCCCCGGGAGCCCCCATCCTGCCCCTGCCTGCCAGGTACTGGGGGCCTGTGGCAGCAAGATGGGGGGAGAGAGACCCAGAGATGTGAGAGAGAGGCAGAGACAGAGACAGAGAGAGAAAGAGAGAGAGAGCGGCGGCAGCGCGGGGTGAGGGCCTTTGCTGCTCTGCCGGGGCCTGCTGACTGAAAGGAATTTGTGTTTTTGCTTTTTTCCAAAAAGATCTCCAACTCCACACATGTTTCCACTTAATACCAGAGCCCCCCCACCCCCCCATCTTCCCCTCCCCTTGGGAGCGCTCTAAATAATTGCAATAAAACAAACCTTTCTCTGCAAACCATTTCCTCCCCGCCCCCTCCCCTCAGCAGCAGCCGTCCTGAGTGGGAGTCCCTAGGACTTCCCAGTGGCCGCGCTGGGGCCCCCAGCCTGTTTGTGGGGACCTCGGGTAAGGCCAGGGAGGCCTGATGTGGTCACACCCGCCCTGGTGTGGGGGGGTCCCTAGGCCAGGCCCTGCTCCCCACCCAGCTACCCAGTGCGCCTGTGCCCTGCTGGGGGTCTGAAGTGCAGGGCCTGGGTTCTCCGAGGGGCCCGAGGATGGAGGCCCCATGTCCCCGAGGAGGGTGGCCTCTGGACAGGCCCCTCATTCCGCACGGCAGCTCCCAGGCCTGGGGAACATAGGTGTGTGAAAGCGGCACCCAGGAAGGACTCCTGGCCTCTGGCTCAGCCCTGCCTGGCGGGCTCCCCCGTGGACACCCTGTTGACTTTGCTCTTCCCTCCTGGGCCCCGCATCCCTGAGCCGACCACTGATCCACCGGCACCCGGCACCGCTGTTGCCTCGTTAAGCCATAGCGCATGCGCGCCCTCAGAATAAACAGGCCCTGCCTGGGACCCACACGCCTCTGTCTTTTGAGCCTCCTCCCTGCGGGGTGAGGGGAGTGGAGGGATGAGGCTGTTCCAGGGAGCCCCCTGCCCCAGTCTCAGCAACTGGAAACCGGGTCTCGTTCCTGAGCCCCTGCCCTCCATCCATCTGCTCTCAGCCCTGCTCCCTCTCTCCCACCGGACCCCATGGGAACCCCTGCTGTGTGGCACATCCTGGGCCCAGGACCATCTCTCTATTCCGCAGACTCAGCCTCCCACCTTCATCTTCCCTGTCAAGCCATCTGGCTCCACACAACACCCACACGGGCCACCCTTTGCCCAATTCACCTTGCGACCTCTAGCAGTCACAGGTCAAGCCATGTAGCCTATGGCACCCTGCCTGGGTCCCCAGTGTCCCTTTCAAGGCCAGGTAGCTCTGTAACGGGGGTGGGAATGGGCAGAGGCTGGGCTTTGAGGTCACTGAAGTTCAGGAGCTGGTGGTGTCCAGGCTGGGAAGTTGGGCGCTGGCAATGGCTAGCATGAGGGGCCAGGGTCCTCAGCCAGCTGCCTAGGGCTGTTTCCCCAGTGGACTTCCAGCAGCCGGCTGCAGCTGGCTCTCCCCACTTCCTGCCTCCCAGGTTCACGCACACCCCCTCCTCCTCCCTGAGTACTGAGCAAAGATTGTCACGTCCCCAGCCGGCCTCCCAGGCAGCCCTGCTCCAGACACGCAAGCGTGGGTGTGCACGCACACACACTTGTATGTGATTCCCAGGCGCTCTGCCCTCTCAGGGACAGACATCAGCCAGATCCCATCTGCAAACAGCCCAAAGCTTTATTCGACAGGCGTGGCTTCCTGAAGCGTAAAGCCACTTCACAGACTGTGGCCACAGCAGCGCCGAGGCAGGAGCTGCTCGGCCATCAGAGACCCTGGGCGGCCGGGCACAGGGCTTGGTTGAGGCAGGCCTGGCAGCGAGGGCGCACAGGCAGACAGGTCTGCTGGCCGAAGCCCACCAGGAGTCCATTGATCTCGTGCCACAGCTCCCTGTGGGGGTGGGAGCTGGGTCAGTGCCGACAGAGGGAGGGCAGGGTGAGTTTTCTCCGCCAGGAAGCCCCCACATCCTCATACCTGGGCAGCCACTCCTCCAGGGCGGTGCGGGTCTCCTCTGTGGACTTGGTGGCCTTCTTGGTCCACCCCAACCGGTTGGCGATTCTGTGCACGTGCGTGTCCACTGCTGCAGAGAGGTAAGCAGGGTCAACGGGCACACTCCAGCCGCCCAGCCCGTGCTCTCCCTGCCCAGAAGCGAGTCTGCCACCACCCCCGTGGCCCTCCAGTTAGAGACTGGAACCGCAAAGCCCTGGCTGCAAGCCTACCGGTGACCATCTCGGCTGCCCCTGAGGTGCTGGGGCAGGGGCTGAGCCCTCTGTTAGGGTGCAGGCCTCCCTCTCATCACCTGAGCCAGCCTGGGCGGGGAGGGAGGGCTGTGTTCTGGGCTGATCCATTCCCACCAACCCTGGTGCCAGATGGGTGTGTGGGTGGTGGGGTCTCTGCTCCGGGCAGGGCTTGGGGGTGGATGACTCGGCTCTGCTTCGAGCTCTATTTCCCACAATAACACCGACAGCTCACTTGGACAAGCACTTGCTGGGGGCCAGACCCTACCATAGAGATTGGCCAGCTCAGTAAGTCCTCACAAGGTCCTACGGATGTCCAAGGACCTTGTGAGGCCCGGCAGGATCCCAACTCCGAAGCACCTCTCAGCCCTCAGCCTCCCAAGGAACAAGGCCCCAGCCCAGGAGGGCTCATCCAGGCTTCCCTCTGTCTGGCTCTGAGCACCAGGCTGGGTGGCAACAGCTCTGCCCAGCAGGCCGGCATGAGGTCACTGCCTGCAGACCCAGCACCTGCCACTGCAGCGGTCCAGAACAGAGCGGGAGCATGGCCCGGCCGGCTGCAGCTGCTGTCCACCTGGGATCTGGCTCCTGCTCCCCTCAGCTGGCCCCCCCAGGTGCCTGCTCATCGGGCTCCCTTCTCCCACCCGGTGGCCCCTGCCAGCTGCGACCCCAGCCCCAGCCCTGCCTCCTCCTTCAGTGTTTGCCAAAGAGAAAGCCAAGTCCTGCACCAGCTCCTTGGCTGCCGCCTGGAAAAAGGTATCTGAGGGTGTAAGGAGACCACAAGGCCTGAGAGGCCACATCCTTGGGGCTCTGAGCCTTAGTTTCCTCCTCTGTAACACGGAATTGGCCATGCTTCTTAGGATACCCAAGGCTGAGTCAGGACACGCCACAATGGATGGGCCTCCTGCCCATGTGGACCGTGAATGAGGAGGACTGCTTCACCCACTCTGTGGCCAGAGCTTAGAGAAGCCAGGTGCCTGGCCCAGAGTCAGTCAGCCGGAAGCTGCAGAGCTGGGACTGCAGCCAGCAATCTATGGCTGTGGCTTTTTTTTTTTTTTTCAGACGGAGTCTTGCTCTGTCGCCCAGGCTGGATACAGACAGTGGCGCGATCTTGGCTCACTGCAACTTTTGTCTCTGGGTTTCAGGCAGTTCTCCTGCCTCAGCCTCCCAAGTAGCTGGGACTACAGGCGCCCGCCACCGTGCCCGGCTACTTTATTGTATTTTTAGTAAAGACGGGGTTTCACCGTGGTCTGGATCTCTTGACCTCGTGATGTGCCCGCCTCGGCCTCCCAAAGTGCTGGGATTACAGGCGTGAGCCACCGCGCCTGGCCACGCCCGGCTAATTTTTGTATTTTTGGTACAGACGAGGTTTCACCATGTTGGCCAGGCTGATCTTAAACTCTTGATCTCTGGTCATCCACCCACCTCGGCCTTCCAAAGTGCTGGGATTACAGGCTTGAACCCTCGTACCCAGCCAGCTCTGACATTTTAACTGACAGTGTTTCTCTTTCTGGGAACCCCCAGGAGGCAGCCCTGGGGTCTCCTTGCAGGTGGTCAGGCCCACAGTCACCTGGAGAGGGAGGTATTCCCGCATGCCTGTCTCTTGTGCCTGCTACTCCCAGCCTGTTCCCTGCCTGGCTGCGGGCAGGGACCTTCCCCCACAGCCCTGCCCAACCATGATGCAGCACCCCAGGGACACAGGCAGCTGAGGACAGCCGCCCAGATAAGCTCAAGTGTCCGTTGAGAGGCTGGCAGGTGGTGGCGCTGGGAGTCTCGGTGGGGAGGAGGCCCTGCCCCGGCGCACCTGGCCTGGCTCTGGCTCTCTCGGGCTGCTGCAGCCCTTCAGCCTCACCAGGTGGCCCCCTGCTCAGAACCGAGGCCCTCAGCCCCTGATGGCCCTCTTGCCCACCAGGAAGTGCTGGAAGGCCCCCCGCAGCACAGGCCCCTGTAAGAGTCCCACAGGGGCCTAGGATGGGGGCACACAGAGGGCAGGGCCAAGCCCTGGTTTCTGGACTGGCTGGGCCCAGCTGCGTGTGGCCTTAGGAGCCCCAAATCCTCTGGGCAAAGCTGAGGATGAGGCAACCCCACCCCAAACCCAAGGGTCTGTCTTTACCCAACTGCCAAGAAGCCTCTGGTGCCAGGAAGAGACACCAGGACCTGGGAAAAGGATTTAAGGAGGGCCCTCCCCACACTGCCTCCCTCCCGACCCTCTCCTCTTCTCTCAACTATCCTCACTTCTCCCTGCAGCGCCTCCCTCCCCACCCTCCCCCATCCCCCCAGCACCTCCCTCCCCACCCCGCCTGCTGAGGGGACACTCTTCCCCCTCCCTCCTCAGCCCTCTCCTCCCCGCTCTGCCCTCATCTCATTCCAGAACTTACTGCTCCTGGCCCTGTCTCTTGAATCATGGTTTTTGCAGATGCTGTTCCTTCTGCTGGGAACACACTTCCTCCTCTTGGCCTGGCTCACCCCACCTTGCCCTGCAGCTCTCAACTGAAGGATGACCTTGGGGGCCTTCCCAGGCCCCAGCAGTGCCCTGCACAACCATCAGTGTTTCCATCCCACGAGTGGGGAATTCCCTGCTCCACATCTCTCCCGAATACAGCACAGACGGAGTCTAGCTCCGGGGCCTCTCTCAGAGCCCCCCACAGAGCAGGTGCCCAGCCCATGCGAGCTCCTGCCCCAGCGCCTGTCTCTGAGTGGGGCTGGCCTGGCTTAGCCCTGGGAGCACCTTTCTGACCCTATGGGCTGGGTGGAGGATCAGGATGCTGGAAGTGGAGTCACAGGTCAAAAGGATGTGGGGAATCCCAAAGCAGCCAGTGGGCCAGAGCCAGCCCCATCCTCCTGGGGGTGTGCACCACTCACCAATGCCTGACACAGTGCCCCAGGCCACAGCCATAGCCAGGTGTGCCATCTTGGGCCCAACGCCCGGCAGCGCCACCAGCTCGGCCACGGAGGCCGGGATGTCCCCGCCATAGCGCTGCTGCAGGATAGTGCTGGTCTGCTTGATGTATTTCACCTTGCTCTGAAAGACAGGGGTGGGTTCAGCCTTGGAGGCAGGGGCATAGCCCAACTGGGGAGGACGCAGCCCCTGGGAGACCCACAGGTGGCCAGAGCTAACTGCACCTGCTGAGGACATGTGCCAGCTCAGCCCCCGCCCTCCAGGAGGCAGGAACAAGTGGAGGGCAGCAGGGAGGCCCAAGGCAGGCCAGACCCCCTCCTCCCACCCGTGTGGGCCAATGACACATGTGTAGGGTCTGTCTTGGGTTCCCCTGCCTGTCATTCCCTGCCAGCACCCAGGCCAGTCCAAGCAGGCCAGCCGCTCCCAGGAGTGGGGCTTAGCTGCACCTGCGCCTTCAGGAAGGCGGGCTGGAGTTGGGGCTTCCCCACCAGCTGCTAGGCCTGCCGGGTGGTTCCCATCCTGTGCCTGAGTGGAGAGGGCTATTTAAAACCCATCTGAGAAACTGCGGCCCACACGGGTGCCAAGGGGAAGCGGCCCCACCCACTAAGCTGCTTTCAACAGATCCGCCCACTACCATCCAGTGCTTGGCGGGGTTGGGGAGCAGGCCTCCCCAGGGCTCCTAGAGGGTGAGGGGCTCTGGACAGGAGAGGGTGACACCCCAGGGGAGGCTAGCAGTAAACAAAGGGAAAGGCGGGTGGGCAGGCAGTCTTGGCGGTGAGGAAGGGTGGGCAGGTGGTGAGGTAGGGAGGCAGAGGAAGGAAGGGAGGATGCGAACAGGAAGGCCAAGGAGCTGCTGGGACTGGGTGTCAGGCCCCAGGACCCCACGGCCTGGGATGGGGGCTCCAGGGGGACCCCCGAGCCTGAGCTGGTTGACCCTCACCTCCTGCACCGCCGCCACCCCCATCAGCCTTCCGAGGTCTCTCTCAGGCCACCCGGCCCCGGTTACCACAGGCAGGGCTCACCCTCCAGAAACCGACGGGGTAGATGAGCTTGCCCAGCGTGGCATCATCTGTCTGCAGGATGCTGTCCACCGTCAGGCCCTGCGCCCGTAGTCGCTGCATGGCGCCCGCCGTCACCTGGTCTTTGGTCTGGCTGGAGAGCATCAGTGACAGCAGCACCTGGTACCTGCGCACCTGCTTGTGCCGTGACAGGGACCAGGGTGGCGGCAGGTCCTGGGTGATTCCCTGGGCCAGGCTCCCCTCACGCCCTCCACGTACCCTCATTTGTTACCCTGGGCCACATACGCGGCATCGGCCTCCCACTATGGGGTAGGGAGGTCTGGTTTGGGTGTGTTTGGTCACCTACAACACCAGGACAAAAATAGTACCCAACTCACTGGAGCAATGTGCAGCTTAAATGAATTGTCTCAGCGCTTAGAATTCTATGCGGCCGGGCGCGGTGGCTTGCGCCTGTCATCCCAGCACTTTGGGAGGGCAAGGCAGGCGGATTACCTGAGGTTAGGAGTTTGAGACCAGCCTGACCAACATGGTGAAACCCTGTCTCTACTAAAAATACAAAAATTAGCTAGGTGTGGTGGTGGGCGCTTGTAATCGCAGCTACTCGGGAGTCTGAGGCAGGAGAATCGCTTGAACTCAGGAGGCGGAGGTTGCGGTGAGCTGAGATTTCGCCACTGCACTCCAGCCTGGGCAACAAGAGCAAAACTTGGTCTCAAAAAAAACCCCAAAACAATCATATCTGGCCCATCACTACTGAACAGCCATTGGCCACTACTATTGATTGCTTTGTGAATGATCACACCACCCATTAAAAACAATTTTTTTTTTTTTGAGATGGAGTCTTACTTTTTCACCCAGGCAGGAGTGAAGTGGTGTGATCTTGGCTCACTGCAACTTCCAACCCCCGGGTTCAAGCGATTCTCCTGCCTCAGCCTCCCAAGTAGCTGGGATTATAGGCGCCTGCCACCATACCCGGCTAATTTCTGTATTTTTAGTAGAGACAGGGTTTTGCCACGTTGGCCAGGCTGGTC
Organism: Rhinopithecus roxellana; assembly: GCF_007565055.1. Lineage (NCBI taxonomy): Eukaryota > Metazoa > Chordata > Mammalia > Primates > Cercopithecidae > Rhinopithecus > Rhinopithecus roxellana. The sequence goes on along the minus strand of NC_044568.1, from coordinate 71,168,587 downwards.
TTGAACTCCTGACCTCAGGTGATGCACCTGCCTTGGCCTCCCGAAGTGCTGGGATTCCAGGCATGAATCACTATGCCTGGCCCATACTACCCATTTTACATACAAGCAAACTAAGGCTCAGAGAGGCCTGTATCCAAGTCACCTGGTAGTAGAATAGGGATTAGAACTCAGCTTGGTCTAAGGTTCCAGGCCCTGGGACTGTGAAGCAAAAGGAACTCTTCCTCCCTGATATCACGCAAAGCCCAGGTCACGCCTGCATTGGGCAGAAGTTCTAGCACGAGGCCCTAAGCCACCGGTGTCCTGACCTGCTGAGTGGCTACAGTGATGCAGGTGACACTGCCCAGTGCTCTGGGGCACCGGGTGTACATCCTCCCAAGGTGCTGTCTGCAGGGGAAGGTGCCAGCCAAGAGCCACCGGGTAGAGAGAAAACAAGTATCTTGCTAAGAGCGGAGGTCACCTGGGGAGATGGGGCCCCAGGCAGTGACCTCATGCTGGCCTGCTGGGCAGAGCTGTTGCCACCCAGCCTGGTGCTCAGAGCCAGTGCTTATGCCAGGAGGGGCCTCAGGCCACAGGAGACACCTGCGGAGGTCACCTGGGGAGATGGGGCCCCTGCCTACCTTTGGGGGGGCACTGGAGTCATAGCAGTGCTCGGTCCCCAGATGGTCCACAGGTGCGTCCTTTTTGCTCCTCATGGCACGGATGTTGACCAGCTGTTGCTGCCAGTCCTGGGGCTCCCAGACTGGCACCTTGAGGGGCTCAGCCTTCTCACCTTTCCCACTGTCCGAGCCCTCATAGGCCACACACAGTCTCTGTGCTTTCCGCCGACGCTTCACGGGGCTGTGGCTTTTCCTTGCTTCTGCAAAAAGCACCAACCGGTCCCTCTGGTGGGGCCACAGGTGAAGGGAGGGTGGGGTGCCATCCCGCCTGCTAGCTTACCCCTCACTCGTTCGTGCCACAACTGTCCATCATCTAATACACTTGGGGTGCTCTGCCCTCTGCAGTCTGGGATATGTGGGCCCTCCTTATGCCAGCGACCCTGACAAGGTCCATGTTAGCTCATGAGGACTCTAGCAACAGCCTCTACCACAGTTCCCCAATACATCCTCTATACTGCACCACAGACAATCTGTTAACACCCACATCTTTTTTTTTTTTTTTTTTTTTTTTGAGGCAGAGTCTCACTCTGTCGCCGGGGCTGGAGTGCAGTGGCCGGATCTCAGCTCACTGCAAGCTCCGCCTCCCGGGTTTACGCCATTCTCTTGCCTCAGCCTCCCGAGTAGCTGGGACTACAGGCGCCCGCCACTTCGCCCGGCTAGTTTTTGTATTTTTAGTAGAGACGGGGTTTCACCGTGTTAGCCAGGATGGTCTCGATCTCCTGACCTCGTGATCCGCCCGTCTCGGCCTCCCAAAGTGCTGGGATTACAGGCTTGAGCCACCGCGCCCGGCACACCCACATCTTTTTAGTAGAGACGGGGTTTCACCGTGTTAGCCAGGATGGTCTCGATTTCCTGACCTCGTGATCCGCCCGCCTCGGCCTCCCAAAGTGCTGGGATTACAGGTGTGAGCCACCGCACCCGGCTGGGAAGCGTTTTCTGGCTTGGGGCGAAAGTGGGCAGCGAAGCAGAGCGTCCGAAACCCAGCCCCTGCGGACCGCAACCTTTGGGAAAAGGGCGCAAGGTGGACACGCAGGGCAGCACGTGGGAACCGTTCGCAGCCCCTGCAGCCCCTGTCCGCGCCGCTGCAGGAGGCGGCGGCCCGGGACTGCAGCCTGCAGCCCCTATCCCGCATCCTCCCATGCTCCGGTCAGGGCGCGGCGCTACCTGCTGCAGCTTCTCCCCTCTGGGGAGGCGCGGGCTCCTCCCCACACCCCCGCGGCCCAGCCCCAGGTCCCAGGCTCCGGTTCCGCGTCAGCATCCTGGCGCTCAAAGCTTTCATGCCGGACTGCTGCGGACTACACATCCCGGCGGCCCATGCGGCCCCGTCACGTGACGCAAGGATCACCGGCCTTTCCTCTAGAGAGCTGCCCAGAACTACAACTCCCAGCAAGCCCCGCGGCGGCCCTTCGCGCGACGCCGCTGCCGGAAGTGCGGGTCGCGCTTCCGGCAGCGTCCAGGGGCCAGCGGGGGTGCGCCTTTCCCCGCGTCCTGGCGGCCCGGCGCGCGGTGGCGCGTCGAGGGGTGAGTGGTCTGGGCCGCAGTGTGCCCCAGTCCCCACGGGGCAGCGGGGCAGCGGCGTAGAGAGGCGGACCCCGTAGTGTCCGGGTCCCGGGCCCTCACCCACGCCCACTGCAACCCGACTCCGGAGCTCCGAGCATCCCTTAGTTTTAAGTCATGGCGGGTGCGAGCGGGTCTCTGCTGCAATCGGCTCCGTGACAGCTGCTGCTCCACATGGGGAGAGGAGAAACGGCAAACATCCGGGCTCCCAGGACTTCGCGGCGGCGGTCCTAACCCGTGGACTGAGTCGGGCGGGGCGGGCGGCAGTGTCTGAGCAGAGAGCTAGACAAGGCCTGGTGTCTCCCTGGCTTTCCTAGGTGCCTGTTTGCGACCTGGTCAGCTGGGCTGTAGTTGAGTTATCCCAGGGATTGTGGGAGGAAAGGTTATGTCCACCAGAGACCCAGGGTCCTGACGGCTGGAGGTCCGCAGTGGGGAAGGTGGGCAGAGCTGTTGCTCAGATGTCCCCGTGCCTGTTTCGTTTGCACAGAGGGGTTTTCTGGTGCGTCCTGGCCCACCATGGCCAAACCAACAAGCAAAGATTCAGGCTTGAAGGAGAAGTTTAGGATTCTGTTTGGACTGGGAACACCGAGGCCAAATCCCAGGTCTGCGGAGGGCAAACAGACGGAATTTATCATCACCGCGGAAATCCTGAGAGTGAGTGAGCTGTCTGTGTCTTTGCTAGGCTAGAGGGAAGTGTAGGGAAGGTTGGGTTTTGTCTTGCACCAGGTTCTGTGGGAGATGGGTTGCTGGCGACTGTCTGCACAGGAATACTGTCTCCAGTACTTGGAGGCTGACATGTCCTTCCTCAGGAGACTTGGAAAGTCAGGATCTTGGTGACCTGGTTCAGGCACACTTGAGTTATTATTCAGATATTGATGAAAGAAAGCCCATTTTATAGATGAGGCCTGAGAGTCATCATCTCCACCGGGAAGGATATGGCCGGGTGTTGAATGATAACGTGAGTTCCTGGGAGAAGTGGGTTCTTTATTTTATTTTATTTTTTTTGAGACTGAGTCTCACTCTGTCGCCTAGGCTGGAATGCAGTGGCATGATCTCTGTTCGCTGCAACCTCCACCTCCAGGGTTCAAGCGATTCTCCTAACACAGCCTCCTGAGTAGTTGGGACTACAGACACCTGCCACCAGGCTTGGCTAATTATTATTATTATTATTTTTTGAGATGAATTCTTGCTCTTTTGCCCAGGCTGGAGTGTAATGGCACAATCTCTGCTCGCTGCTACTACGCCTCCCAGTTTCAAGTGATTCTCCTGCCTCAGCCTCCCAAGTAGCTGGGACTACAGACACATGCCACCACATCCATCTAATTTTTGTTTTTTTAATAGAGATGGAGTTTCACCATCTTGGCCAGGCTGGTCTCGAACTCCCGACCTCAGGTGATCTTCCCACCTCCCAAAGTGCTGGGATTACAGGCGTGAGCCATTGCACCCGGGCTAGGTCCTTTATCTTTTATGTGTGCTTGTGTCTTTGTCGCATATGCCAGGCATTGTGTTTTGCTGAGTTTACCATGAGTAAATGCTGAATTTTTGCACTTTAAAGTTTTCTTTTTTTTTTTTTTTTTTTGAGACGGAGTCTGGCTCTGTCGCCCAGGCTGGAGTGCGGTGGCCGGATCTCAGCTCACGCTAGTTTTTTGTATTCTTTTTTTTTTTTTTTTTTTTTTTTTTTTTTTTTTGAGACGGAGTCTCGCTCTGTCGCCCAGGCTGGAGTGCAGTGGCCGGATCTCAGCTCACTGCAAGCTCCGCCTCCTGGGTTTACGCCATTCTCCTGCCTCAGCCTCCCGAGTAGCTGGGACTACAGGCGCCCGCCACCTTGCCCGGCTAGTTTTTTGTATGTTTTAGTAGAGATGGGGTTTCACCGCGTTAGCCAGGATGGTCTCGATCTCCTGACCTCGTGATCTGCCCATCTCGGCCTCCCAAAGTGCTGGGATTACAGGCTTGAACCACCGCGCCTGCCCAATTTTTTGTATTTTTACTAGAAACGGGATTTCATCATGTTGGCCAGGCTGGTCTCAAACTCCTGACCTCAGGTGATCCACCCACCTCGGCCTCCCAAAGTTCAGGGCTTACAGGCATGAGCCACCGCGCCCGGTCAGGTGAATCTTGATTTCAGAAAGATCTGTTTTAAGTCTCTACTCTGGAAGATGCAGTGGGAGCCTTTAGGTGGTTTGTGACTTGCAGTTTAGGAAACCGTGGCCTGACCGCTGGCCCCTTTTTCTTCTTTCATTTCTCTCCAGGAACTGAGTGTGGAATGTGGCCTCAATAATCGCATCCGGATGATAGGGCAGATTTGTGAAGTCGCAAAAACCAAGAAATTTGAAGAGGTAGGTTTGTCCAGTTGAACTACTAGAGAGAGGCACGTAGGCTGTTCAGAGCCCGAGTTTACTCTTTCTGGGAGTATAGTTGACAGCTCACTGCTGATGATCTGGTTTGCGCTTTTTTTTTTTTTTTTTTGAGATTGAGTCTCTCTCTGTCGCCCAGGCTGGCACAATCTCAGCTCACTGCAACTTCCGCTTCCCGGGTTCAAGCGATTCTCCTGCCTCAGCCTCCCAAGTAGCTGGGATGACAGGCATGTGCCACCACGTCCAGCTCATTTTTGTATTTTTAGTAGAGACGGGGTTTTACCATGTTGGCCAGGTTGGTCTTGAACCCCTGACCTCATGAACCATCTGCCTCGGCCTCCCAGAGTGCTGGGATTACAGGCGTGAGCCACCGCGCCTGGCCGATTTGCACTGTTTTAGGGAAATTTAGTTTTCGTCATAGTGATGGGGATGCTACTGGAAATGCCCTGAGTACAGCCTTGAGGGACCAATCAAGTGTGGAAGTGGGGAGTGAAGGAATTGGGCTTTTCTAGCAACACCAGAAAGGGGGTACGGGGGCTCACACCTGTAATCCCAGCACTTCCGGAGGCTGAGGCAGGTGGATCACGAGGTCAGGAGTTTGAGACCAGCCTGACCAACATGGTAAAACCCCATCTGTACTAAAAAATGAGCTGGGCGTGGCGGTACATGCCTGTAATCCCAGCTACTTGGGAGGCTGAGGCAGGAGAATCGCTTGAACCTGGGAGGTGGAGGTTGCAGTGAACTGAGATCGCGCCACTGCACTCCAGTCTGAGCAACAGAGCGAGACACTGTCTCAAATTAAAAAAAGGCCGGGTGCGGTGGCTCAAGCCTGTAATCTCAGCGCTTTGGGAGGCCGAGACGGGCGGATCATGAAGTCAGGAGATCGAGACCATCCTGGCTAACACGGTGAAACCCTGTCTCTACTAAAAAAAAAAAACCAAAAAAAAAAACTAGCCGGGCGTGGTGGCGGGCGCCTGTAGTCCCAGCTACTCGGGAGGCTGAGGCAGGAGAATGGCATGAACCCGGGAGGCGGAGCTTGCAGTGAGCTAAGATCCGGCCACTGCACTCCAGCCTGGGTGACAGAGCGGGACTCCGTCTCAAAAAAAAAAAAAAAAAAAAAAAAAAAAAAAGCTGGGCACAGTGGCTCACACCTGTAATCCCAGCGCTTTGGGAGGCTGAGGCAGATGGTTCACGAGGTCAGGAGTTCGAGACCAGCCTGGCCAACATGGTGAAACCCTGTTTCTACTAAAAGTACAAAAATTAGCTGGGTGTGGTGGCACATGCCTGTAATCCCAGCTACTCAGGAGGCTGAGGCAGGAGAATCACTTGAACCTGGAAGGTGGAGGTTGCAGTGAGTGAAGATCGCCCCACTGCACTCCTCTAGCCTGGGTGACAGAGCAAGACTCTGTCTCAAAAAAAAAAAAAAAAAAAAGAAGGAAGAGTTTGTAGTGGCCGATCGAAATGCATGCTCACTCGCCCTCTCCTATTATAAGTTCAGGCCAAGAAAAATCAAGAAGGGGTTCATTCCACAGAGAACAATTCTAGGCACGCTGGTCTTGGTGCCACTTTGGGAGGGTGACTGGTTGGTGGTATTGGTTGACCTTACGGACATAAAAATTTTTATTTTGGGCAAACATTGCCGTACTTTCCCGATGACCTGTGGACAGGACGAGAAGTGGTCATTTTGGGAGTGCAGGTTGCTGGTGGAGCGCCTGAGGGCTCTGCCCTTGCCTTGCCCAGCATTTGTGTGTGGGAGAGTAGTGAGAAGACCTGGACCTCTCATGCTGAGATCTGCTAAGAGCAGAGTGATTGCTACCTCTGCAGCAGCTCATCTGAAACATGCTGGCCGCATGCTAGCAAGGATAAGTGTAAAGAATAGGTGTCCTTGGCCAGGTGCAGTAGCTCACACCTGTAATCCCAGCACTTTGGGAGGTCAAAGTGGATGGATCACCTGAGGTCAGGAGTTCGAGACCAGCCTGGCCAATATGACAAAACCCCGTTTCTACTAAAGATACAAAAATTAGCTGGGCATGGTATCGGGCACCTGTAATCCCAGCTACTCGGGAGGCTGAGGGAGGAGAATCGCTTAAACTCAGGAGGCAGAGGTTGCGGTGAGCTGAGATTGTGCCATTGCACTGCAGGCTGAGCAACAGAGCAAGACTTCATCTCAAAAAACAACAAAAAAAGAATAAGCGTCCTGCGTCCTGTTCTGAGAGTTGTTTGTGTGGGCCCGGGGCAGCCTGTGAGTAGATGAATAGGCCTCCGAGGCTGGGATGGTCCCGGGCCCTGTGTCCGCGCGTCTTTGCAGCTGAGGTTGCAACTGCAGGAGTACTGTCAATAGACAAAGGAGGTGAGAGTGCCAGTTGTCTTGAATTGATTGGGATGTTGGTCAGATGACTTCTAAAAGAACACGGCCATTTTGTTATTTGGTTAGAGACAAGGTCTCACTGTGTCACCCAGGCTGGGGTGCAGTGGCACAATCATGGCTCACTGCAGCCTCAACCTGCCAGGCTCACACGATCCTCCTCCTTTAGCCTCTCAGGTAGCTAGGACTACAGGCGTGTAGCACCACACCTGGCTAAGTTTTGTATTTTTTGTCGTGACAGGGTCTCACTGTGTTGTGCAGGCTGGTCTGAAACTCCTGGCTGACGCGACCCTCTCCCCTTTGCCACCCCAAGTGCTGAGATTACAGGTGTGAGCCACTGCACTTGGCCAGAACATGGCTATTTTCGTTGCCCTCCTTAGAGGAGTAAGGCCAGGAGTGAGCCTGTGGTCTGAAAGCCGTGGCTGGTGGTTAATTTGGAGAAGAGAAGGTGGTGAGAGCCAGCCCAAAGCCCTGCCGAGTGAGACTGATTCTGGCAGCTTTAGGGAGCAGGGATGAGCACCCCACAGGCTGGGTGGCAGTTAGAGGAGGCAGATTTCATCAAGCCACACGGCTCTCTTTCTCAGCAGGTCAGGCAGGCAGCAGAGGCTGGGCAGGGGCGTGGGGTCGAGGACCCGATGCTGGCGTGTTCACTAGAGGAAAGCCACAAGCAGGGATTCTGGGTCAGCTGCAGGCCTAGGGCTCAGTGTGCGCTTGTGGTTCTGAGACTGTCCCATGACTTCCTGTCAGCGTTCCGGCAGCTCTAGTGGGACTCCCTGCTGGTCCAGGTGAGGCCAGGATCGCTGCCCTGGCCTGCTGCTCTCCTCTCAGCCCCCAGTCTGTCACCTGGTGGGGGTTAAAGGGACGTGCTGGGGTTTGAGGCAGCTCTGAGCCATTCGTCCTCCCAAGCCTGTGGTCATCTCATGCTGCAGGAGACACAGGAGATACGAGCTTTAGAGGTGGGGCTCTAAGTCCCAAGCCCCCGTTGTTCCACCCTGTCCTTTGCTCACGGCACTGTTCCAGTTGTCGGGGCCAGGGTTCTTGGAGAGCACATCCTCACCGCTGTCCCCTCTGCTGGTGACAGCACGCAGTGGAAGCACTCTGGAAGGCGGTCGCGGATCTGCTGCAGCCAGAACGGCCGCTGGAGGCCCGGCACGCGGTGCTGGCTCTGCTGAAGGCCATCGTTCAGGGGCAGGTAAGCCCCGGGGTGACGCTGGGAGGGGTGACGTCAGGCCACCCACTGACCGTCCTGTCCCTGCTGGGCCGTGTTTGGACTCCTGCCTCAGTGAGTTGCTGGGCACAGGGTCTAGGGGCCGACGGGCTCTGGAGCTGGACGGCCTGTGGGGTCTCCTGTTGGCATGAGGTCTGTGTGACCGTGGCCACCCTGCCTCCTCGCCGGTAAACAGATGGTCGCTGCACTTTCCTCTCACGGGATGTTCTGGGGATCATGAGGCAGTTCTCGCAGAGTGCTGAGACCGTACCTGGCAGCTGGTGTGGGGCTGCGTGTTGTGTTGCCCTTGCACCCTTTCGGGGCTGCTGCCCTGCTCACTGCTTTCCAGCTGTGCTGGTCTTGGCTGGCCCTGAACACCCAGGCCTCTTGGTGTTCCTGCCTCCCCTGGTTGGCCACTTCCACTCCTTCATGTCCCAGCTGCTCAGAAGGGCCGTCCACTCTCACAGGCTCTCCGGGGCTTCCCCACTTAGGCTTTGTCCTCAGTCTGTGAGCACAAGGCTGTCTGCCCTGGACCGAGTGCAGGGGTCGGGCAGGAGCTGTGTGGTCTCCTGCTCTGTGCCACCCGCTGTGCCAGGTCCCAACACACAGCTGTTGCTTCCCATCCACCAGTGCATCCAGCCCCCTGCCCTGAACACCACTGATGCTGCAGACCTGTCCCTTGCAGGGCGCTCCTGTGGGAAGGAGAGGGGACCAGGGCTGGAGTCCGGGCGCCCCTGCACTTCAGGGACTTCTTGTCAGCTGTGTGGGAGACGCTGGCAGGCTCTGCTGATCCTGTGGCTTTTGTCTTTAGGGCGAGCGTTTGGGGGTCCTCAGAGCCCTCTTCTTTAAGGTCATCAAGGATTACCCTTCCAACGAAGACCTCCACGAAAGGCTGGATGTTTTCAAGGCCCTCACAGACAATGGGAGACACATCACCTACTTGGAGGAAGAGCTAGGTGGGTGCCACATTGGGTGTGAGGTTTCTGGGATGGGAAGGACCTGGGGCTGGGGAGGGGCTGCAGTTCTCAGGGATGGCGGGTAGCGGGTATGCCCATGCTGCTGCCTGCACCTGGGCTCATCTGCGTGGCCTGAGTGGCCCCGAAGCACGTGTTAAGCCGGCCAGGTGCCCACCATCAGGTTTCCTGTCTGAGGTGACATGGCTGGCTGCCAAGTGTGCACACATCTCCTCCGAGCAGCGCTCTGGTAGGGGTGGGGAACGCCCAGGAATCTGGTGATGTCGGTGTCTACCAGCCTTAGGTCAGGCCCTGAGTGTACGGCACACACTCCTGCTGCCGCCTCGGTGCAGACCCTCTGTGCAGCCCCAGGAGTGGTAGATCCTAGTGTCCATGCGTAGCCGGCCTGCCTGGGCTCCCCTGAGCCTCTTCGGGCCCAGTGCGTGGTCTGCCTGTTGCTGCCGGGGGACTGATGATGTGATTTCTGGCAGTGACGGGTTTGGACACACTCTCCTGCGTGGGGAGGTGGAGGTGAGTGGGATATGTAGATTCGGCACCCTCGCAAACCGCCGCCGTTTCTCCCCCAGCGGACTTTGTCCTGCAGTGGATGGATGTCGGCTTGTCCTCGGAATTCCTTCTGGTGCTGGTGAACTTGGTCAAATTCAACAGCTGCTACCTCGATGAGTACATCGCAAGGATGGTTCAGTAAGAAAATAATTGAGATCCTGTTCTGATAATGGTCCTAAGTTCAGCTCCGCAGTGAATAAAGTTGTTGAAACCACCAAAAAAATAGAGGTTGGGCTGGGCACAGTGGCTCACGCCTGTAATATTAGCACTTTGGGAGGCCGAGGCAGGCAGATCATGAGGCCAGGAGTTCGAGACCAGCCTGGCCAACATGGTGAAACCCCGTCTTTACTAAAAATACAAAAATTAGCCAGGCATGGTGGTGGGAGCGTGTAATCCCAGCTACTCAGAAGGCTGAGGCAGGAGAATCGTTTGAAATCGGAAGGCAGAGGTTACAGTGAGCGGAGATCATGCCATTGCACTCCAGCCTGGGTGAAACTCCGTCTCAAAAAAAAAACACAGGAAAAGTACGTAGCTGTCGCCTTTTTAGCCATCACCTAATGTCTTGGTTGTCTTTTTGTTGTTGCTCATTCAGAACATTGCACGAGATCTGTGCGGGCTGGGCCTCTGTCTCACGCACGCTGAACACCCAGCACCGAGAGCAGTGGCTGGCGCATAGCAGGCACCTGAGTGCTTGCTGGGTGGGTGGGACCCCCAGGGAGGATGAGCCGTGTGTGTTATTGGCATCATAGAGTGACTAAACCACAGCCCGTGGCGGCTCGGACCTCCAGGCCGCGCTGCCGGGACTGAGCTTGCTGCTCCCTGCAGGATGATCTGCCTGCTCTGCGTCCGGACTGCGTCCTCTGTGGACATAGAGGTCAGTGCCTCCCCTCCCCAGGGCTGGCCCCTTTCACCCTGGTTTCTGGGAGGCTGGGGCTTGGGGATTGAGCCCTGTGTGCCAGCTGCTGGTTGTGTGGCCCTGGGCAAGCTGCTCGATCTCTTTGAGCCTCAGGAGTCCTCCATGTAGGTCAGGATAGCCGGGCGCCTCCATGTGGAGTTGTAGCTCAGGGTGGATGACAGCATCGATGACCCACAGTGACAGGGATGTCAGGTGCTTCCCACATGCTCGCTCGCCTGGTGGCTTGGAGAGAGGCTGCTATGGCAGTGGGGAGAGGTGGCAGCACAGGCTGAAGGAGGTGGGAAGGAGGCCTGGGTGTCCTCTCCTGTGGGGAGGAGCTGGGTAGGACCGGCGTGAGCCATCTCCCTCTCCACCAGGTCTCCCTGCAGGTGCTGGACGCCGTGGTCTGCTACAACTGCCTGCCGGCTGAGAGCCTCCCGCTGTTCATCGTCACCCTCTGCCGCACCATCAACGTCAAGGAGCTCTGCGAGCCTTGCTGGAAGGTGGGGTCTCTGAAACTGCTCTGGAAGGTTCCTGAGGGCACATGGACGGGACAAGGGCCATCTTGTCTCCCATGAATGGCTGTCTGATTCTTGGGGCAGCCAGACAATGGCCTGCTGAGGGACAGCCAGGGTCATTTTCCCAGTTTAGCTGAGGTTAGGGTTTTGGTGGCATTTTGAGAACCCTGCTGCCTCTGTATTTGGGAGGAGATGGTGGCGAGCTGGCTGGACCTTGGGTGGCTACAGGGCAGCGGCCAAGTGGGGCCAGCAGAGGGACTGGGGCTGGGGGCGAGGCTTGTGCCAGCCCCTGACATGCATGGTGTCTTGCAGCTGATGCGGAACCTCCTTGGCACCCACCTGGGCCACAGTGCCATCTACAACATGTGCCACCTCATGGAGGACAGGTGAGTGTGGTGGGCGGGGCGCAGGGCGGTGAGGCCAGCGCGGCCCTCGGGGCGTCCCTGGTGTCCTTGCTGGGCACACACTGGCTTAGAGAAGCGTTGTCCTTTTGGGCAGCTGTTCCAGAGGCTGCCACCAGAGCGAAGCCCATGACTTCTAGGAGCGAGCCCCGGTCCTCTCCTTCCTCCAACAGAATATCCACACCCAGCTCAGTGCCTGCCCCACGCTCAGACGTCCTCCAGCGCGCTCCCCCACGGCTTAGCCTGTTACAAGGCAAGGCTCGAGGTCTTGGCCTTGACGCTGCCCTTGCCCCTCACCCCCAGAGCCAGACTGTGGCCACTTCTGCTCCTTTATCCCTGAGAGATGACTCAGCTCTGCGCATGCCCTGGCCTCCCACCCTTGCTGCCAGATCCCCTTCCTCCTGCTCTCCTGTATCCATCCACGCCTCCTGAAGCCCATTCCATGCAGCACCCGAGTGGCCTGTGTCACCCTTTGTCGGAAGCCAGATGACTCCCAGTGCCCTCAGGGTGCAAGCTCCTCCCATGGAACCAGCCCTGGGGCCCAGCCCTGCCTTAGCCCTTTTATCTCTCCCAGCCCTGCCTCACTCCTTCCCTCCATCCACGGAACCAGGCCGTGGGGCCCAGCCCTGCCTCAGCCCCTGCATCTCTCCTTCCCTCCATCCATGGAGCCGGGTCCTGGGGGCCCAGCCCTGCCTCATCCCCTGCATCTCTCCTTCCCTCCATCCACGGAACCAGGTCCTGGGGCCCAGCCCTGCCTCAGCCCCTGCATCTCTCCTTCCCTCCATCCATGGAACCAGGTCCTGGGGGCCAGCCCTGCCTCAGCCCTTTTATCTCTCCCAGCCCTGCCTCACTCCTTCCCTCCATCCACGGAACCAGGCCCTGGGGCCCAGCCCTGCCTCAGCCCCTGCATCTCTCCTTCCCTCCATCCATGGAGCCGGGTCCTGGGGGCCCAGCCCTGCCTCAACCCCTGCATCTCTCCTTCCCTCCATCCATGGAACCAGGTCCTGGGGCCCAGCCCTGCCTCAGCCCCTGCATCTCTCCTTCCCTCCATCCATGGAACCGGGTCCTGGGGGCCCAGCCCTGCCTCAGCCTCTGCATCTCTCCTTCCCTCCATCCACGGAACCAGGTCCTGGGGCCCAGCCCTGCCTCAGCCCCTGCATCTCTCCTTCCCTCCATCCATGGAACCAGGTCCTGGGGGCCCAGCTGTGCCTCAGCCCTGCCTCAGCCCCTGCATCTCTCCCTCCCTCCTCCCATAGAACCAGACCCTGGGTCCCAGCCTTGCCTCAGCCCCTGCATCTCTCCTTCCCTCCATCCATGGAGCCGGGTCCTGGGGGCCCAGCCCTGCCTCAACCCCTGCATCTCTCCTTCCCTCCATCCATGGAACCAGGTCCTGGGGGCCCAGCTGTGCCTCAGCCCTGCCTCAGCCCCTGCATCTCTCCCTCCCTCCTCCCATAGAACCAGACCCTGGGTCCCAGCCTTGCCTCAGCCCCTGCATCTCTCCTTCCCTCCATCCATGGAACCGGGTCCTGGGGGCCCAGCCCTGCCTCAGCCCCTGCATCTCTCCTTCCCTCCATCCATGGAACCAGGTCCTGGGGGCCCAGCTGTGCCTCAGCCCTGCCTCAGCCCCTGCATCTCTCCCTCCCTCCTCCCATAGAACCAGACCCTGGGTCCCAGCCCTGCCTCAGCCCTGCATCTCTCCTTCCCTCCATCCATGGAACCAGGTCCTGGGTCCCAGCCCTGCCTCAGCCCTGCATCTCTCCTTCCCTCCATCCATGGAACCAGGCCCTGGGGCCCAGCCCTGCCTCAGCCCCTGCATCTCTCCTTCCCTCCATCCATGGAACCAGGCCCTGGGGCCCAGCCCTGCCTCAGCCCTGCATCTCTCCTTCCCTCCATCCATGGAACCAGGCCCTGGGGCCCAGCCCTGCCTCAGCCCCTGCATCTCTCCTTCCCTCCATCCATGGAACCAGGCCCTGGGGCCCAGCCCTGCCTCAGCCCTGCATCTCTCCTTTCCTCCGTCTTGCCTTCTCCCATCCACCAAGGGCTTGCGCATGTCCTGATTCCTCTTACGAGCAGGTTCTTCCACCTTTGCCGAGTTCCTCTGTTCCCTGAGGTCTTAGCGTGGCCACTAACTCCCCCTCCCTGAGTAGTTTTTGCCATGGCTTTTCTTCTTGGCTGTGATTGGAGGAAGAGATTTTGTGTTTACCTGGGAGATGGTGTGGCTGGTGCCTGTCTCCCCCAGACTGTGAGGCTGTGGGCCATCCCTCTCACCGCGTTCCTGTCCCTGGCATGACCTGTAGCTCACAGCGTGGTCAGCAGTGATGGGCTGCCGCCTGTGTGTGAGAGTGAACGAGAGCGTTACCGCTGGCCTCTGTTCCCTGCCCTTCCCCAGCAGTGCTCTGGCCCCCCAAGCACAGGGACCTCTGGGGCTGCTGTAGGAGCCTTGGCAGCCTCACACGTCCACGGCGGACCCTGGGCCAGAGCCCTGCTCACATTGTGTCTCTCTGGGGCACACTTTCAGAGCCTACATGGAGGACGCGCCCCTGCTGAGAGGAGCCGTGTTTTTTGTGGGCATGGCTCTCTGGGGAGCCCACCGGCTCTATTCTCTCAGGAACTCACCGACATCGGTGCTGCCATCATTTTACCAGGTAAGGCGGTTTCCGTGTGCAATGAGCTGGCAGGAACGGGAGAGCTCCCCTCAGGCCTGCCCACCCACCCCACCGGGGGTCCTGCTGCAGGGGGTGCCGTAGGCCTTTCCAGGTAGTTGCTTTGCAACTAGGGGTGAGGTTTGGGGCCCTGTGAAGGCTTTAGTCTTTTTTGTTTTTTTTTTTTGAGAAGGAGCTCTGCTCTTTTTGCTTGGCTGACTGCAGTCTCCGCCTCCCAGTTCAAGTGATTCTGTTGCCTCAGCCTCCTGAGTAGCTGTGATTACAGGTGCCTGCCACCACGCCTGGCTAATTTTGTGTTTTTACTAGAGACTGGGTTTCGCCATGTTGGCCAGGCTGGTGTCGAATTCCTGACCTCAAGTGATCCGCCCACCTCAGACCCCCAAAGTGCTGAGATTACAGGTGTGAGCCCCCATGCCTGGCCAAATACTTCATTCTGTCTCTTTTTTTTTTTTTTTTTTGGAGACAGAGTTTGTCTCTTGTTGCCCAGGCTGGAGTGCAATGGCGCGATCTCGGCTCGCTGCAACCTCCGCCTCCCCGGTTCAAGCAATTCTGCCTCTGCCTCCTGAGGAGCTGGGATTATCGGTGCCTGCCACAATGCCTGGCTAATGGTTTTTTTTTTTGAGACGGAGTTTCGCTCTTGTTGCCCGGGCTGGAGTGTAATGGTGCGATCTTGGCTCAGTGCAACCTCTGCCTCCTGAGTAGCTGGGGTTACAGGCATGCTCCACTATGCACAGCTCATTTTGTATTTTTAGTAGAGACGGGGTTTCTCCGTGTTGGTCTCGAACTCCTGACCTCAGGTAATCCGCCAGTGTCGGCCTCCCAAAGTGCTGGGATTACAGGTGTGAGCCACTGCGGCTGGCCAAGGCTAATGTTTTTGTAATTTTGGTAGAGATGGGGTTTCACCATGTTGGTCAGACTGGTCTTGAACTCCTGAGCTCAGGTGATCCACCCGCCTTGGCCTCCCAAAGTGCTGAGATTATAGGCGTGAGCCACTGCGCCCGGCCCAAAGGCTTTATTCTCAAGCAAACCTTATATCTTGCGAGTTGCACCTTCTGGAGTTGGCAGTGGAGGGGCGAGTGCTGCCTCTGGGGTGGCCATTCTCTTGCTGTTGGTGGTGCTGTTTTGTTGAGTGCTGATCTTGCCCTGTCTCTGCAGTGGCGCCTGGCACAGATGCCGGTGTATAGCTTCAGTTTCCGTGCTCTGATGACAGGGTGCTTTTCGTGTCTGTCCTCGTTCGGTGCTCACAGCTCCCTGGAGGGTGGGGCGAGCGCACTGTCCTGGTTTTACAGTGATGGGCTGTGGTGCGGATCACAGGGCTTTCCTGATTCTCTGCTCTCCCTGCTACACTCCTCCTGTAGAGGGGCTGGGGAGATGTTGTCTTTGTGCTCAGCTTGCAACAGAACTCAGGGCAGCTTTCAGGTGCTGCTGCGCTGGCCCACCGGGTGCCCAGGATTCAGTTGCTGGTCTATCCGAGTCAGGGACTTTGCAGGCAGGCGTGGGATGGGGCCCTGTCTGGGTCCTGACTGTGCTGGAGCATGTAGAAACTCCTCCTGGGCGCCCCACATGCTGTTCTGTGGCCCCGATGCATGTGTGGTGGGCACTGTGGCCTCAGGTGTGCTACTCCCGGTCCCAAGGGTGACTGGGAGGGCGTCCCACAGTGAGCAAGCAGCTCTGACCCTGTGTGCTGGCCGGGCTCATGTTCCAGGCCATGGCATGTCCGAACGAGGTGGTGTCCTATGAGATCGTCCTGTCCATCACCAGGCTCATCAAGAAGTATAGGAAGGAGCTCCAGGTGGTGACGTGGGACATTCTGCTGAACATCATCGAACGGCTCCTTCAGCAGCTCCAGGTGGGGTGGGGGCGGGAGCTCCAGGGAGCACCGGGACCCCAGACAGGCAGGCTTGGCCCACTTGGAAGATGGTACCTTGGGCCCCATCTCTGGTGGTCCCACAGAGACTGCTGGAACCGTGTTCTCTGGGGATTCACAGTGTTGCGCATCCACCTTCCACTGCAGACAGATCTGATTTTTCCAGACGTGCTGCATCATTTTGGCCCCAGACAGGAATATGCAGTAGGTGAGCCGGGGCTGGGCCACTGTTGCCCACAGTCTGCAGAGTGACCTGCAGGCCACCTTCATGGCCTGAGTGGGCCCCGGCACAGTTCCCAGAGGGATGCCAGTGTGGCTTTGGCGTGACTTTGGAGGACCGCATTAGTCGAGTCTGCTAACCACAGCTTTTTTTTTTTTTTTTTTTTTTGAGATGGAGTCTCGCTCTGCTGCCCAGGCTGGAGTGCAGTGGCCGGATCTCAGCTCACTGCAAGCTCTGCCTCCCGGGTTTACGCCATTCTCCTGCCTCAGCCTCCCGAGGAGCTGGGACTGCAGGCGCCCGCCACCTCGCCCGGCTAGTTTTTTGTATTTTTTAGTAGAGACGGGGTTTCACCGTGTTCGCCAGGATGGTCTCGATCTCCCGACCTCGTGATCTGCCCGTCTCGGCCTCCCAAAGTGCTGGGATTACGGCTTGAGCCACCGCGCCCGGCCGCTAACCGCAGCTTTAAGGAGGACTCCACAGCCACACAGGCTCATCAGCACGGGGTCCTGGGGAGGCGAGGCTGGTATCCAGCAGCCTCACAACTGTGCCTTTTCCCAGAGCCTGGGGTGGGCGATGTACAGGAAGACAGGTATTGGAAGGGAGGCTGGGACTTAGCAGGGACTGAAGTCCTCTCAGGGCCTGTCGCTGGGCCAGAGCATTGTCCCTGACCACTGGCCAGAGGATGCTGCAGCACTGAGTGGCAATGGCAGAGGCCATAGCCTGGGGCTTCTAGAAGAGGCTGGACTGGGGAGAGGCAAGAAAGGCTTGTAGTTGTGGCTACTCTTGGCCCTCCTGCCCGAGCTTCCTTCTTGGCCCAGCTGCGTGGGCACAGCCAGGATTCCCTGGGGGTGGGGTACGGGCAGGAACAGCAGCTGCCATCACAGCTACTGTGGCCTCTGGAGAGGATCTGGGGGGTATCTCAACCCATGTAGCCCAGAGTGGCCTGAGAGGGCCGGGGGCACCCCATGCGGCCCGGTGTAGCGTGAGAGGGCTGAGGGCGTCCTCCTGCGGCGGGTGCGTAGCCAGGCCTCTGGTGCCGAGTCCCTGCTGGGAGTAGAAGTCAGCCTGTGTCATGGTTCCTGGTACTGCAGACCTTGGACAGCCCGGAGCTCAAGACCATCGTCCATGACCTGCTGACCACGGTGGAGGAGCTGTGTGACCAGAATGAGTTCCACGGGTCTCAGGAGAGATACTTTGAACTGGTGGAGAGATGTGCAGACCAGAGACCTGTGAGACCCCTTCCTGGGTGGGGCCTTTGGGCTTTGGCTGGTGAGGAGGGGCCGGGTGCTGGGTGAAATGCAGCTTTCTGAGCCTCGGATTTCCTGGTTTCTGCACTCGGGCAGGGAAGGCTGCTGGGGCGCTGGCGGGCGGAGCGTGTGTTTGCTAACAAGTGCGGTGTCAGCCCACCCGTCGGTTTCCTCCCACCTATGTGGAGGAAGCTTCCGTCCGGCTCCGTGGAGTCCTGTGGCTCCCAGGCGGGTGCAGGCATTTTGCCAGGAACACTCAGCTTAGGACCCAGGCTTTTCCATGGGTTTGGACGCGCGTCTTCCCCACTGCCAGCAGTGCCTTTGTGGCTGTGGGCTGTGGGCTGCAGGCTGTGACGCAGCTGGGCTCTGACAGCAAACCGGCCTCTCAGCCTGCAGCCCAGTGTAGAGAAGGGGAGCGCCGGAGGGGCAGAGGGGCAACACAGGCTCTTCTTTTGACAGGAGTCCTCCCTCCTGAACCTGATCTCCTATAGAGCACAGTCCATTCACCCGGCCAAGGACGGCTGGATTCAGAACCTGCAGGCGCTGATGGAGAGATTCTTCAGGTAGGGCGTCCTCTGCAGCCTTGCCTGGCACCTGGAGCCTGGCCCTGTCTCTGTCTGGGGCCCACCGGGGCTGGGTCTCAGGATGCCCGATGAGCAGGGTCCCCGTCTCTGCCTCTGGAGAGCCCCGGCTCTGGGTGAGCAGGTGCTAGCTTGCTTTCCCGTCCAGCAGGACGTCCTCTCATGACGCCACTGGGCTGCCTCCTATGGGGGGTGGTCTAGAGAGACACGTCCTGGGAGGCAGAGCTCTGTGCCCTGTGTGCCTGGATGCGGGAGGACCCAGAGTCGGGCTGGCCTGTGCCAGGCGGACAGGCTGGTGCGGGGCTGTGGCCGGGCACTCCCCACCCGCCCCAGCAGGCTGCTGTCCCACAGGAGCGAGTCCCGAGGTGCCGTACGCATCAAGGTCCTGGATGTGCTGTCCTTTGTGCTGCTCATCAACAGGCAGTTCTACGAGGTGCGTGTCCAGGGCGGCCGCACTGGGGGCTCAAGGCTGTTTTTCCATGGGGTGGGCTGTCTCCCTTGCGCACACGCTCCCACAGAGCCGGGCTCTGCCTGGGACTTCGGTCCTGCCGAGCCCTCTGCAGCCCCCCAGTGTGGTCTGTTTACCCCTGTTCATTCGCTGGCTTGCTCATCCTGGGCGCCTCTGCCAGGACTTGACACGTGGCCAAGTAGCAAGGAAGGCACAGTGCCTGCCCTCAGGGAGCTCCAGCCGGGTTGTCACCGAAGACAGGAGCCTTTTAAGAATTCTGTTCAAGTTCATTTAGATCAGTCTCGCATGGGGACGTTGTCTTCTGTTTCTGTCGTGACGTTCACCCTGTGCACCTGGCCTGATCGCCAGCCCTACCTGGTCTCTCTCCTCTGCGGGCTCTCCCTCTCCACTCCCTCCTCTGGGAGCTCTGTGGCCCCAGGCCCACCTTCCTTGAGAGACATTTGTGTGCCTGCCAGCCATACCCCTTTCCCAGGAGGCGCAGCTTAGCTCTGAGACTGTCCCTTCCCACCGCACCCCTCCCTGCAGCCTCGCAGTCCTGCCCTCCTGAGAGCTGCCCACTCTGCTCCTCTCCCCAGCCTCCACTGTCCTTGAATTGCCCTTTTCTGGGCATTGCAATCCCACTTCCCATCTGATGGAGCTAAGGGCTGCCTCCCGGAAGTTCCTCTGGGTCCTCTGGCTTCTCTCATCAGGGCTGGTCTTGTCCTGGTCTCTGTTACTGTGGAACTTTTTACCTGCTTCTGTGAAAACTCACGCTGTCCCCAGCATAGCACGCACACACACACGCACACTCACACATGCACGCACAGGTGCACACACCCACGCATGCATACACCACACGCACTCACCCTCTCACACGCACGCACAGCACCATGTGGGAGGGGTTCTCGGCTGTGACGGTGAAGGGCAGGGCCTCACCTCAGCTGCTCCTTGTGAGTCGTGGGCCCCGTGCCTGTGCCGGGTTGCCCTGCGGTGCTCACCAGCCTTCTGAACGAGGAACTGGACAGGATCCCTGGGAAAGGGCCCTGGGGTCTCTGAGTCACGCTCAGCGGGGGCTTGTGCTCCCTGCCCAGCTGTGCTGAAGGCCTGAGGGACATGTCCGCTGGTTCCAGGTTGGTTCCTGAGGAATTGGAAGTGTCACGAGATGTGGCTCTTGCTGGGCTGGTGCTCACTGGCCTCCCTTGTGCCTGTGCAGGAGGAGCTGATTAACTCAGTGGTCATCTCTCAGCTCTCCCACATCCCCGAGGATAAAGACCACCAGGTCCGAAAGCTGGCCACCCAGTTGCTAGTGGACCTGGCAGAGGGCTGCCACACACACCACTTCAACAGCCTGCTGGACATCATCGAGAAGGTGAGAGCTCTTGCACCCAGGGATGGGTGCTAGGGTGCCAGAGCTCCATGGGCAGAAATGGTCTCTGGGCCGTCTGTCCCCTTCTTCGAGTGACCGGACAGCTGTCTGCGTAGGTGAGGCTCCCCTCCCTGGAGGATGGGTGTCCCGAGGCCTTTGCAGGGCCTGCCACTGCTGGTTTGTGTCCCGACTGAAAGTCCTGGACCTGGGTGTCCTGTCGCACTCTGGGGCAGCTGGTCTGGGCCTCCTGGACCCACGCTGGAGCCCAGACCTGGGGCCGGGGCTTTGGCCTGCCATCCTTCCTGCCCAGCCAATAGCTTGCTCTTTGATTTTCAGGTGCATTTTGGTTTCTGCACAGTCACTCGGGTATAAAGGGTATCTTTGCTTTTGAGAAATAAAGATGAAGGGTGGGCACAGTGGCTTACGCCTGTAATCCCAGCACTTTGGGAGGCCGAGGTGGGTGGATGCCTTAAGGTCAGGAGATCAAGACCAGCCTGGCGAACATGGTGAAATCCCGTCTCTACTAAAAATACAAAAACTAGACATGCGTGGTGGCGGGCGCCTGTAATCCCAGCTGCTCGGGAGGCTGAGGCAGGAGAATCGCTTGAACCTGGGAGGTGAAGGTTGGAGTGAATCCAGATTCTGCCACTGTACTTCAGCCTGGGCGACAGAGCAAGGCTCCGTCTCAAAAAAAAAAAAAAAAAAAAAAAAAAAAGAGAAGGTGTTCGTGGTAGAAAGTGTTCTGACGGCTGTTGCCGCAGAGATCTGTGAGCCTGCATGTAAGTCCTGGCCTTCTCTTTAAAGGTGATGGCCCGCTCCCTCTCCCCACCCCCAGAGCTGGAAGAAAGGGATGTGGCCGCGTACTCGGCCTCCTTGGAGGATGTGAAGACAGCTGTCCTGGGGCTTCTGGTCATCCTTCAGGTGGGTGTCTGCAGGAGGCCTCTGCGCCCTGGCGTGTGGCTGGCTGTTGTCCACCAGCTGCATCTGCGTTGTGTTGGAGTCTCCCCAGCGGGAGCCGGGCCCTGCCTGGGTTTGCTGAGGGTGCAGTGGTCCCGGCAGGCAGCGGAAGCTTCCTGCTCTTGTGGAGGGATGGAAGGAGATCCTGTTGCTTGCCTCTCCTGGTCACAGCAGGGATGCGAGAGGCCCTGTTCTACGCACTGAGCAGAGCCTGTCTGTGTGCTCCTGAGTCAGGGCCGGGACCATGTGCCATCCTGGGCACCCAGCACAGCACCTGGGAAGTAAGGGTGGCCTTCCATTCCCGCCCTGCAGTCTGTTTAGTATTTGCAGCTGTTTTGTTGAGGTTTGATTCACATATCATGCAATTTACCCATTCACAGTGAACAATTCAATGGTTTTCAGTAAATTCACAGAACTCTGTAGCCATCCGCACAGTCAGCTTGAGAACCTCCTGAGCATGCCAGTAGTACACGCTCCCATCCCCTGTTGCTCCCTTACCCCCAGGTACCACCAAGCTGTTTCCTGCCTGTGTGGATTTGCCTACTCTGAACATTTCATGGAAGTGGAGTCACACACAATTCATCCACAAGATGTTGGATGGCAGAACAATTTCCTGTCTTGTGACTGGATTGTTGCATCCAGCGCAATGCATCCAGGCCCATCTAGGTTATGGCAGCTGTCGGTGCTTCCCTCCTTTTCACGGCTGAGTAGTAGTCCATCATCTGGAGGTAGCGCACTTTGTCTATTTGCTTCTCCATTGGTGGACATTTGGCCTGTGTCCGCCTGGCAGCTGCGGTGTTGGTGCTGCTGTGAACCGTCTCCTGTGAGGGCTCCGCCTGCATGTTCACTTCGCCTGGGTCAGCACCTGGGAGCGGATTGTTGGGCCCTAGGTTTAGTCTGCACGTGATGTTTCTAGATGGTACCAGGCTGTTTTCCACTGGTGCTATGCCATTTTCCATCCACTCGAGCAGCATGTAAGGGTTCTGATTTATCTTTTTTTTTTTTGATGCAGTCTCACTCTGTCGCCCAGGCTGGAGCGCAGTGGCGTGATCTTGGCTCACTGCATCCTTCACCTCTTAGGGTTCAGGCAATTCTCCTGCCTCAGCCTCCCGAGTATCTGGGACTACAGGCGCCCACCAACACACTCAGCTAATTGTTTGTATTATTAGTAGAGACTGGGTTTCACCATGTTGGCCAGGCTGGTCTCCAACTCCTGACCTCAGGTGATCCGCCTGCCTCAGCCTCCCATAGTGCTGGGATGACAGGCGTGAGCCCCCGCGCCCACCCTACCTCTAGTTTTCAAAGCCTCACAGCATCACTGAGGGGTGATTGTCAGTGTCAGTATTGTGTAAAATACAACGTTTGAATCAGTTTGCTCAAAAGCTCATCCATAAGATGTTGAATGGTAGAACCATTTCCTGTCGTGTTTATATGTCATGGTGTTTTATTTCTTGCCATGGAATTTTAAAGTGGCGATTAATTTTTTATTATTATTAATATTTTGAGATAAGATCTCACTCTTGTCACCCAGGCTGGGGTGCAGTGCTGTGATCATAGCTTACTGCACCTTCGAACTCCTGTGCTCAAGTGATTGTCCTGCCTCAGCCTCCCAAGTAGCTGCGACCATAGGCACATGTCACACACCTGGCTGATGTTTTCATTTTTGGTAGAGATGGGGTCTTGCTGTGTTGCCCAGGCTGGCATCAACCTCCTGGCCTCAAACAATTCTCCCACCATAGCCTTCCAAAGTGCTGGGATTTCAGGCGTGAGCCACCACGCCTGGCCGTGGTGTTTGATTAAAAACCAGGCCTCTGGCTGGGCGCGGTGGCTCACACCAGTAATCCCAGCACTTTGGGAGGCCGAGGCAGGTGGATCACGAGGTCAGGAGATTGAGACCATCCTGGCTAACATGGTGAAACCCGTCTCTACTAAAAGTACAAAAAATTAGCCGGGCGTGGTGGTGGGCACCTGTAGTCCCAGCTACTTGGGAGGCTGAGGCAGGAGAATGGCGTGAAGCTGGGAGGCGGAGCTTGCAGTGAGCCGAGATCGTGCCACTGTACTCCAGCCTGGGCGACAGAGAGAGACTCTGTCTCAAAAAAAAAAAAAAAAAAACCAGGCATCTGCCGGGTGTGGTGGCTCATGCCTGTAATCCCAGCACTTTGGGAGGCTGAGGTGGGTGGATCACCTGACTTTGGGAGTTCAAAACCAGCCTGACCAGCATAGAGAAACCCCATCTCTACTAAAAGTACAAAATGAGCCAGTCATGGTGGAGGATGCCTGTAATCCCAGCTACTCGGGAAGCTGAGGCAGGAGAATCACTTGAACCCATGAGGCAGAGGTTGCGGTGAGCCCAGATCACACCGTTGCACTCCAGCCTGGACAACAAGAGTGAAACAACATCTCAAAACAAAACAAAACGAAAACAGGCATCTCAGACCTCCTTGGTGTCTCATCCACACGAGCACCATGCTCTTTACTGACTGGTTGGGAAGGGGTGTGCTGGGCTGTGGGGGCCTATGGCCTGGAAGAACTGAGAACTTTCTTGCTTCTGCAGAGGGAAGGAAAAAGGTTCTGTTGCCCTTACTTGGAACTCCAGCCCTGGAGGCCTGAGGGTCTGGGCCGTAGAACTGAGGTATTTCCTAACTGAGGCAAAGTCCTGGTTTTGGCTGTTTTCATTTCTTTATTTTTTTGAGACAGTATCACCACTATGTCATTGGAGTGCAGTGGCCGGATCTCACCTCACTGCAACCTCTGCCTCCCGGGTTTAAGCAATTCTCCTGCCTCGGCCTCCCGAGTAGCTGGGACTACAGGCACCTGCCACCACACCTGGCTAATTTTTGTATTTTTAGTAGAGACAGGGTTTCAGCATGTTGGCCAGGCTGGTCTCGAACTCCTGACCTCAAGTGATCCACCCAACCCAGACTCCCAAAGTGTTGGGATTATAGGCATGAGCCATCGTGCCTGGCCTGTTTTCATTTCTTTTGTTATTGAAAAGTAACACAGTTGACTGTTGAACAGTATGGAGCTGGGGGTGCCGGTCCATGTGCAGGTGAAAATCCCCATCTAACTTTTGACTCCCCGGAAACTTTACCAACAGCCCTCTGTTGACTAGAAGCCTTGCCGATAACAGTCGATTCACGTACAGTTTGTATGTTTTATGTGTTATATTCTGTGTTTTTACAGTGAAGTAAGCTACAGAAAAGCAAATGCTATTAAGATGCTGGGCATTGTGGCTCACACCTGTAATCCCAGCCCTTTGGGAGGCCAAGGCAGGCAGATCACGAGGTCAGGACTTCAAGACCAGCCTGACCAACATGGTGAAACCATGTCTCTACTAAAAATACAAAAATTAGCTGGACATGGTGGCGTGCACCTGTCATCCCAGCTACTTGGGAGGCTGAGGCGGGGGAATCGCTTGAACCCGGGAGGTGGAGGTTACAGTGAGCTGAGATCGCACCACTGCACTCCTGCCTGGGCGACAGAGCAAGACTGCGTCTCAAAAAAGGAAAAAAATCATAAGGAAGGAAAATACATTTCCTATTCCTTAAGTGGAAGTGGCTCATCACCACGGTCTTCGTTCTTGTCATCCTCATGTTGAGGGGCTGAGGAGGAAGGGGAGGAGACGCGTGGTCTTGCTCTCTCGGATGGGAGAGGTGGAAGAAAATTGGCATGTAAGTGATCACTAAGGCCAGCCTCCTGCTGTTCAAGGGTCAGCGAGTTTGATTCCCCTTTTCCTGCCTGCCCAGTGGGCTCAGCAGGGCAGCACCTGCTGTTGCTCCCGTGTGGCCTTCCTGGAGTCGGGGGTGCCAGGCACTGTGTGAACCCCCACCTCCACCTCTTTTTTCTCCAAGGCAGGGATATTGCTTTTATGTCATAATATTTTGAGACAGGGAGAAACTGTTAATCATTTAATCTTTTTTTTTTTTTTTTTTTTTTAAGATGGAGACTCACTCTGTTGCCCAGGCTGGAGTGCAGTGGCACGATCTTGGTTCACTGCAACCTCTGTCTCCCGGGTTCAAGCAGTTCTCCTGCCTCAGCCTCCCAAGTAGCTGGGATTACAGGCATGCACCACCATGCCTGGCTAATTTTTTTTTTTTTTTTTTTGAGACAGAGTCTTGCTCTGTCATCTAGGCTGGAGTGCAATGGCGCGATCTCGGCTCACTGCAAGCTCCGCCTCCCGTGTTCGTGCCATTCTCCTGCCTCAGCCTCCCAAGTAGCTAGGATTACAGGCACCGGCCACCACGCCCGGCTAATTTTATTGTTTTTAGTAGTGACGGGGTTTCAGCATGTTAGCCAGGATGGTCTCGATCTCCTGACCTCGTGATCCGCCTGCCTCAGCCTCCCAAAGTGCTGGGATTCCAGGCGTGAGCCACTGCGTCTGGGCTAATTTTGTATTTTTAGTAGAGGTGGGGTTTCTGCATGTTGGTCAGGCTGGTCTTGAACTCCTGACCTCGTGATCCGCCCACCTCAGCCTCCCAAAGTGCTGGGATTACAGGCGTGAGCCATCACACCTGGCCTCAGTCATTTCTTTAAATGATTGTTTAATCATTTAAAGGTGTTAATCATTTCTTTAAAAGAGTAACAGTGTAAGTTTTGTAAATGCTACCACTCACCTCCTGAGTGGGCTGGATTTCCCCTGGCTCCTGCTGGCCCCGGCCCCAAGGTTGCTGGAGGCACCAGGTGCTCTCACACCTTGCCTCACCTGTCAGGGAGGTTCCCTTGGCCTTTCAGGAAGGGCTGCCTACACCTGGGATCGCCCCTGCAGCGCACACTCCCCGCCCTATTCTGCCCCTCTGACATGCAGCTGGCGCTTCTCCATGGATGACTCTTCCTCACCTGTTGATCGTTGCCCTGATGAGATGGGCACGAGGTTGGGTTTTACTTTTTCCAGCTGTGGAGAGAGAGAGCCCTGGTGGTCCTGGGTTTGGGGGTCATGTGTTTTCAAGTACGCGCTCTAGACAGGCCGTCCTGGCCCCTGCCCCCGGACAAGGTGCTGTCTTAGGGCTGCGTTTTCAGCCCCTGCACCGTGGTGAGCTGCATCCTCTCTCTGCAGACCAAGCTGTACACCCTGCCTGCGAGCCATGCCACGCGCGTTTATGAGATGCTGGTCAGCCACATTCAGCTACACTACAAGCACAGCTACACCCTGCCAATCGCCAGCAGCATCCGGCTGCAGGTATGGTGGCCTGCGGTGGGCAGCCAGTTCCTGGGGGCCCAGCCAGGTGTCCCCATCTCAGCAGGTGCAGTTCATGGAAGCTGCAGAGACAGCCCCAGGATGGGGCCTCAGCTGACCGTCCCTCCTCTGCACCCACTGTGGCCGCAGCCTTCCCAGCCCTGCTGTCCTTCCCGCTGCCTGCAGTCCACGCATCTGTGGCCTGTCACTCTAAGCCGCACGGTGGCATAGGTTGGGGCAGAGAAAAGGAAGCACGGCGACTTCCGGGGCAGTGCATGGCCCTGACGCTCCTGATGCTGCAGAATCTGTGAAGGACCTGCAGTAGAGGGCTGGGCAGGTGGGCAGCAGGGGCAGGGCTGTGAGGGCAGGGCTGGAGCAACTGCGCTGAGTTTGTCCTGCGGATGTTGGCACCAGGCTGAGCAGAGGTGACTGGGATGGGAGCCCTCCCTCCTAGAGCAGGTGCTCTCTGGGGCCACCCCTGTGACCTCAGAGTCCTGTTCAGCCTGTGAATGGAAGAAGTGGCAGGGCTGGAAGCTGAGCTCCGCTTTCTGGCAGTTGAGGGCGTGTGGTGCTGCCAGAGGAGCAAGGCGCCCGTCTCCTCCATCCCAGGCGGGCCCAGCTGTGGTGGTGGGGACACCAGGCTCTGTGAGCTCTGAGGCAAGCAGGGAGGGAAGAGGCTGTAGGTGCTGGGCCTCCGGTGTCACCAGGACAGCATGTGTCTGTGTTGGGACGTGGGTGTGTGCACATCAGCAGGTGGCTTTTTCTGAGTGCCATGTGGTGCCGGACATGGGTCTGAGCCTCTGCATGAGCCTGGCTCTGGATTTCACTGTCCTCTCCCTGACAGGCCTTTGACTTCCTGTTGCTGCTGCGGGCCGACTCACTGCACCGCCTCGGCCTGCCCAACAAGGATGGGGTCGTGCGGTTCAGCCCCTACTGCGTCTGCGACTACATGTACGCGGGACCTCCCCCCCGGCCCATGAGGCTCAGGGCGTCAGAGGCGCTGGGGCCATGGTGGCAGCTGGTTGCGTGTCTGAGGGACGTCGCAGGGTTGGGAGGAACCGAGTCTGTTCTGTTCCTTCTGTGGGGACTTGGCCTCAGCTGCTTCTCTTGCTTCTCCAGGGAGCCAGAGAGAGGCTCTGAGAAGAAGGCCGGCGGCCCCCTTTCTCCTCCCACAGGGCCACCTGGCCCGGCGCCTGCAGGCCCGGCCGTGCGGCTGGGCTTCCTGCCCTACTCCCTGCTCTTCCGCGTCCTGCTGCAGTGCTTGAAGCAGGTGAGTGGGGCCAGGCAAGGACTATCCGTCTCACGTTGGGCCGGGAGGACAGGGAGCCGCTCCCTGGCTGCTAGGTCTCCCTCCCTGCCTGGCCTGTGGAGGGCAACCGTCCCTCAGAGCTGAGCCTTCCCCCTTCGCTGAGCAGCTGCAGGAACACAGGTCTGTGCTGGGCAGGCTCCTCCTGGGTGAGAACGGGGCTCCGGGGCCCTTGCTGCCATCCAGCCACAAGCAGAGCCTCAGATGCTGGGCTTCCACCTCTGTCTCCAGGGTCCAGAAGGCCCTGTCCTGACGCCTCCTCTCCTTGCAGGAGTCTGACTGGAAGGTGCTGAAGCTGGTTCTGGGCAGGCTGCCTGAGTCCCTGCGCTACAAAGTACTCATCTTTACCTCCCCTTGCAGTGTGGACCAGCTATGCTCTGCTCTCTGCTCCATGGTAGCGTGGCCGGCCTGGGGTTGGGGTGGGGGACGCGGTAGGATTCTTCCCCAAAAGACTGCAAGCCTCTGGGCAGAGCAAGTGAGACCCTCCGGGCTGGGGCTCCATTTCCCTCAGACTCAGCTGCACTCTGAAGCAGACTGTGCCTTTGGCAGGGTGGAGGGACCCCTGCCCCCACTTGCAGCTTTTGGGACCGACGTCAGAGGTTCCCTAGCCAAGGGCATGTCCCTGAGTGTGGATGTCTCTTGTCCTTTTCCTAAGCGGGGCTCCCATGCTGTTCACATCGCATTCCTGGTGTGTTCCTTGGCAGACACTCCCACCACTCAGAAAGGGAGACCCTTCCTAGGAGGGAGGCAGGAAGGCTCCCCAACCCCTTGGCCCCCTTTCCTGGGCCTGCGTTCCCAGGGCCTCCCCGGCCCCTCTGGCAACCCCATGATGTGGCTGCTGTGGAGGGGTTTCATGCCTGGATTTGGTCATCAGCTTTCAGGCCCAAAGACACTGGAGCGGCTCCGAGGCGCCCCGGAAGGCTTCTCCAGAACTGACCTGCACCTGGCTGTGGTTCCAGTGCTGACAGCATTAATCTCTTACCATAACTACCTGGACAAAACCAAACAGGTAGGAGGTCAGAGCAGGATAGGCCAGCTTGGTGGGGTCTGGGATTCCAGGGCTTGGCCCAGGCAGGCCCCACATTTTTCTCATAAATGGGTTTCTGCCAGGCCAGTGGTGAGCTGGCTCTGCTTCCCCAGCTGGCTGCCAGGTGCCCAGCGTGGGGGCATCTGATTCCCCCGGTGCTGCTAGCTCTCTCTGAGGCCTGGGAGCCCTCCAGTGTTCCCGTCTACCCCGACAGCGTCTCTGCTCCCTGCGGAGTGCTGCCTGGCTTGTCCCTGCTGTCCCGTGGGGCAGGTGGCCATGCGGGAGCTGGGCTGGTTCTGAGGTGCAGGGTGGGCAGGCCAGAGGCCCTGGCTTCTGCCTCCCTCCACACCCACCATCAGGTGCTGGAAACTCACAGAGGCACTGTGCCTTCACCCGCGATCTGCCTCAGGTCCCCCATCCCAGTCGCATTCCTCCACACCTCTCTTTGACATGGTCCTCCAGGATGAGGAGCTGGCATCCTAGAGATTCTGGCTCGCACTCAGGGCCATGCCCACCAGGAGCTGAGACTCGGCCCATGTGTGCCCCAGGCCTCAGCTCCTGACGGAGGCCCTGTGGGGAGCTGATGTCGGGTTCCTACCCCTCAGGCTCAGCCCCACCGTATTGGGCCACTTCAGCCCCTCTGAGAGGCTCCCCAGGTCCTCACAGGTCTTGCCCCAAAGCATAGCCAGCCTTGCTGGGCTGCAGGTTCTGAGGCCTTACTGGCCCACAGTGTATCCGGCTGTGGTCCCAAAGGCCGGCTTTGGGAAACGGAAGCTGTTCCCGGGACGCTGCCTGGCAGGCCATCTGGCCCCAGGCTCTGCCCGAGTGCCGCTCATCTGCTGCTGTCCTCATGGAAGACACTGCCCAGGGCTGGTGTGGGATCTGGCGGCCTCGCCACTTCAGGCAGCGCAGCCCCTTGCCACAGAGCCAGCCTGTTAGGGCCCCAGAAGCAGGGGATGAGATCCCAGTGTGTCTGGGTTCTGTTGGCCTATGGGATGGGGTCGGAATGCAACTGAGCGGAGCAGTCTGCTGTGCAGTCTCTCTTGAAGCTCCGCGCCGGCGGCTCTGCCCCACAGGCATTCAGGGACTTCCTAAGCCTTGGCCCTCCTCCCGGTGGAGCACTCGAGGTGGGTGAGAGGGAGGCGAGGCTCCCTCTGCTGCGGGCGGGTGGGGCTTGAGGCGCCCTGTCTCCTGCAGCGCGAGATGGTCTACTGCCTGGAGCAGGGCCTCATCCACCGCTGTGCCAGCCAGTGCGTCGTCGCCTTGTCCATCTGCAGCGTGGAGATGCCTGACATCATGATCAAGGCGCTGCCCGTCCTGGTGGTGAAGCTCACGCACATCTCGGCCACAGCCAGCATGGCCGTCCCGCTGCTGGAGTTCCTGTCCAGTGAGTCCCCGCCCCACCTGCACACGTGCCTCTGAGGTTCGGGCTGTGCCCTGTCTGAAATACCCTGTGCGGGCTTCTCTGATGCCCTCTCAGGACTCCTTGGGGAACCTGAATGTCTCACCTGCTGTTGCCTCAGGGCCTGGGTGTCTCTGCCTGGCTGCCGTGAGTGCTCTCCCTCCTGGCCTTGAGGGACAGCTCCTCTCACCCCTCTAGTGTCCATGTGAACGCCCCTCCTTGAAGAAGTCTCTTCCCCCTGAGCCTTGGCCCTGCCCTGGTTCTGGGCCTCCTCTCTGTCCATCAGAGCACACATTGCTTCATGGGAGCTTTGTTCGCTTCCCCCAGACTGACTTCAGGAGCTCAGGTGCCTGCC
Organism: Rhinopithecus roxellana; assembly: GCF_007565055.1. Lineage (NCBI taxonomy): Eukaryota > Metazoa > Chordata > Mammalia > Primates > Cercopithecidae > Rhinopithecus > Rhinopithecus roxellana. The sequence goes on along the minus strand of NC_044568.1, from coordinate 71,138,502 downwards.
CCTTCCACTCAACTGCCTAGTGCACGTCTGGGCGGGCCCTCAATGTTTACATGGTAGAAGGGCACTGCCCAGCATTTGGTGTAGGGCTGGAGAGAAGACTGTGTACTTTGTGGACCACATATGGGTCCTGTCAGTCTTTGTTTTGTTTATAATCCTTTAGAAGCATAGAAGCCTGGCCGGGCGTGGTGGCTCACGCCTGTAATCCCAGCACTTTGGGAGGCTGAGGTGGGTGGATCACCTGAGGTCAGGAGATCGAGACCAGCCTGGCCAACCTGGCAAAAGCCCATGTCTACTAAAAATACAAATATTAGTTGGGCATGGTGGCGGGTGCCTCTAGTCCTAGCTACTTAGGAGGCTGAGGCAGGAGAATCTCACGAACCCGGGAGGCAGAGCTTGCAGTGAGCGGAGATCACACCCCTGTTTTCCAGCCTGGGCGACAGAGCAAGATTCCATCTCAAAAAAAAAAAAAAAAGTGTGGAAGGCTTTCCTCACAGGTCACACGAATGGCAGGCCACAGCTGGAATTGGCCTGGGAGCCGTGGTCGGCTGGCCATGGGACGGACAGCTGAGGCCAGGGTCGGGAAAGCCACGTCCGTGTGACTGTGGCCTTCCCTCCTCTGCAGCACCCCATTGCTGTCGTGGGCAGAGCAGCCTGTTGGCCTTTAGAGGCGCTGCACGGGACCCCGGCTCCCCTGACCACTGTCTTTGTTACTGCAGCTCTGGCCAGGCTGCCGCAGCTCTACAGGAACTTTGCCGCGGAGCAGTATGCCAGTGTGTTCGCCATCTCGCTGCCGTACACCAACCCCTCCAAGTAAGTGGGCGCCCCAGGTCCTGTGCCTCCCAGCCGCGGCCCTGGCCACGCCTTGCAGCAGAAAGCCCTGGCAGCCTTAGTGCCCAAGGCCTGAGCGCCTCTGCTTTTTGCACTTCATGCCCTGGGGACGTTTCCCTGGTGCCAGGATGGAGTGCCAGCCTCCTTCTCATCTCAGGTTTAATCAGTACATCGTGTGTCTGGCCCATCACGTCATAGCCATGTGGTTTATCAGGTGCCGCCTGCCCTTCCGGAAGGATTTTGTCCCTTTCATCACTAAGGTAGGCCCAGGGCTGGCAAAGCCTGTGTCCCTTGATAGGCCAGGGCTTGCTTTGCCTTTGGCTGTCCATGGCTAGGGCAGAGTGATGACGGGCAGGCAGAGGGCAGTGGGAGGGTGTTTGGGGCTGTGCCTATGGCACTGGGGGCTCTGCTGGGCAGCCTGCAAGGGTTTGATGCACGGTGGGCATGGAGGGGTGGGAGCTGGGGCTGCTGCCTTGCCCTTAGCGAGCAGCTTGTTCCCGGCCAGGGGGCACCCGGCAGGCCTGTTGAGGGCCGGGCCTCCACCCCCCATGGCCACCCCTCACTGTCCTGCCTGCTCACTCTGCCAGGGCCTGCGGTCCAATGTCCTCTTGTCTTTTGATGACACCCCCGAGAAGGACAGCTTCAGGGCCCGGAGTACTAGTCTCAACGAGAGGCCCAAGAGGTACGGCCTGCAGGGATGTGCCTGGCATCGGTGTGGGTGGGGAAGGACGTGGGGCTGTGGCCTGGCTGACGGTGCCTCCAGGTCAGTGAGTGGAAATGGGTCCTGTGGCTGGGGGCCAAGGTGCCCTGGAGTATGTGAGGCAGGGCAGGACCTGCGAGGGCCGCTAACACCGCGCAGCACGGTAGCACCATGGCCTGCGTCCTGGCCGCTTGTGCCACACGCACCTACTTGTGGAGTTGGGGAATAGGGTGCAAGCTGTAGGCGCCTGAGCCCCTTGTAGGAGCCCGGTCTTGTCTGGGGCTGCCCCCTCCTCTGCAGCCCCCAGCCTGCCGCCAGCCAGGGACTCCGCTTCACCATCACTGCCGCCTTGCCAGATCACAAAGAGCTGAGCTGGCCTCTGTGTTCTTGTTTGCATTTCATTTGAACGGCTTTCTCCTCCCATCCCCCACCTTCCTGCCCAAGCTATTTTGGCTTTCCCTAGATGGGAATACGGCATTTTCCAGCGTGACCTCAACTCGGAAGCTGTTCTCTGCAGCCCCTGGGGCTCAGGGTCAAGCTCGGCCATTACAGCCGGAGACTCCTTTCTGGGGTCTTGGTTTCTTTTCCTAGTGACCTTCAGGGCCTGGCCACTGAGGCCTCAGTGCCTCGTCGGTCAGAGCTGGGCAGTGTCTGCCTTCCGCGGGTGGTGGGGTCGCCTGGCCAGCACAGCCTGGAATCTGCCGTGGGGTGGCCCACACACGTTTAATTTGCACTGATAGGTTTGTCTTGGTGTCATGCGTGAAGCCTTAGTTTTTCTGTCATGTTTACCAGATGTATTATCATGCATTTTTGTTTTCTGTCTCTTCCCCGCTAACTGCCCTTTGGCATGGCTCTTTTGCTCTCACCCGCGGGATCTCTCCATCCTGACCCTGTGGCCTGGGACCTTTCCTCCTCACCCCTCCACTGGCTTGTTCTCCCCCTCCCGGGAGCTGGGCTCTCTGGGGCGTTGGGGCTCCTTCCTCACCCGATAGTCTGAGGATAGCCAGACCCCCCAAACAAGGCTTGAATAACTCTCCACCCGTGAAAGAATTCAAGGAGAGCTCTGCAGCCGAGGCCTTCCGGTGCCGCAGCATCAGTGTGTCTGAACATGTGGTCCGCAGGTAGCGGGACTGTGTCGGGTGGGGGGCACGGACCCTGGAGCTTGGCCCCGTGAGCACCTGGGTGGCAGTGCATGGGGCTGCTTGCATGACCTCGTCGTCTGCCCGTGTCCTCCCTGGCCAGCCCAGGGGGAGCTGGTGACGAGGGGTGGAAGGGTTGCATTCTGTCCCCAGGCCCCGTATGAGCACGGGCTGGTTGCACGCATTCCCAGGCCCCTTTGGGGTGCTGCTCCGAGAGAGCCAGGCGTGCTGGGCAGCGGCCCCCACAGGCTGTCCCCAAGGGCTGCAGTGCTGGTTGGGGGAGACACCACTCCTGGTTTTGGCCTTTTCGTATTCTCTAGAACGGACGTTTTTCCTTGGGCCCTCTTCTTAGCAGGGTTTATTTTTTATTGTAGCTGAAAGGGAATAAGGGGCATTTGGGGAGGGTGCTGGGGTGGGGCCAGCCTGGGAGGGCCTGGGTGGGGGCTAGGATCCTCCAGGACGTGGGCCTGGGCCCCAGGCCACAGCTTCAGTCAGTTCTCCCTGCGGTGTCTGTGTGCACATATGGGCTCTCAGGCTCTCAGCTGTCACCTGCCTGTGGGTCATCGCTGCTGGCGCTGACAGAGGGGATATCTGTCTCCTCCTGGAAGACCGTTGCAGTCCAAGGGGTCCCACAGCCCTGAGTCCATCCACCTCCTTGCCTCAGGCCGGCCTCTGCTGTGCGGGACTTGGCCAGGGGTTGGGGTGGTAGGGGTGCTCGGTGAAGCTTAAAGTCGTTTTCTAGCACATTCTGTATCATGAGCAAAATACTGCCTAGGGGCTATGAAATTTGTATCAGAATGAACCCCGCATAAGGCTCTTCCCTGTCACTTATGTGTGACTGGTCACTGGGTGTGGAGCTCAGGCAGCCGCTTGCCTGCCTGAGAGTGAGGGTGAAAGGCCACGTGGGGATCCCAGACCTCTGTATGCTCGCCAGAGGCAGCCTGCGGGCAGAATGCAACGTGGGCCTATCTGCGTGGCCTCCGCCTCTCTGCATGACTACACTGTTTCACCATGAGGCCGTAACTTAGTGCTCTCATGGGCTTTGGTGAGGGGGATGTCCGTCTCTCTAGCCTCCTGAGTCTGCTCTGACCGATGGGCCTGGTCTTCCCCACCCAGCGTCTCCCCGTTCTCTGGGATGATGTGGTCCACGTGATTCTCAAGCCGAGGCTCGCTGGGCCGCCCACGCCCTGTTGGGTTCTTTCCGAGCGAGGTCCTCGGCCGTGCATGCATTGAGCTTTGATCCCTTGGTGATAGGTGGCTCGGCCCGCCCTGCCTGGCACCCTGACCCCGGCTGCGGCCTCTCCCTCCAGCAGGATACAGACGTCCCTCACCAGTGCCAGCCTGGGGTCTGCAGACGAGAACTCCATGGCCCAGGCTGACGATAGCCTGAAAAACCTCCATCTGGAGCTCACGGAAACCTGTCTGGACATGATGGCTCGATACGTCTTCTCCAACTTCACAGCTGTCCCGAAGAGGTCCAGGCAGCACTCCAGGGCTGGGCAGGCCTTCGGGAGCCGAGGCATCCGGGAGCTCCATGGGCGAGCTGGGTTTTACACTCCCTGTCTTCTAGGTCTCCTGTGGGCGAGTTCCTCCTGGCGGGTGGCAGGACCAAAACCTGGCTGGTTGGGAACAAGCTTGTCACCGTGACGACGAGTGTGGGAACCGGGACCCGGTCGTTACTAGGCCTGGACTCGGGGGAGCTGCAGTCCGGCCCGGAGTTGAGGTGACTGCACCTTCTTTCTCTCCATGCTTGCCAGCCTCGACACTGGCTGTCCCAAGCCCATGCCCACGAGGCACCCTCGTGCCAACCTGGAGACTGAGTCCACCCTGTGCATGGGATTCTCTTCTCAGCTCCAGCCCTGGCATGAATGTGAGACAGACGAAGGAGGCGCCAGCCAAGCTGGAGTCCCAGGCTGGGCAGCAGGTGTCCTGTGGGGCCCGGGACCGGGTCCGTTCTATGTCAGGTGAGCCTTGGCCCCAGCCACTCCCACACAGGTCCCAGGGCTCCCTCAGTTGCTGCTGCTGGTCCCAGTGTTCAGGAGGGCCCCTTGAGCCCAGGGGCTGGGTGGCTGGCTTCAGGCCTGGCCCACATCCTGACTTGGGAGTGAGGCCTCCACAGCTTACCTACAGCCGTGGAGTGGTGGAGTGCGGCCTGCTTGCTGCAGAGGGGCCTGTTCTGGGAGCTGGTGTTTCCTGTGGGTCTTAAGCCTGGCTCAGTCCTGGAGCCCCCTCTGCTCCAGTGAGCCATGGTCTGACTGCAGGACAGGTTCTGGGTCCCTCCCTGTGGCCCTCGGTCCACTGAGGCCAGTGCTGTGGTGGGCTGTGCTTTGAGGGCAGAGCTGCCACCCTCTCTGGCTCCCTATGGCACTAGCCTGCCAGGCCCGGGGGGAGTATTCAGCTTTAGGCTGGTGGTTTTGCATCAGGTAAGTGGTGGTCACCAGTCCTCCACCCTCCTCTTCAGGGGGCCATGGTCTTCGAGTTGGCGCCCTGGATGTGCCAGCCTCCCAGTTCCCGGGCAGTGCCACTTCTCCAGGACCACAGACTGCACCAGCCGCGAAGCCTGAGAAAGCCTCAGCCGGCACCCGGCTTCCTATGCAGGAGAAGACGAACCTGGCAGCCTACGTGCCCCTGCTGACCCAGGGCTGGGCGGAGATCCTGGTCCGGAGGCCCACAGGTACTGGGCGGGGCTGGCCTGGGCCCCGTCCTTCTGCCAGTCACCCGCAGAGCTGTGGACACACAGGGGTGATTGCAGACTTGGCCCTCTTGGGGTATTTGGGGGTAACTCCCCCCCCACCCTGAGACTAGAGTCTCGCTCTATCGCCCAGGTTGGAGTGCAGTGGCGCAATCTCGGCTCACTGCAACCTCCGCCTCCCAGGTTCACGCCATTCTGCCTCCGCCTCCCGAGTAGCTGGGACTACAGGTGCCCACCACCACGCCTGGCCAATTTTTTTGTATTTCTAGTAGGGACGGGGTTTCACCGTGTTAGCCAGGATGGTCTTGATCCCCTGATCTCTCGTGATCGGCCTGCCTCGGCCTCCCACAGTGCTGGGATTACAGGCGTGAGCCACCGCCCCGGCCATTTGGGGGTACTTTTAAGTCTCCAGAGGTGAGCTGTGAGGGGCGATCCAGGTGGCCAAGGTGGGGCAGGGGCCTGTAGTGAACCAAGTGGCTTCCGCGGCAGAGAGTTGCCCTCCCCGCCTGGAGGCTGGCAGTCTGAGATCCAGGTGCTCCTTGGCAGGAGGTGCTTCTCAGAGGCCTCAATCTTTGGCATGCAGACGCCTTTTTCCCTGTGTCCTCACAGGGTCTTTCCTGGATGTCTGCGTGTCAGTCTTCTCAGTAGGAAAGCAGTCGTGGCTTGGGGTCCACTCTGGTGCCTTGTTAGCCTTCATTACCTTTCTGAAACCCAGTCTCCAGAGACAGTCCTGTTCGGAGTTCCTGGGGTTGGGATTAAAGCATATCAACATGGGGGGCACAGCTCAGCCTCTTCCCAGGGGCAGAGGGAGGCCTTTGCAGAGGCCCAGAGCCCAGGGGTGCCTGGGTGTGGCTGAGGGGTGCGAGGAGTGGGGTTCCGGCCCTCGTGGAGGCCTTGGGTCCAGACTGTGAGGCTGTGGGCTGGAGGCTGCCGCTCAGAGGTGCCTCCCCAGGCTTGGCTGAGTCTGGCCTCGGGGCAGGAGCTGATGGGGACAGCAGGGTGGTGGCCGCCAGCGCTGGCTCTGACATGGTGGTCCTGAGGATCGTGGGAGGGAGCATCAGGGCAAAAGCAGGGCCCAGCCAGGAGGCCTCCCGGGGGCCAGGGGTGGGCATGGGGCAGCGCTGGCCTCAGGCCAAAGGTGCTGCCGCCTCTGCAGGGAACACCAGCTGGCTGATGAGCCTGGAGAACCCGCTCAGCCCCTTCTCCTCGGACATCAACAACATGCCCCTGCAGGAGCTGTCCAACGCCCTCATGGCAGCGGAGCGCTTCAAGGAGCACCGGGACACAGCCCTGTACAAGTCGCTGTCGGTGCCAGCGGCCAGCACGGCCAAACCCCCTCCTCTGCCTCGCTCCAACACAGGTGAGTGGCATGGTGGGCCTTAGCATGGGCTCTGCTCCCACTGGCCTGGTGCTCCTGGTGATGGCAACGTGGCTCCCCTCCGCAGAGGGCACCTACACGGCTGGGAGTGGTCCCTGGCCTGCCTCAGCACAATCATCCTCCGATGTCAAGGAGAAGGCTGGCCTATGGGAGGTGCCTGCCCTGCTCAGGAAACTGGAGCTGGCAGTGTCAGAAGCAGTAGGGCCCCTGTGGAGCCTTTGCCCAGCACCCCCCACGGGGAGTCCAGCACTGCAAGCTCCAGGAGGCTCTGCGGCAGCCTCCCTCCCTGCCTGGGCCGGGGTTTGGACACCTAGGCCCGCCTGCACACTCTGGGCCCCCACCCCACTTGGCACCATGCTTCTCGCCAAACTCTCTGGCCCTTCTCTGTGGCTGTAGATGGCACTTAGCAGCCTAGGATGTCTACTCATGGGAGGAGGGAGGCCCAGCCCTCCTCAGGTCCGCCTGAGCAGCTTCCAGCTCAGGGCCCTGTGCACACCCCTGCCGGCCGCTGGCCCTGCCCTCTCTCCTCTGCAGGCACGGGGCCTGTGCTCTCTGCTCGACCTGTGTGTAGCCCCTCCTCCTGCTGACGTGGCCGCGCACGGGCTTCCCTTGCAGTGGCCTCTTTCTCCTCCCTGTACCAGTCCAGCTGCCAAGGACAGCTGCACAGGAGCGTTTCCTGGGCAGGTATTGGCGCGCCTCTCGAAGGGAAGCGGTTCGCTGCAGAGCGCCACTCTGCCTCATAGATGCTGTGCTCATCGCCTCATCCACCCACCCCCATGGTCCGTCTGACCTCCATTGCCCTGGGGAGCAGGTCCCGACTCGCATGAGGACGTCTGTGCAGAACGCCTTGGCTTAGCCAGCGGGATCCCCTTGACTTGGTCCCTTTGTGGCTGAGCCCTGTCTCTGCGCTGTGCAAGCACGCCCAGCTTCAGGCCCAAGGGGTGGGGGTGGCCTCAGTCTCCATGGTGACATCAACTGAGCTGCAGACTCTGATGGGTGCCAGCTCTTCAGGGGGAAGCCCGCCCCAGGCCTCCGCCGAGCTGGCCTTGCCCTGGCCCCTGGAACGCACAGATAGGGGTGCGTGTGCCTCGCGTCCCAGGTTGACCAAGGGCCCTGCAGACTGACCTCTGCCTGTTGTCCCCAGGCCCTGGCAGGGAGTGCTGTGACCTGCATGGTGCTCCCCTGCCAGGTCTCCACGTGCGGACAGGAGCAAGTTCGGAAGGGCTGCGTGGGACGGGCCCTGGGGCGGGTGACTGTGTGCAGGGCTGTGTGGGCTCCCGGGGGCTGTGTTGGTCCCCTCTGTTGCTGCTTCTACTTTCTTTCCCCCTGCCCTGACGCTGGCACAGGAAATACTGCTTTGGGACCTCACACCCTCTCTCCTTAGTGTCCCCAGCTGTTGGTCTGGCTTGGAGTTGGAGGGTGAGCCTCTGCTCTTGGGAGCGGGCTCCCAAGTCTGTTTGCAAATAGGGAATAGGGACTTCCCCCACGTCACGGAGTCTCTGCCTCTCTCCTCGGTTATGGAGGGCTGGTTTCAGGTGCCCCCTCTTCTAGAGCTGAGGCCCATCTTGGGCGGAGAGTGTCTTGCCCCTGCCTACCTGAAGGCACAGGGGTGGCTGCTGGTGGACTCTAGGGTGGGCAGAGCCGGTTGCCTGCCCAACCCCCAGGAGCTCATGCAGGAGATGTCTGTGTCAGGGTTACGCCCAGGCCCTCCCAGTGTCTTCCCTGCCCGCTCGGTGGACGGCAGCAGTAAGCAGAGCCCTGGGGAGGCTCGCAGGGCTGCTGTCCCTCTGGTCAGAAGGCTGGTTCTCGGAGCCTTCTGTGAGTGCCAGGGCCTGGCCTAGCCCCACATCTAGCAGCCCCGTCTGTGTCCTCCCAGACTCCGCCGTGGTCATGGAGGAGGGAAGTCCTGGCGAGGTTCCTGTGCCAGTGGAGCCCCCAGGATTGGAGGACTTTGAGGCAGTGCTAGGCGTGGACAGGCGCACAGACGCCTACAGCAGGGTGAGTGTGGCTCAGAGCCTAGACCCTCCTGAGCCCGGGGGTCTCCTCGTGGGAGGTAGACCCTCCTGAGCCCGGGGGTCTCCTTGTGGGAGGCAGGGCTCTGCGTGGGTGTGCCTGCACCCGGGGAACTGGCGCTGTGAACTTGGGTGAGATGTTCTTCCACATTCTTTGTGCACAGACGGTCTGCACTTCCCAGCCGTCCACCTGGGCCGGCCCCTGGCTGCTGGGCAGCCTGTGGTCTCGGGATGCTGATATCTCAGCTCGCGCAGTGTGGGGCACAGCTGGTGGTGGTGCTGCTGCTTCCCGGGTGGGGACCATAGCCTGGTGCTTGGGCCGCTCTGTGGCCCTGGGGCAGAGGACAGATAGGGCCTCACCACCTCCAGGGCAGCCCCAGGTAGGCTCGAGGGTGCCTCCTGACGGGGTTCTCTTTGGGATGGTCCTTTCTAGTCGTCCTCAACCTCCAGCCAGGAGGAGAAGTCATTCCACGCAGAGGAGCTGGTTGCCGGGGGAATCCCCATTGAACGAGCCGTCTCCTCGGAGGGTGGCCGGCCCTCTGTGGACCTCTCCTTCCAGCCCTCGCAGCCCCTGAGCAAGTCCAGCTCCTCTCCTGAGCTGCAGAGCCTGCAGGACATCCTCGGGGACCCTGGGGACAAGGCCGACGTGGGCCGGCTGAGCCCTGAGGTTAAGGCCCGTTCACAGTCAGGAATCCTGGACGGGGAAGGTGCTGCCTGGCCAGCCTCGGGCGAAGACAGTCGGGGCCAGCCCGAGGGTCCCTTGCCTTCCAGCTCCCCCCGCTCGCCCAGTGGCCTCCGGCCCCGCGGTTACACCATCTCTGACTCGGCCCCATCACGCAGGGGCAGGAGGGTAGAAAGGGATGCCTTTAAGAGCAGAGCCACAGCTTCCAATGCAGAGAAAGTGCCGGGCATCAACCCCAGGTGGGCCTCTTGCTTCCGGGTGGGGCTCCTGACACCCGTCCTGCGGGAACCTGGTGCCTCAGTTGCCCCAGGCCGAGCAGGCTGGGGAGGGTCCTCGCCTGTGCCCTAGGGCTGGCTGGAGCCCCTGGGAAGGCGGTGGAGTGGGAGATGGCCAGGTTCTGTGTTTACCGGGCTGTGGCTGCCCTGGCCAGGCCCTCACCTGGGTGCCCACTGTCTCCTCCCTGTGCAGTTTCGTGTTCCTGCAGCTCTACCATTCACCTTTCTTTGGTGACGAGTCAAACAAGCCAATCCTGCTGCCCAATGAGGTAGGCGTGGCCTCCCTCTCCTGCAGTCTGCTGGAGCGTGTGCCTCCGGGGAATGGTGGGGGGCCCAGCTCTTTTGCTCAGAGCTCAGGCTTACAGAGGGCTCTAGCCTCGGCTCCCTGTGGCAGCCTGCTGTGACTAGCCTGGGTGAGGTGGCTTCCCATGGACAGGCATCTGGGGCTCAGGCAGGGCTCTGTGTGCCACAGTCACAGTCCTTTGAGCGGTCGGTGCAGCTCCTCGACCAGATCCCATCATACGACACCCACAAGATCGCCGTCCTGTATGTGGGAGAAGGCCAGGTGAGGCTGCAGGGCCAACCTAGGTGCCTGGACAGGGCCAGCTGGGTCTCAGCCTGCAGCGGGTGGGAGTCTGGGCCCCCTATGCTCCACGGAGCTCAACACTGCTGGGTCCCCTAGAGCATGAAGTGCTCATTGAGCTCCATGCCACGTGCTGCTCTGAGTGCTGGGGACCCAGGCGTGAGTGACAGGTCAGCGTGTGAGCACCCGGCACGCCAAGGAGTCGGAAGGACTGGGCGGGTGGCACCGGTCGCGGGGCTGGGGAGGGTGCTATGGGCCAGTGAGCTGACAACTGAGTGGTGAGGGAGAGGGCAGGGGGAGCCTGCATAAGGGGTAGGGGCACCCCGTACAGCAGCAGCAGGTGCAGAGGCTGGGGGCACCCTGCCCAGCAGCAGCAGCAGGTGCAGAGGCCGGGGGCACCCTGCCCAGCCGGAGCATCTGTGCTGGGTGAGCACGGGAGCCGACAGGGTAGGCAGCCTCAGTGCCCTAGAGGCTGCACCTTCATCCCAAGGGAAAGGGCAGGGCCTGAGCTGCTTCTGACTCAGCCGAGTCTCAGTGAGTCCTTCCTGCTGTGTGGCTCATGGAGGTGGGTGGTGACGGTCTCTGTGGGAGCACGGTAGGCCCCTGGGGGCAGGCTGCTGAGAAGCCAGGGCCCCGGCTGTGCTTTGAAGGTGGAGCTCCCCGATTTTGTTGGCCAGGCGTATACAGGGCTGAGGGAAGAGAGGGAGTCGAGGATGACACCTGGTGTCTGGCCTCCGTGGCTGCTGGAATGGATGGTCCCGTCTGTCTCAGGGATCAGAATGGGGCTCCCGGCAGAGCCCACTGGGCACCCCCACCCTCTGTGGGGCGGGGCCTGGCCCAGGAGTGATGCCACCTTGCCTCTCCTCTCTCCCCACAGAGCAACAGTGAGCTCGCCATCCTGTCCAACGAGCATGGCTCCTACAGGTACACGGAGTTCCTGACGGGCCTGGGCCGGCTCATCGAGCTCAAGGACTGCCAGCCAGACAAGGTGTACCTGGGAGGCCTGGACGTGTGTGGTGAGGACGGCCAGTTCACCTACTGCTGGCACGACGACATCATGCAAGGTGTGGCCTGGCCCCCACCCACTCCTGCTGGCTCCCACCCACTCCTGCTGGCTCCCACCCACTCCTGCTGGCTCCCACCCACTCCTGCTGGCTCCCACCCACTCCTGCTGGCTCCCATCTGGTCCTACTGCCCCATGCCTCAGGGCACGGCCCAGGCATCCCCACCCTCTCCAGCTCTCCACGCTTCAGGGTCCGAGCTCAGCAGCATGGGCATGGAGGCAGTGATGGGGCTGGTGGCTTTGCTTCCCAAAGCCCTGTCCCTGGGGAAGAGCCGAGGGCCACTGGCTAGGCACCAGAGGACGTGGCCCCCGCAGGCCCCCAGAACCTCTGGAGGAATCAGGAGGTGCCCCGGTGCGAGGCACAAAGGGCCTCAGCACTGGCCCCACAAACCCATCTGGCTCTGCTCACCCGCAGCCGTCTTCCACATCGCCACCCTGATGCCCACCAAGGACGTGGACAAGCATCGCTGTGACAAGAAGCGCCATCTGGGCAACGATTTCGTGTCCATTGTCTACAATGACTCTGGCGAGGACTTCAAGCTCGGCACCATCAAGGTGAGTGAGGTGCTGTCAGTGGGGCCGGGTCCCAGGCAGGTGCACTACTGTGTCCCGGGTTGGGGGGGGTCCTCCCTGAGCTTCGGTCATGAGGAGCATGAGGAGAGGCCGCAGTGCTCAGGGCCCCATGGGCACGAGCTTCAAGCCCTGACCCCGAGTTGCATCATCTGTGCCATGGAGACTGTGGCCCCTGCTGCTGGGGTTTTGTCAGGAGTAACTGGCAAGTACAGACGGGGTGTGCTGGGTGGGCACAGTATAGCTGGTGCTTCCTGTCTGCCCAGCGTGGCCCTTGGGCCCCCACTCTCCCCAGTGGCAGCTGTCAGGCCACTCGCTTGGTTACCGCCACGCACCACTAGGCAGCAACCAGCATCAGCCTCTTCTGGAGGTGGGCTGGGTCGGCCAGTGTCACAGAGCATGTCCTGGGTGCTCTGTCGGGTGAGCCCCAGCATGGCAGGGAGAGCTGGCATGGCCCAGGCAGGGCAGGTGGGCTGGAGGCCTCACTCCAAGGGCCCCAGGACCCTGAGGCAGCCACTGAACCAAAACCCCGGGGCTGCTAGTCAGAGTCCAGGAGGGGCAGGAGCAGAGCGAAGGTGGGCCCGGCCAGACGCCAAGACGATCAATGGGGGGCATCCGGAGGCTGAGGAGGGTGTGGTGGTGCTGAGATGGGGTACACGGCACACTTCATGGCTGGGCAGACGGATTTGGACGTGTGCAGACACCCTGGGGGCCCTAGCACGTAGAGGTGCCCCGCTGTGGCTGCAGCACATGTGGGTGCTGGGCCCAGGTGTGGAGGGGGCCTTGGCCTGTGGGAGGCTAAACACAGCCCCGCTGCCAGAGGGGAAAGTTCAGGGGCAGATGCTGCCCATGGAGCCGACAAGCGTCTAGCCGTGCAGCCAGGCAGTGGCTGAGAGCAGCCCTCAGCACACGGTGTGCGTGGGGATGACCCCTTCTCTTGTCTGGGCAGGGCCAGTTCAACTTTGTCCACGTGATCATCACCCCGCTGGACTATGAGTGCAACCTGGTGTCCCTGCAGTGCAGGAAAGGTGGGGCCGGGTGGGGCAGGGCAGTGCAGGAAAGGTGGGGCCGGGTGGGGCTGGGCAGTGCAGGAAAGGTGGGGCCGGGTGGGGCTGGGCAGTGCAGGAAAGGTAGGGTTGGGGTGGGACGGGGCAGGGTGGCGCCAAGGGCCCTGGGCCTGGCATGACCACCAAGTCTCCCTAGACATGGAGGGCCTTGTAGACACCAGCGTGGCCAAGATCGTGTCTGACCGCAACCTGCCTTTTGTGGCCCGTCAGATGGCCCTGCATGCAAACGTGAGTGGGGGCAGGTCCAGGCATGAGCTGGTGGGACAGACCCAAGTGCCACCTGAGAGTGAGCTCACCCCTGCCTACGTCCCCAGATGGCCTCACAGGTGCACCACAGCCGCTCCAACCCCACTGACATCTACCCCTCCAAGTGGATTGCCCGGCTCCGCCACATCAAGAGGCTCCGCCAGCGGGTAGGGAAGATGGGGCTCCCTCCGCAGGGTGTGTTGGCTGCCCAGGCTGTGGGGCGGGTGGGTGGGCAGAGCGGGTGTCACGCCTCCTGGACTTGCTGCCCAAGCTGCCTCTGCCTTCAGATCTGCGAGGAAGCCGCCTACTCCAACCCCAGCCTGCCTCTGGTGCACCCCCCGTCCCATACCAAAGGCCCTGCACAGACTCCGGCCGAGCCCACGTCTGGCTACGAGATGGGCCAGCGGAAACGCCTCATCTCCTCCGTGGAGGATTTCACCGAGTTCGTGTGAGGCTGGGGCCGTCCCTGCTGCGCCTGCCCTGGACAGTATTTTGTGTCAGTGAAATAAAGTCCTGGCCCTGGTGCACAGACAGAGGCACAGGTTGCAGTCAGACAGCTCTTTTATTGACTTTGTCTGCTTGGGGCGGGGGTTGGGTGGGGGGAGGTTGAGGCTCTAGTAGCAGCCGTGCCCACAAGTGGTACACAAAAGCAGGCGCAGCCAACTCTGAGGGCCCTGGGGCTGCCCGGGCCGCACAGCACGCACGCGCACACACACACAAGCTCACCTTCCTCCACCCTGGGAGCCAGCCACCAGGAGGGGTCTTTTTCTCTAACCACCCTGGGGTCCTCTGACATGCCCAGTCCTGCTCTTGCCCAGACCCGATACCAGCAGGCCTGGGCGCTGGTACCTGGCTTAGGGCAAGAAGGATGACAAAGCCTCTGGGGTGATGAGAGTGCCTGGGAGACAGCTGTGCCCCCAGCACTGGCCCAAGGTCATGGTCGCATCCAAGCAGCAGCCGGGCTGCCATAGCCCCACCACACCTACTCAGGTGTTGGGGAGGCCAGCTCTGGATGCAGGGCCCAGTTTCAGCTGCCAGGCCCCTCAGCCCTAGTGAAAATAGTGACATACAAAAATATATACATTTTTAACACCATATAAATTACTGACACGAGACACACAGTGAGACGATGCGGGGAGTACCATAGGAACAGGAGAGGTAATAACTTAGGGGCAGGGTGGCGGCGGCGCAGGCTAACCCTCCCTGAAGCCAGCAGCCTTAGCGATGGGGGACATCTGCCCAGGGGGTGGGGCCGGGCACAGCCCGCTGTACCTGAGGACTCGGGCAAATAAATTAGCATCTCAGAGGCTAGAAAACATCCAATACTGCTGTGTCCTCCCCCAGGGAGCCGGGGAGGGGACCCTGGGTCCTGGTTGGACACACAGCCTCTTTAAAGTGCTGAAGCCCACAGGCAGACAGACACCCCTGCCTGCTCTCTGGGGAACCTGCGTGCAGCCATTCTGCCTGGCCCGAGGCCTTGAGGGTGGCAGAAGGTAATACTGAGCGGTGTCCACTCTGACTCCACAGCCCATCCCCACCAGGGAAGGGGCCTAAGTGCTGCTGGGGTGGACCTTGTTCTTGACCCACAGAGATGTCCTGCTGGGGCCAGTGGCCAGGTCCACACCTCGACTGGCCCGGGCCAGGCGGCTGGGCAGTGCTGGCCGCAGGCCCGGGGATGGGCCACGGGAAGGTCCGGCGGGGGCCCGGCTGCTCCTGCGGCCTTGAAGGCTGTGCAGCTGCTGCTCCAGCTGGTAGACGTCCTCTGTGGCCTGGTTGAGTCGGTCAAACTGGGTGAGCAGGGCCTCAAACACGGCTTGGAGGCGGGAGGGCTCGGGCTCACTCCTCGTCCCCAGCCGGCCCAGGCTCACGCCCAGCCCATCCAGCTGGCTGGAGGAGGTGGAGGGGTGCGACGCATCGGAGCCAGCGCTGGGTGGGGGCACATCCGGGGGTACCTTGGAGCCCCTGGAGGAGCGAGAGGGCAGCGGTTCCATCCCTTCAAAGCGGACTTTGTGGCGGAACTGGGGGCGGCACAGGGGCTCAGTCAGTCCGGCTGCACCCTGGGCAGAGCCCAGGGCGTGTCCCTCTCCCCCCCACTGGGCCGTACCCACCTCCTTGACCTTGCTGAGGCCCATCCAGAGGCGCAGCCTACGCAGGAACAGCTCCACCATCTCATAGTCCTGGGGCTCCCAGGCCGGCCGGTACAGCTCTCCACGCAGGGCGTGGTAGCGCCACCGGAGGATGACAGCCCCCAGCCGTAGGGCGCCCCACAGCCGCAGCGCCCAGAGCCCCACACACAGCAGTGGTGACAGGTGCCAGGACTCGGCAGGACACAGGGTAGAGAGCCCGGTCCCAGAGCACAGCACCAGCAGGGCCTGGGCCACACTCCGGAGGGAGTCCACGCAGGAGGACACGAGCTGCGGGAAGGCAGCATCAGTGAGGGAGCGCAGCTGAGCTGAGCTAAGGGGCCCTCCCCGGCCGCGCAGTCACCTACCAGAACGGCCAGCTGGGCGTAGGCTACCCCGAGCACCACCAGGCCCAGGGTGGCCCCCAGGAGCTCAGGCAGAGCCCGGAATAACGTCTTTCCAAAGACAGACCACTGGCGCACGAAGCGTAGCTGCTGAGCGGCCTGAGGACGAGGGGTCCGTCAGTTTGCAGCCCTGGGGTCTGCGCCCAGCCCCGCGCCCACCGGCCCCACCCTTACCTTGACCAAGAGCAGGAAAAGTAGTGAGGCCGCCAGGCCACGGGCTGCGGAGCTCAACTGCGCCACCTGGTCGAAACTGGTGAAGCGGCGTGGGCGGCCGCGCACGAAGCGGGTCCACTGGCGGTCGGCGGCGCCCAGCTGGGCGAGGCGTACCAGCGCCGTGGCCGCCGTCAGCACCACCAGCAGCCACCGTGCCCAGGCCCTGGGTCGCAGCACGCGCCAGCACCCTTCCCTGTGCCAAGTACGGGCCTCGGCCACGGCGAAGTGCAGCGCGAACAGCAACAGGCACACCTGTGGGGGGCAGGGTCAGGAGAGTGGGCGGGATCTTGCGGGGGGGGGGGGGACGCTGCCAGGCTGGGGTCCTGCGAGGGGTGGGACGCTGCTGAGGACGCAGCTCTGTGAGGGGGGGGACGCTGCTGAGGACGCAGCTCTGTGAGGGGGGGGACGCTGCTGGGGACGGGGCTCCGCGAGGGGTGGGACGCTGCCGGGGGCGGGGCCCAGTGAGGGGCGTGGCCCTGCGAAGGGTGGGGCGCTGCCAGGGGCGGGGCCCAGGAAGGGGCGGGGCCCAGCAAAGGGTGGGACGCTGCCGGGGGCGTGGCCCTGCGCTGGGTGGGACGCTGCCAGGGGCGGGGCCCAGTGAGGGGCGTCGCCCTGCGAAGGGTGGGACGCTGCCGGGGGCGGGGCCCAGTGAGGGGCGTGACCCTGCGAGGGGTGGGACGCTGCCGGTGGGAGGAGCGGGGTCTGGCCGGAGGCGGGCGTACCGAGGTGAGCAGAGGCAGCGAGAGGCCCGCGCTGAGGCGGCGCAGCGCGAACGGGCGGACGCTGAGAGCGGCCACGGCACGGCCAGCCGCCGGGAACTCGAGGCGCAGCGTTACGGCGGCGTGCAGCCCCACGGCCGGGCTGTAGCGCGTGAGCTCCACAAACACAGCGCGGCTCCTGCGCAGAGGGTGCGGGTCACTAGGAGAGGGTGGCAGGGCGGAAGCTTCGGGGACCACACAGTGCTGGCGTGGCTGAGGGGCTGTGGAAGCCGCCTAGGCCAGCGGGGGCCTGAGGGGTGAGGGTGGGCTCTTGGCTAGTGACTGCAGCCACCCCGGAGAGGGCAGAGGAGGGAGCTCCCACCTGTTGTCCAGCCAGTTGTGCAGCTGCAGGAATCGCAGCCGGTCGCGGCTCTCCTCCAGGCTCAGGCCCAGCTCCTGCACGTAGCCACCGCTGTCATACACTGCACAGGAGCCCCAGGACCACGCCCTGCCGGAAAGGGGTGGCGTTGGTGCCGCACCCCAGCCCTTCCGGCACCCCCGAGCCAGGCTGGTCAAGAGGCCAGGGCACTCCTGGAGAACTACTCCCTTGTCCTTGGCACAGATGCCTGGGGCCCTCGCTCTGCTCACCCCAGCAGATCCGGTGCAGAGTAAACCCATGTCCCTGAGCCATTGTGAGGACTCTCCCAGCCAACGTCGTAGTCGCTGGTGCTGAAGCCTCCCGCAGCTGAGCAAGTGTGGACCCTGGGGCCGGGAGGGTCTGGGCAGAGTGCTGAAACACACCGGGTCGCGGGCCGGGACCAGGGCGTCATCAAAACCCAGTAGGCGTGCTTCCTGCTGGCCAGCTCGCCTGAGCTCGGGTTCCACACCACCCCGGAGAACCCTCCCGGCAGCCATCAATTACACAATGTTACCATCTCTACTATACAGAGAAGGAAACTGCAGTGTCAAGAGGGCAAAGGTCACACAGCTAAGGAGCAGAGCTGATGCCAGAGTTCCGCTGAAGGCTGCTCTCTGGACAAGAAGAAGGATTTAAGTCTTGGGGCACCCCCTGCCAGCTCACCTTCCTGCAGCCGCACCTGCCGCAGCCGTGGAGGCCCCAGCTCTGGGCTGGACTGGTTCCCGTGGACATAGGGCAGCAGCACGTGCGCCATCCATGGCCAGAGCTCCTCAGACCTGCCACAGCACCCGACACAGTCACGTGCTCCAGCCCCCACTGCCCTATGCCCGCCTGGAGTGAGCGGCCGCTATAGACCCAGGGAACATGGCTCCCACTGCCCTGCTGGCCACGGCTAGACCTGGGCTCCTCAGCCTTATCCTGGGGATGTTCTGGGGCAGACAATTCTGTCATGGGCCCATCCTGTGCACTGCAGGGCACGAAGCTGTTTCCCTTGCCCCTGCCCACTGATGCCAGCAGCACCGACCTCCAGTTCTGGCAACCAAAAAGGTATCTACATATTTCCACGTCCCCTAGGATCTAGCTGGACTAAAGGCAAAACCAAAGCCCAGGAGACAGACCAGTGCACCGGGTGCCCGTACCGCGTGATGGCCAGGAAGGTCCGGCTGTGCAGTTCCTGCTTGATGGCGCTCTGCAGACGGTAGGCGTGCCCATGGCACGAGGCATCCCCATAGCTGGCCAGCAGCGTCACCAGCAGAAAAAGCATGTACACCAGGAGGCTCTGGTGGACAGGGGGCCCTATGGTCAGCCTGGCTCCAGCCCAGCCTGGCCCCAGCCCAGTGACAGCAGGGCTTTGGCCACAGCTGGAGCCCCCACAGCTACGGCAGGTGCAGCTGCAGGAAGGTGAGCTGGCAGGGGGCGCCCCAAGACTTTACCTGGCTAAGTAACGGCAGCACACACCCTGCCCGGGACCCCACCTGGGGGCAGACACACAGGCCACTGCAGCGGTGCTTAGGGGCCTTCAGGGTGAGACAGGAGTGGGCATTGGAGCTGGGCCCTGGCAGGGACTGGGGCAGCAAGTGGAGGGCACAGGGTAGGAGGGAGTCCGGGCAGAGGCTGCAGAGCCTTGAACCCCCAAGGGCCTTCTGGGTGAGGAAAGGGGGACGAGAGTGTCCCGTGTACATGGGTGGGAGGTGGGAGAAAGGAAGTGGAGGTGGCACAGGCCGCACCCGGGCTCACCCGCAGCATGCCGTGTAGCCTCTTGACCTTTCGGGCTTCCTCCTTGGCCAGGAAGAGTGCAAAGCCGTGGGGGGGGCGTACGCGGGGCACACGTGCGCTCACAGGCGTCACAGCCGGGCTCTCCACCAGGGTGTCATCTTCATCAGGGTGCAGCCGCTTGGCCACCAGTGAGAAGTACAGTGCTTCCAGCAAGACCTGGGGAGGGGGTGGCTTCAGAGGGGTCCCCCATGTTGGAGGCCTGCAGCATACCCCTGACAGCCCCCTCACTCACCTTCAGCGGCTCCCAGCCGAGGAATGAAGCCAGGAAGCTGGTGGTGCTGGACAGGAGCCATGCAACACTCACACCCGGGGGGAAGCCAACACCCACCCACCCTGAGACAGCCACAGCCACAGCCACCAGGAGCAGGCTGAACCCGTGGGCCAGGGAGGTGCACCAGGCCGGCAGCAGGCGCTTCCGCAGACCCTCCACCAGTCCTGGGAAAGCAGAGACAGACCTGTGACAGGCAACTAACAGGGAGGGGCTGGGGGCATCCCGGGCCTACGCAAGCGCACCTGTCCTGGAGAGCCTCGCTGCCTGGGGCCGTTCCCAGGTCAGGCCCGGGCTCGGCGGCCCCAGCTCGCCCAGCCTCTGCAGCTCCAGCATCTCTGTCTTCTCCCCAGGAGTGCTGGACCTGGGGGACACGGTGGGCCGTGAATTCATTACGGCTTCCAGGAGGCAGTGGCAACCAAGCCCATGCTAATCTGGGCGGGCAGTTTCTTGAGCCTCTCGGGTCATGGGGTCCCCCCACAAAGAGACGGAAGACCCTACCCCAAATGAGAGTGGGAGTGGTGCTAGGAGCCAGGAAACCAAGAGCCACTCCAGGCGCCAAAGCCAGGTGTCTGCCTGTGTCCCTCTCCCACTCACTTTCTGCTGATAAACCCATCGCCCACAGCCTGACCAGCCACCCCTACAGCCACACACGGCCTTCCAGGACGTGACAGGCCCCCCTCAACCCTGCAAACTATGACTGGGTCTCGACCATCCAACGAGCATCTCCACAATCTAGAGGCCAGTGTGTCTCTCCCATGCAGTTTTATGGCCTAAAATTTATTTTTGGACAAGGAAACATATAAATGCCTTTCAAATCCCAAGTGTATAGGGCTCCCTGGGGCCAGAGATCTGCTTGTGTTTCCAGGAGCCAATAACCACCACCGAGGCTGTGCCACTGCATCAGGGCACCATTCTGACATGCCCAGTCCCAGAGCTGCTAGAGAAGAGGTACGGAGGCAGCAAAGATGCATGAGGGGGAGGACGAGACCAACTGCGACACGCTGAGTCATAGGCTCCCTGGGCGCTCTCCCGCACCTGTGCCCTGGTCAGCCCATCACCGAAAGAACCACCTGACCCGGGGGCCGCACTGCACTGACTGCTTCCTGTTTTGCTGCCTCTCAGAGGATAAAAGGCACTCTTGGCTGGGCGCGGTGGCTCAGGCCTGTAATCCCAGCACTTCAGGTGGCTGAGGAAGGAGGATCACTTGAGCTTAGGAGTTGGAGACAGTGAGACCCTGTCCCTACAAAAAATTAAAAAATGACCCAGCCTCAACTTAGCCAGGCGCGGTGGCTCACGCCTGTAATCCCAGCATTGTGGGAGGCCAAGGTGGGTGGATCAAAAGGTGAGGAATTCAAGACCAGCATGGCCAAGATGGTGAAACCCCATCTCTACTAAAAACACACACAAAAATTAGCCGGCTGTGGTGACGGGCGCCTGTAATCCTAGCTACTTGGGAGGTTGAGGCAGAGAACTGCTTGAACCTGGGAGGCAGAGTTTGCAGTGAGCCGAGATCGTGCCACTGCACTCCAGTCTGGGCGACAGAGTGAGACTCTGTCTCAAAAAATTAAAAATAAAAAATGACCCAGTTTCAACTATTCCTTTATAGCAACACAAATGACTCGGTCTGACTCAGGGAGCAGGCTCTTGCTGGCAGAGATGGAGAATGGCTGACAGGGAGGCATGGGGTGGCCAGGAATGCCAGAGCAGAGGTGCCGCCAGGACAGAGGGTGCAGGCCCAGGCACAGGGAAGGCCATGCTCTGCATTGGGAAAGGAGCCACGGGATGTGCTGGAGGCTGGAGTGAGGAAGGATGCAGAGGGGTCCAGGATGAACCCAAGCCTCTGACCTGGTCAGCCCGAAGCACTGTCTGAGCAAGGGACAGCCAAGGGTTGAAAAAGCCGGGAGGGCGAGGGCCACGTGCTCTGTGTGACTGTGGAGTCTGAGCTGCCACCAGAAATCCCCGCAGAAGCAATGAATCTGGATTTCACAAAGAGCTGTGGGCTGCTCAGCTGGTAGTGACTACCCCTGGATTTCCCCATACTCTGTATTTTTAAAACCGACTGGTAATTTATTCATAAAGATGCCCTCATGTCATGGTTATCTGCCTTTTGTAAATCAGGAAGTTTTCCTTTTTGTCTGAGTCCACGGGCAGTTCATACCTCTTTAGTTCCTAGTTGCTTGACAATGAGAAGCACTCAAAGGAATAACACATAAATCAAAATAGACGTGGATGGAAAAGCCACGCACCACTTAGTGCCAGGGATATGTTCTGAGAAATGTGTCATTAGGTAATTCTGTTGCTGTGCAAATGTCTCAGGGTGTAGTTACCCAAACCCAGACACCGCAGCCCCTGCGCATGCGGGCCCTGTGGTGTGGCCTGTGGCTCCAGGACTCCGCACCTGCACCGCCTGCCACCGCACTGAACCCTGCAGGCAGCTGCAGCGTGACGGCAGGGCCGTGTGCGCCTCAGCGCACCTGAGCACAGGAGGGCACGGCAGAGCCCGGGGTCGCATGTATGTGTGGTGCACTATACCAAAGGGTGGATGCGCATGACTGCATACAAGGTCTCCATATGACCCTTTGTTGATAGGTTGGAAAACAACCAAGAAATTGAGAAAAAAAAATTTTTTTTGAGATGGAGCTTCGCTCTTCTGTGGCCCAGGCTGGAGTGCCATGGCGCAATCTCGGCTCACTGCAGCCTCAGCCTCCCGGGTTCAATCGATTCTCCTGATTACAGGTGCCCACCACCACGTTTGGCTACTATTTTGAATTTTTAGCAGAGATGGGGTTTTGCCATGTTGGCTAGGCTGGTCTCAAACTCCTGACTTCAGGTGATCTGCCCACCTTGGCCTCCCAAAGTGCTGGGATTACAGGCATGAGCCACTATGCCCGGCTAATTCTGCATTTTTAGTAAAGATGGGGTTTCTCCATGTTGGTCAGGCTGGTCTTAAACTCCCAAGCCCAGGTGCTCTGCCCGCCTCAGTCTCCCAAAGTGCTGGGATTACAAAGGTGAGCCACCACGCACAGTCCTTTTTTTTTTTTTTTTTGAGACAGAGTCACACTCTGTCGCCCACGCTGAAGTACAGTGACACAATCTCAGCTCACTACAACCTCCACCTCCCAGGTTCAATCGATTATCCTGCCTCAGTCTCCCAAGTAGCTGGGACTACAGGCACCTGCCACCATGCCTGGCCAATTTTTTGTATTTTTAGTAGAGACGGGGTTTCGCCATGTTGGCCAGACTGGTCTTGAACTGCTGACCTCAGGTGATCCGCCCACCTCGGCCTCCCAAAGTGCTGGGATTACAGGCATGAGCCACTGCGCCCAGCCAAGAAATTCTTTAAAATACAAATAATCAAAAATGGTCTCAAAAAGAAAAAAATGGGGTATTTAAAAACCTACCCATAATTTCTCACTGCTCTGAGACCAAAATAAAAATGTGGCTCCGGCCAGCCTCACACAGGAGCCTTTCTGCTCCTCCAAAGCTCCATGCACCTGCTCCTTCCCTAGAGGGAAGGTTCTCACGCCCTGGAGGATCCTATGAGGCTCTTTCCACAGACAACAAGCCAAAGGTTCAGAGAAGTGAAGTGGTGCAACCACAGCCCCCAGCCCACCCCAACCACCCCAGGGACCACGGCTGCCTGGCCTGAGTCCCAGCCCCTCCTCTGGCATCACCCCTCCCCCGAGAGCCGGGCACTCACAGGCTGGTGAGCAGGTCCGTTTCCATGTGGGTGTCTTGGGTGGGGGCCGGGCTGCTGACCCCTTTGGCAAGGACCTGCTGCATCAGGTCTTCATCTAGAGACATAGGAGGCACTGGGTGGGCCCAGCTTGCGCAGGTGAGCTTCAGAGCCCCCTCCTCTCACCCCAGCTCACCTGATGCTGAGGATTTCGCAGGCGAGTAGGGGCTGGCCAGGGAGAAGCCGTCCTCCTCCGGGCCCAGCCCATGGCCCGTCTGGCCCCGTGCCAGCTGCCGTGGGTTGCTGCCCACAATGGACGGGTCGCTGAGCAGGTCCGGCCAACTGAGCGTTCCCTCGCTGGAGGGCCAGCACACCAGGCTGCAGGTGGCGTGGGTCAGCAAGGTGCCAGGGGATGTGTCACCCATGCACCGCACCCCCGTCCAGTCACGCATGGACATGCTGGGCTTCTGAGCAAACCCGCTCCCAGGTGGTGTGACCACATGGAGCCATAGACACCCAGCAAGGACATGCAGCCCGCACACCCCTGGCACTCCAGACACAGTGACCTGCACCAGGGCTCAAGGTTGCTCTAGGAAACCCACCTCTTAGAATCATCCAGAAATAAGTTACTCTTCATCTGTCCAGCAAAGGCCTGCTAAGAGATGCACAGTGTCTTTAGTCCAAGCTGCCCCAAGATGACAGGATCCCCAGCCCAGCCTGGGACCCCCCCAGTGGAGCCCTCACCTCAGCGTGGAGCCCTGGGAATGTGAGGAAGGAGCTGTCCAGCACGGATGAGTCCAGGCAGCTGTCGATGTCCAGCACCTGCTGCCTGGCAGGCGTGGGGCTCAGGCCCCCAGCCACCTGCAGGATAAGGGCAGTGGTCAGAGGGCAGCAGCTCAGACCTGCTCAGGACAGGGATGAGAAGCCACCTCCTCAGCAGACAGGGCAGAGCCCAGTGCCATCCGACAGAATGTTCTAGAATGGTGGTTATATGTGACATCTCCACTGTCCGTGATGGCAGCCCCTTGCAACGTGTGCTACTGAGCACTTGACAGGCGACTGGTGCAGCTAAGGAACAGAGTTTTAAATTTCATTTATTATTTTTAGACAGAGTCTCACTCTGTCAGCCAGGCTGGAGCGCAGTGGCGCAATCTCAGCTCACTGGAACCTTCACATCCCACATTCAAGCGATTGTCCTGCCTCAGCCTCCTGAGTAGCTGGGATTACAGGTGCCTGCCACGATACCCAGCTGATTTTTTGTATTTTTAGCAGAGATGGGGTTTCACCGTGCTGGCCAGGCTGGTTTGAACTCCTGACCTCAAGTGATCTGCTGGCCTCAGCCTCCCAAAGTGCTGGGATTACAAGTGTGAGCCACCATGCCCGGCCATCATTTCATTTTAATTAACTTAAATATGAGCAGCCACATGTGGCCACCAGTTCCTGCCATGGACTCAGGAACAACCCCTCCTGGTCGCAGCACATGCGCCTTCTCTGTGTGCTGCTGGGGTTGGTTTGCATGTGACCTGTTGAGGAACCCCATGTGTGTATTCCTAAGGGGTGCAGCCTACCATTTCTGTATGAATGGGAAGAGTTCCCACCTGCTGTATTTCTTGGAAAGAGTGTGTGAAGGATTGGTGTTAATTCTTCTTCAACTGTTTAGAATAATTATATACTGAAGGCTCTGAGCCTGGGCTTCTCTTTGCGGGAATTTCTTTTTTTTTTTTTTTTGAGACGGAGTCTCGCTCTGTGGCCCAGGCTGGAGTGCAGTGGCCGGATCTCAGCTCACTGCAAGCTCCGCCTCCCAGGTTTACGCCATTCTCCTGCCTCAGCCTCCCGACCAGCTGGGACTACAGGCGCCCGCCACCTCGCCCGGCTAGTTTTTTTGCATTTTTTAGTAGAGACGGGGTTTCACCGTGTTAGCCAGGATGGTCTCGATCTCCTGACCTCATGATCCGCCCATCTCGGCCTCCCAAAGTGCTGGGATTACAGGCTTGAGCCACCGCGCCCGGCTAGGGAATTTCTTTTTTTTCTTTTTTTTCTTTTTTTTTTTTATGTTTTATACAGATGGGGTCTGCCCAGGCTGGTCTCAAACTCCTGGACTAAGATCCGCCCACCTCAGCCTCCTGAAGTGCTGGGATTACAGGCGTGAGCCACCGTGCCCAGCCAGTGGGAGGTTTCTAAGGGACTGACTCGGCCTCTTCACTTGCTGTAGATGTACTGAGATTTTCTTCTGAAGAGCGTTTCGGAAGCGTGCGCAGCTGTGTGCTCGCTTCTTCTGAGTTCTCTGGTGTGCTGCTGTGCAGTTGTCCGTACCATGGGCTTAGGTTCTGTTAACGTCTGCAGGGTTGGCAGTGAAGTGCCCTCGTTCTTTCATGATTCTGGCATCTGAGTCTTCTCTCTTTCTCCCTGGTCGGTCTAGCTAAGGCTGCTCAAGTGTGTTGACCCTTCCCGAGAGCCAGCCTTTGGTGGGCACCTTTCCCTCTGGCTGCAGTACTGGAGAGTAGCCCTGGGCGTGGTGCGGAGGCCCAGGCTCCCTTCTCAGTACTCCCGGGTCCCCAGCCCCAGCCCACCTTGCTCCGGGACATCCGGAAGAGAAAGAGGACGGCCAGGTAGATGGGATAGACAACCACGCTGGACACCAGGCCAACAGCAACTGTGTCGACACTCAGCGGGCGCAGCCTGGACACACGCCCCGCGCTGTGTGGAGGAGAGGAGGCCACACAGGTGAGGCTGAGGGGCAGGAAGGGCTGGGCAGGAAGAGGCTGTCCCGACCCCTACGGCACCCACCTGTAGGTAGAGTCTCCAACAGCCCCGTACCACATGGCGTTGGCGCCCAGGAAGAGGCAGATGAGGAGGACGCAGCAGGTGGCCCTCTGGATGCGGGTGAAGCGGCTGCGAGGTGGCCGGTCCCATATGGAGAGCCAGATGTGCTTGTCAAAGAAGCCGCGCTGCAGCTCAGCCACCAGCAGGCGCCGGAAGCGCAATAGGGCTGCGTCGCCTGGGGGCAGGGAGGGCCCAGCTGCAGGAGGCCTTGGGGCAGGACCACCCCGCCCAACCTCCCACACAGCAGGAACATGGAACGAGACCTTACTCGCCGCCAGCACCTCCTTCTCCACTAGGCCCCCGTTGGCCTCCGTCTCCACCGACAGCCAGTCATTGACCAGGAAGAAGGCACTGCGGGCTGTCTGCAGGTCCTTGACAATGACGTGCTGCAGGAACCAGGCGGGGCTGAGCCCTGCAGAGGTGCAGGAGGGAGGTCAAGCTCGCGGGGCACCCCAATGCGGGGGCAGAGAGGCAGAGCTCCGCAGGGTCTACACAGACCTTTGTTGTCGTGCCACACTCGGATCTTCCACACACTGCCCAGGCTGTGCGGGGTGGCGATCTGGAAGATGTCCAGGCTGTTGCGGTGGAAGGCTCTATCACCGTCCAGGTGCCGGTGGCCGCTCCGGCTGTCCACCCCATACAGCATGATACCCACATGGGCCGTGGTACCTAGGGAGCAAGAGGGAGGGGTGGGAGGCTCTGTCTGCTGCCCAACACGTGTAGCATCCCAGGCAAGTCGTCTCAGCTTTGGCCTCTGTGCACTCAAGATGCCGCATGGGCAGTCAAGGCTTTACACAGCTCTGCCACACATGAGGGGCTGCGGTTACTGCAGTTTGTCCAATAAACAGCAAGGCCGCAAGGACATAATTAAATTACACGGAGAGAACTGTAACTTGTGACATGCAAACACGGCTGCACACATCTCAGTCCACACCACAACCAGTGAACCCCCGCTGCACACCCATCCACGCCTGTCACACCACAACCAGTGACCCACGCCACACACCCGTCCCTCAGTTCATGCAGAGACTACAAAGCGTGAAGCTGTGTCCCCTCCTTCTCTCCCAGTGACAGACCCAGGTGACAATTTTTTTTTTTTTTTTTTTTTGAGACAGAGTCTTGCTCTGTTGCCCAGGCTGGAGTGCGGTGGTGTGATCTCAGCTCACTGCAAGTCCCGCCTCCCGGGTTCACGCCATTCTCCTGCCTCAGTCTCCTGAGGAGCTGGGACTATAGGCACCCGCCACCTCGCCCAGATAATTTTTTGTATTTTTTAGTAGAAACAGGCTTTCACTGTGTTAGCCAGGATGGTCTCGATCTCCTGACCTTGTGATCTGCCCGCCTCGGCCTCCCAAAGTGCTGGGATGACAGGCGTGAGCCACCGTGCCCGGCCAACAGTTTTAAAAAGTAGGTAATCAAAACAAAGAACTGGCCAACGAAGACGAAACCACAGCACTGAGATTAAAAATGGGAACACAGCCGGGTGTGGTGGCTCATGCCTGTCATCCCAGCACTTTGGCAGGCCGAGGCAGGCGGATCACCTGAGGTCAGGAGTTTGTGACCAGCCTGGCTGACATGGTGAAAAATTAGCTGGGCGTGGTGGCGGGCGCCTGTAGTCCCAGCTACTCAGGAGGCTGAGGCAGGAGAATCGCTTAAACCCGGGAGCTGGAAGTTGCAGTGAGCCCAGATCACGTCACTGCATTCCAGCCTGGACAACAGAGCAAGACTCCGTCTCCAAAAAAGACAAAAACAAACAAAAACAAAAAGGTTATTGAAGAAACAGCCACGGGGAGGCTCTGTCTGAGAGACGAGCTATGCAGTCAGGATCGTGGGTGGATGCAGTCTCCTGCAGTGGTAGCAATGCTCACCTCTGCGCAGGCTCAGCTCATGTCACTTGTGGGGCCACGCTGCTATGCAAAACGTGGGCTGCCCACCCTGATTGATTGGCACCTACTTCCACCTAGGAGCTGTCCTAGTTCTCAGAGACAGTGAGTGCCCATGAGCTCATTCCCAGGATTAACACATGAGCCCTTCACACAGCACTGCAAAAACTGCCTTGTTCTGATGCCTGCGACGAGACTCACTCCCAGAGGGTGCAACCCGCACAGCCAGTGAGAGCAGGGGAGGCCCTGCCATCCCGCTGCGCCCGCTCACTCACCTGAGCCCCGGCCCCAGCCTGTCTTGACGAGGATCTCGTACTTGAAACGGCCCCGCTGCCCACAGAAGGGGATGGCGCGGCCCCGGCTGGCATCCAGCTGGTCCAGCTTGTGCAGGATGGCGGCCATGACCGCGTAGGTCACCAGGCACACAGCGCATGTCAGCATGACGATGTAGTTTACACCCGCTGTCGGCTCCTATGAGGACATGGCCGCCAGGCCCAGGAGGTCACGTGCAAGCGGCGCCTTCTCAAGATAGAGCCGAGCCCACCCAGGCCCTCCTCAACCCTGCAAAGGCTCCCAGGAGCACGGGGCCACTCACAGGAAAGACAAAGCGGACATGGCTTGGAGGCACGAAGAGGCTGGCGCCGAAGGCGGTGAGGTGGCGGGTGAGGCAGACGGCCTGGTGGGGTGAGGTCTCCTCCAGGGGCAACAGCCCCTCTGTCCTCCACACCATGTCCTCCTCGCTGAAGTACTGGCACAGGGACGTGTACAGGCCCACGGACACCTCCAGCGCAGACCAGCGGAAGTGGCTGGTGAGGTTCAGATGGTAACTCCCCGCCTGCTCTCCAGTCCTGGGCGAGGAAGGGGCAGTGGAACTGAGCTCAGGCTCCACCAGGTCAGATGTCAGGGGCCCAGAGTCCATGCCTGGTCCAGTCCCCTCGCTGCTTGCTGTTCCCATAGGGCCAGCAACCCGGGCAAAGCTGACCTATGATGCCCTGCCAGGCCAGCCCACAGAGCTCACCCTGGGGCAATGAAGAAGGTATAGGGCCGGTGGTCGGCACCCTCCAGTGACTCTGGGCGGATTCTCCTGCTGGCTGAGCAGTTGTGCTCATTGGGCCGGGGCTCCGAGTGCAGGTAGACTGCCAGGTAGGGCTCAGGTTCCTCAGACAGGTAGCGGCCTGGGGGCAGCACATGCAGGTCAGACGCCCACCAGGAAGCTCAACCACCCGGGGGACACCCGCGACAGCCCTCCTGAGTCCGCCTGCTGCCATGGGCCTGAAAGGCCACAGGAGCCTCTGCGCCAGAGCTGGCACCTGCTTCTCCGTGGCCCCCAGCAGTCCATGAAGCAGAGAGCAGATTTCACCAGAAACACCCAGGCAGGCACTATGAGAAATGCCTTCCCCTCAAGAACAAGGCCAGGGGGCCGCGTGCGCCCCGCCCGCTGCACGCACCGTCCAGCAGCGTATAGTTGAGCTGCAGGTGCAGCCCGGCCGCAGGGTTGCTGCTGTCCAGGGTGACCACAGCACCGACGGAGGCCTGGGGCTGGACCACAACGGAATCGGCGGAGCTGCGCTGGCCCTTGGCAGCCCAGTCTGAGTTGTTGGGCACCTTCACAGTGATGGCGCGCTCTGAGGCCAGCCGCTCAATGGGGATCTGGGCGCCAGCCTGTGTCTGGAAGGCCATTGAGGCCACCTTGGTGGAGACGGTGTAGTTGCTGATATAGCCGAAGGGAAAGGGATTGGAGTCCACCAGAAAGATGAGCTGCACCACGTCGCTGAGGTTGGCCAGGGCCCCACTGAAGGCCTCAGGAATGGAGAAGTGGCAGCCAGGCCCTGGGGCACCGCCATAGCACAGGAGGCTCCGCGGGTCTGAGCGCTTGCCCTGGGCCACAATCTCCTCGCCCGCCAGTGTCAGGGGCTCCTCGTTGAGGACGCGGGAGCGCATGAGGATGCGCATGAGGGCGGAGGTCAGGTTGTAGGCCTGGGACGCCACCATCTGTGATGGTGACTCGGTCCCCAGCTCTGAGGGCTGTGGCCCCCACACGTCCGAGCTGGCCAGGTGGATGAGGTCGCCTGCAGACGGGTGTAAGGTCAGTGCAGGGAGAGGCAGGCAGAGGGTGGGGGCAGGCAGAAAAGGGAGCCGGAAAATGGGGGCTAGGGGAAAGGGGGAGCCAGAGGGTGGGGGCTGGGAAAAAGGGGGAACCTGATGGGGCAGAGAGGGAGGTGCAGGCAGAAGGAAGGGGGAAGCTGGAGAGAGGTTGGGGGATGGGGAGGGGGAAGGGGATAGGGATGAGGATGAGGGTGAGGGAGATGATAGGGAGAGGTAGGAAGAAGGAAGGAAAAGGGTAGAGAGAGGAGAAAGGGGAGAAGGAGGAGCAGGGACAAAGGGAGGGGAAGGGGGATAAGGGGAATGGAATGGACAAGGGGAGGGGGAGGATGGGGGAATGGAGAAGGGGGAGAGAATGGAGAAAAGGGATGGGATAGGGAAGGGGGAGGGGGAGGAGAATGGGAATGGGGGAAGGGAATGAGAATGGGAATCACGGAAAGGGGAGGGGGACAAAGATGGGATGGGGCAAGGGCGAGGTGGTTGGGGGGAGGAGGGAGGCGGAGAAAAGGGTGGTGTGGGGCGGAGAGATGGTGTGGCATGGTGTGGAGCACAGGCAGCGGCACCTGTGATGTTGAGGATGCTGTCTCCAATGGCGGTGGGCGTCACGGTGCCCGCAGTGGTCTCTGCCTGCAGGATGCGCATCATGGCCTCCAGCTTGTGCAGCGTCTGCTTCAGGCATGAGCGGCATACGAGCTCCCTGCTGGGACCCTGTGTGGAGCCGACAGTGTCCAGCGCCGCTCTTAGGCCCACTCCTTGCACACACCCTCCTCTCTACATGTGTCCTCACCTGGCTCCTACCCCCAGCCCTGCAGCTGGAGAGCCCGCCTGACTGGACCCCCACAGCCTCCCTATTAAGCATCTCCTGGGGCTCCGCCTGACCCAGGGCCTCTACTCAGGGCCTACGTGATGCAGTCCACCGGCCACACAGGGCACCTCTTCACACAAGTCAGAGAGAAGGGGGAGAAGGGAGGAGGGGAGGGCACAGAGCAGCATCTTCCCGGCCCCTCCCCACAACTGGGCCCCTCTTTACACCCTGGGTCCCCTGAAAGGCACCCTGGGTTCACGCAGGACAGCAGAACGGCTGAGGCTACTGAGGCAGGTCAGAGACCGAGGAAGGTCACAGCAGGAAGGAGCCCAGGCTGGGAGGCTCAGCTCCTCGGCCAAGCTGCCCGTCCACCCTGGGGGGCTGAACCCAGTGCCCTGGCAGGCATGCAGGGTGGGGTGGGCACGCGAGGCCGTCCTACCATGGACTGGGCCAGCGCAGCAGCGATCTGCTGGATGTCATCCACAGTGTGGACCCGCAGGGACACCAGGGTCTGCGTGACGTTCTTGCGTATCTGGGCTCGGCTCTGCCGCTCGTGCTCGGGCTCTGCCGCCACGTCCAGGGCCTGCTCATACTGGGGCAGGCAGGGGGCACAGCAAGCTGTCAGCAGGGCAGGAGGCCGGCAGGAGGCCAGCATGTGCCCACCACTCCCGGGGTGCAGTTACGCGCTGGATGCTGTGTGATGTGGGCACTGACCCGTGACACTGAGCTGTTTCTTCATGGGCAAAACAGGGTAAGCACAGGAGCCCTCCTGGGAGCAGGGGGCGCATTGCGGAAAGCAGGCACAGGGGAGGGTGGCTGCTGGGAGCAGGGGCGCATTGCGGAAAGCAGGCACAGGGGAGGGTGGCTGCTGGGAGCAGGGGCGCATTGCGGAAAGCAGGCACAGGGGAGGGTGGCTGCTGGGAGCAGGGGCGCATTGCGGAAAGCAGGCACAGGGGAGGGTGGCTGCTGGGAGCAGAGGGTGCTGCTTCAGGGTCACTGGGATTTGTCTGTGGGGCCCAGGGTGAGCCCTCCGCAAGGCTCCAGGCAGGGGGACAGGTCTTGGTCCCCAGCACCTGTGTGGCAGATATGAGATTCCCTCCCAGCCTGCACTCACCTCATTCAGCACAGTGACCAGGGCCAGGGAGTACTCGATGACATGTTGGGGGTCAGCCTGCCGCAGCAGCCCCGGGAGCACACTGGCCGTGAGTCCATGCAGCCAGACTGTAAGCCCCGTTGTGCTACCGTTGGGCTCTGGGAGGGCGATGGCCAGAGACCTGCGAGTGGAGGGGGGTGGGTGAGCAGGTGGCAGTCTCAGGGGCGCCCCCCCACGGCCTGGCTCACCTGTTGAGGGCGACCACAGCGGCTCCCAGCTGGTCCTGCACCACCACGGCCAGGCCCACCTCGAAGTGTGGCCCGAAACCCGGGGGCAGCACGGCTCCGTAGCTGGAGAGACTGCCCTTGTAGACACAGAACTCCTCGCAGTGGCCTTGGCGACAGCGCTGCAGCAGCAGGGCATACAGCAGGGGGGCGCCAGCATCCTCCGCGTCATGCCAGCCTGAGGGACCCCACAGCATCACAGAAGGGCTCCGCAGCGTCACAGTCGGGGGATCCCACCGCGCCCCCCACGCAGGCTTGCACTCACCTGTGCATTCGAAGTGCACCTTGGTGGTGAGGGCGTGCACGTTACCTAGCGGGAAGAGGCGGCACGAGCCCCCCAACGGTGGGCGGTTGGGGGACAGGCGGATGGAGGCACAGCCCTCCTCTTCGCCAGATTGGCCCAGCACTGTGAGCGTGAAGGTGTATCCCTCGCCATCCCGCAGCACGCCCCGCCGCAGCACCAGTCGCATGCCTGCGCTGCCCGTGGAGGTGGTGGTCTCATCCAGCACCAGCGTCTTGTTACTGAAGGTACGTGCCGCCCAGCGCTGCAGCCAGGAGAGGTGGTGAGTGGGCGGAACCCTCTGCCCTGTCAGCCTCGCTTCTACCTGCAGGTCCCGCCCCCTTGGCCATGGGACCCACCCCCACCCCGCACACGCCCTGGGCAACACTCACCCCTCGCTTGGAGCCGCTGCTGCAGTTGAGGCAGCGGCCCTCCAGGTACACATAGGAGCTGCGGCTCACTTCATACACAGCCTGTGCCTTGCAGGACACGCACTCCAAGGACACAATGGGCACCCGACCACTCCGGATCAGCACCTGGGGATGGAGTGGGGTTACCTCCGACACAGGTCTACTCGGCCTGCTGGAAGGTCTAGGGGACCCGTGGAGGATGCTGCTCCCAAACTCCAGGTTTCCCAGGGGCCTGGCCACCGCCTATGAGCTCAGCCCCTCCCAGGATGCTCATCCGGTTTTCCACCTCCCAACCCGGGTGGCGGAAGGGCGTACACAGGGCAGAGGACACCAGGGTGTGTGTTCTGGTGTCCTGGACCCAGTTGGAGCCTGGCAACAGGCAAGCAATGCTCACTGAGGGCCCCTGAGGGGTGCATGTGGGAAGGGACGTGCGTATGGGCCTGACCCACAGATTCCTGCAGCCCTGGGCCAGGGCCTGGGTCAGCAGGCTGAGCCAGGATGGAACCTGCTCCCATGCCCTCCCCTCAGACGACCCCTCTGGGCAGGCCCCTAATCAGGCTAGCTGAGGAAAGCAGGGCCTGGGGAACAGACACCTGCTCTGGAGCACCAGCAGGCCCCACCTGACAGCAGCAGGAGCGGCTGCCATGGGCTCAGGGTCACCAAGCCTCCTGGCTGGTCCAGAGAGGGGAGCACGAGGGTGAGAACCGGCCCACCGCATCCAGGAACAGGGACATGGGCTGGGGACAGTGACTGCATCCAGGGTGGGAAGGGGCTCTTTGGTTGGTGGTGTTGGGCGACTGTGTGGCTTTTACCAATTACTAGAGCGTGTGTAGCTTGAAGATTGTACATGGAGCTGTGACAGGTATGGAAAGAAGCAAAGCAGAAGCAGGCTGTTGTGTTAAACAGAATTTGTATCAAAAACAAAGTTAAGGGAGAGCGTACGGCCTCTGCGAGCACTAAAATACAGAAAACAGTGGATGAGCAGGGATGCTGGGCTGTCTGAGGTGTGTGACCAAGGGGCAGGCGGCACCTACTGTCTGGTTGGTGGCCTCCTCCTTGCGGCCGGCCTTCCACACGGTGAGGCTGAAGGTGTATTCCACACCGGCCGCCAGCCGTTCCCGTGGAATGGTGACCATGCTGCTCCCGCGGGGCCCAAAGTTCAGGGCACACCCGCCAGCCTCCCTCTGCAGGCCAAGAACAAGGGGCGACGCGGCATGAGAGCCCCACCCAGTCTCAAAGCAGAGCCCAGCCCAGTGGACGGCTCGGGAGATCCTCTCCCCATGCTGGGATAGGGCCCGCCAGGCACTGAGGACGGGCCAGCCCTGGTGATGTGATGGTTGTTCTCTGGGCTTGTGCATATGGGCGGGTGAGGGGCAGGGAGGACGGCCCTGCAACGCGCTGACCTGTGTCGAAGCCACACAGGCCCAGTGGAAACTGAGTGGTGTCTGGTCGCCATCCTCCAGGTTGGGGTCGTAGGACTCGCTCCCATCCAGCACCAGGTCCTGTGTGTCTGACCACACGCGGTACGAGCCACCCTCAATAATGGGCACCAGGCGCTCGGGGGCCACCGTCACGTTGGCCTGGATGCTCCGTGCCAGTGGCGTGTCCCCAAATGACACGACAAACACAAAGCAGTAGTGCCCCACAGGCAGCACCAGCCGCGGCAGCACCAGCTGAGGCCGGCTCACGTCCACGCCAGGCAGAGACACACGGGTTGGGCGCCCTGGCCGCTGGCAGCTGGCGGTGCGGTACACCTCCCAGCGGTACTCGGTCTGGTAGGTGACGCAGTCGCGCAGGTCAACGTGGGCCTCCAGGTAGTTGCGCTGTGAGCGCCGCATCAGCACCTGCAGGGGCAGGACCACGTCCACCTCTGGCTCCCGGCAGGCCAGCACCTGGACAGTCACCGTGGCCTGCGCCACGAAGAAGCTCACGAGGTTGGAGGCGTTCACCTGCACGCGGTAGTCCCCAGGCCTCAGGTAGCAGTGCTCGGCCCGGGGCTCATCTGTGTCCTGCCCCGGGGCCCCGTCCCCAAAATCCCAGTGGTAGGCCACGCGCCGGGGGCTGGGGCTGGTGGCAGCCTCAAACCATGCCGAGCGGTTAGTGAAGCAGGGGCCGCTCCGCAGGGCCACATACTGGACGGTGTCCTGGACCTCCAGCACCAGTGTGCGGTTCTCACTGCCCAGGGCATTGAAGGCGCGCACCTGGATCTCCAGCAGCCCCGCAGCCACGGGCGTGTAGGTGACGTCGCGGCCCGACAGGATGACCAGTGAGTCGCCCTGGACCTTCTGCAGCGAGAAGTACCAGGCGTAGGCGACCCGAGAACCGCGCTGCACGCGGGCTGTGAAGTTCCTCTCAGTGCCTGTGGCGATGCCAGGCTCGCAGCAGTTGGGCACCTGCAGCCCGCTCACAGCCTCCAGCACCACGATGCGCACCTGCGCCTGGGCCCAGCTCACGTGGTTTTCACCCTGCACGCTCACCACGTGGTCTCCGACACGGGGGAAGCTGTGGGAGAAACGGGGCCCGGGGAGCACCGCTGGGCTGGCCCCACCGACCTGCAGGCGGAAGGTGACGGCCGAGCCGGCAGCCAGCAGGATCTGAAAATGGACAAGCTGCCCGGGCGCCACTACCTTGCTGCTGGCCCACAGCACCAGGCCCACGATGGGGTCCTCCACCGTGAGGTTGTGTGTGGCTGAGACCCAGCTGACTGCGTTGGAGGCGTTGAGCTGGACGGAGAAGGTGCCAGCATCCGGGAAGACCATAGTGACGTGAGGGCCACGCTTGCTGCTGCCGCCGGGTACAGCCCAGCACCAGCTCACATTGGTGCCCGTGGCCAGCTGCCCCCAGAAGGGCACAGAGGACCCAGCCGCCACGAAGCTACCTCCCGACTCACCGGCCCTGATGCTGAGGCCATTCACAGGCACCTGCACGCCCACTTCCACGGTGGCGCTGGCTGAGCCCAGCGGGTTCCCTGCTGTGACAGTGACCAAGTGCAGGCCAGGCGCGGGGAAGCTGTGGGTGGTAAATGGCTCAGGGGTCTCCCAGCTCAACCCCTCCTCTAAGGACCAAGTGTATAAGACACCACTGCCACCAGCCAGCTCGGCACTGAGGGTGACGCTTGTGTTGACGGCAGCTGGGTTCGGGGAGGCGGCCACCTTCAGCCACCCCACAGGCTCCACGAAGTCCACATTGCAGTCGGCCCAGGCGCTGCCCAGCATGTTGGTGGCCCGCAGCTGCACGTGGTAGGTGCCGGCCTCGAGCGCGGTGAGCGAGAAGCCTTTGCCGCTGCCGGCCAGGGCCGGGCCCCTATCCCACCAAGCAGTCCAGCTGTAGGAGATGTTGGTGCCATCCTTGACCACAGCCTGTAGCTGTACCGTGTGGTTGGTGGGGAAGTAGCTGCCACAGCCCACTACCTGCAGCCCCTCTATGAGCTGCAGGACGTAGACGAAGATGCTGTCCTGGGCAGAGCCCACCTCGTTCTCAGCCGTGACGATGATACTGAAGGTGCCCACGGAGCGGAAGGTATAAGAGATAGTAGGGCCCCCAGGGATGGGTGTGCAGCGGTCACAGAGCACCCAGGAATAGCGCACATCACTGCCGGCCTCCAGCGAGGTGCTGAAGCTCACGCTCCCATTCAGGGGCACCACCGTGCGGCTGGCGTTGACAACCAGCCCCCGCACACGCCGCTTCACTGTCACATTGAGCCAGGCCTCACTGCGGCTCACCTCATTCCAGCCGGCCACCCTGACGGTGAAGTCACCTATGCTGTTGTAAGCGTGGGTGACCTCCGGACCCTCCAGCCGCCCACCGTCCCCCAGATCCCACAGGTAGCTGGCGGGGTGCCCACGGCCGACAGCAGAGAACAGGTATGGCTGCTGCAGCTCCAGCATGAGGGAGCTATTGACCTTGATGTCCGTGACCACCACAGGCTCCTGCACCTCCACCAGGGCTGAGTCATTGGCAGCAGAGACATTGTTGGACGCGGTGACTGTCACAAGATAGGAGCCTGGGTCTCGGTAAGTGAACGTCACCTCGGGGCCCCCAACACGGGCGGGGGCCGCTTCCTCGGTGCCAAAGTCCCAGGTGTAGCGGTAGGGGAATGGGGGCCAGACACATGCCATGAGCCGGACCTCGTCCCCGAGCTGCACAAACTGCCTCTCTGGCTGCAGGGTGACGTTGCCCACCTCCGGCTCCACGCAGATGCTGGTGAAGTAATGCGCCTTGTTCACACGGCTCGACAGCACGAGCGCCAGGGGGAACGTGCCGCTCCGCGTGAAGTTGTGCGTCACCGTAGGGCGCCCCTGCACGGTTGTGTTGGAGGAGCCGTCCCCAAAGGTCCAGTCAAAGAGGTAGTGGGCTGGGTTCCCGGTGACGTAGGCCGTAAGCCGCGCGTCGGGCTGCGTGGGGATGCAGGCAGCGGGCTCGATGCGCAGCACCTCCAGGACGAAGACCAGCACGTGCAGGCTCCGGGCCAGGTGGCCGGCAGGGCTGGCTGCAGCCACAGTCACTGTACAGTTCTGCGCCCGCAGGTACACATGCTCCACTGTGTCCTCGGGGCCCGATAGCACGGTGCCGTCCCCCATGTCGAAGGTCCACGTGATGTCATCGCCAGTCTGCACCGCAGCGCTGACCACCACGGGGGCTCCCTGCTCCACGGCCAGGCTCATGTCCACGCTGAGCCCACGGAGCTCCTCAAAAACACGCACATCTGCCTGGGCCAGCGCGCTGCTCACTGTGTTGTTGACCTCCAGGTGCACACAGTAGGTGCCCCTCGAGGCGTAGGTGTGGTTGGCAGCCGGCTGGCTCTGGGTCAGGACAGGGGAGCTGTCTCCGAAGTCCCACGTGTAAAGAACACCTCCAGGTGAGGGCAGCGGGTGTGGGTAGAAGGTGATGGGCCGGCCGGCCACCAGGACACTGTCGCTCACACCCACAGCCATGGAGGGCAGGGCGGCACGCACGCTCACAGGCACCTGCTGCGTCAGGTTCTCGAAGGCATTAGATGTCAGCACGGTCAGGATGTACTCACCTGTGGGGACAGGCCCAAGTGGGGCGGCCGTGGCACCCCCACCCGCTCCCTACCCGCTTGGCAGAAGTCCCCGCCTGAGGAGCCCGGGGTGAACGGCTGCACCTGTGGCCCAGCCCTAAGGGTCCCAGGTTCCCAGGCCATGTGCGGGATGGAGCACAGGTGCGGCAGCACTGAGGGCTACCAGGTGAGGACAGCGCCACCTCCAAGTACAGCTGCTCTCAGGGCAGCAGAGCAGCAAGAGCCAGGCCCAGGGAGCAGTTCAGGGGGCCCAGCTTCCCTGTCCAGTCCCCCAGTGCCTGGCCCCTCCCTCACCCCAGTAAGGGCCTAAGCCATCAGCCCAGGTGGAGTCACAGTGAGGGCTGCTGGGGAGGAAGGGGGGCGGGTTGACTGGGGGGTTGGGGGGTGCCCATGCTCAGGGCCTGAAAGGCAGCAGCCCCCTCACCCCCTCATCCCTCACCTGGGGCAGCGTAGGTGTGCGTGACATTGTGCTCCACCAGCACCTGGGCCACTGAGGGGTCTGGAACTGGGAAGGACTCGTTGTACGGAGGCTGGAACTGGTGGAGGGCCTGCTCCCCATCCCCAAAGGTCCACCTGCCACGGCGGTGGGAGGCAGTGAGTGGACCAGGACAGGGGTGCGCGGTGGCGGGGCAGGGATGCTTAGGACCCAGCCAAGGCTCCACCCTGCAGTCATGCCCTGGGCCTCTGTTCAGGGCCCACCAGGCTGTGCTGAGGCCTCTCCCCACTCCCGTGCAGCCTCAAGGGAGGGCTCCTGTGCACCCAGTACCTCCCAACAGACGGAAACTGAGGCTCAGAAAAGCAGCCCCCTGGCGGGGGATCCCTCAGCTGAGACTGGGGCTGGGACAAGACCCTGGTGCCCACCCCCAACCAGCCCCCGAGTCACTCACAGGAAGGCCACCTCCACAGCTGAGTCCACCAGCACGCCTGCCGTCAGTGCCAGTGTGGCATTGGGGGGCAGCACGGCCGGCACTGTGGAGACCCACAGGCCCTGCATCCTGTTCATCCGCTCCACAGTGACATTGTAGTTCACAGTGACGTTGCTCACATGGTTGGAGGCCGTCAGCTGCAGGGACAGGCATCAGTGGGCACAGACGGCAGGTGAGAGGCCCGGCCCTGCTTGGCGTCCCTCCCTCCACTCACCCACAGCCACGGCAGCGTCCTCAGGCAGCAGAAAGCAGAGCAGAAAGCAGAGGTGAAGGTGGAGCCCGCCCCAAACCCATCCCATCCCGCCCCGCCCCGCCCCACCCCATCTCCTCCCCTCCCCACGCCCCCACCCCATCCCCTCCCCTCCCCATCCCTTTCCTTCCCCTCACACCCCAGCCCATCCCCTCCCCATCCCTTCCCTTCCCCTCACACCCCAGCCCCATCCCCTCCCCTCCCCACCCCCCCGCCCACCTACTGAGAGCTTGAAGACCGCTGCGCTCTGATAAATGACATTGAAGACTACGTTCTGGAAGGTCAGGGACTGCTTGTCGTTGATGGTCCACCGGAAGACCACGTCCGAGCCGGCCTCCACCACGGGGCTGTACCTCTGCAGGGGTACTAGTGTCAGCCTGGACTCTGTGGAGGACTGCTCTGCCCTTGGCCTGTCGCCTCCTGGACACACCTCCCATTGGGCTGGAGAGTCCCACGCAGGGCACAGAGTGGAGGAGGTGCTCGGGGCTCTGCATGCCATGGGAGCCAAGCCTAGACGGGGGCACTGACTATCCAGCTCTCCAACCAGCCACATTGTACTACTGATGCCTCAACCAATCTGTGCCTCAGTTTCCCCATCTGTAAAGCAGACCTAGTACCAGCTACAAAGAGTCACCCTCTCTCTGAGTCCTCTCAGACCCCCCTGGGGCTCCTGCCCCACCTCCTCAACCACAGAGCTCGGAGCAGTGAGGGGAGGCACATGGGCCTCAGAGACAGGACCCACATCGGCTGACAGAACCCAGGATAGGCTGCACAGGTCACGCCGGGGCCATCAGAAACGGCCCCTCCCAAGGCCCCTGGAGACAGCCCTGTGCCGCATGTGCCCAGCATGGCAGCACCGCAGGCGGCCCGCAGTTTCCCATCAGAGGTTCAGTCTTCACCTCAAAAGCCACTCGCTTTAGACAGGCAAGAACACAGCAGAGGGTGTGACAGACTTGCGGGGGTTCGCGTGAGGTTGGGGGGTGGAGTTTTAAATTCATTTCGTGAAATGAGACGGTGGAATGTGTTAGCGGAGCCGCTGTGTGAGCTGCAACTTTCCAGGAATTTAGAGCCCACCAGGTAGCCTGAGGAGCCAGCCAGCAGGACCTGCCCAGGGCTGATGTCCCCAGTAACTGGGCTGCCGCTCTCACTGGGAAGCCAGGCGTAGCGCCCTGTGTGGGCACCCTGTCTGCGGGCACCTGCCTGGGGGCTGGTGGCAGAGCCTCAGCCGTACTCACCACTAGGACTCCCTGCAGCACACGAGCCTCAGGGCTGGGCGTGGCACGGAGGCCACAGATGGGCTCCTCTGCCGTCACCCGCAGGCTGAGGTTGGCCCGGCTGGCGCTGTTTTCTGCCACAACCTCCACCACGTGCTCCCCCTCACTGAGCCACGGCAGTG
Organism: Rhinopithecus roxellana; assembly: GCF_007565055.1. NCBI lineage: Eukaryota > Metazoa > Chordata > Mammalia > Primates > Cercopithecidae > Rhinopithecus > Rhinopithecus roxellana. The sequence continues at coordinate 71,098,397 of NC_044568.1, read as the reverse complement.
CTACCACTGAGAACTGGGTATCGTTGGTCTCCCAGGGGCAGCCAGGCAGGAGGGTGGCCACCAGGGCAGGGCAGGCAGCCTCAAAGCGGGCGCTGACATTGCCCCCAGGCCAGTGAGCCGTGGCCGTGGCGTTGGCACCAGAGTCCACCTGGAGCACCAAGGCTGAGCCATTGGTGGGCACGTAGAGGTGGCCGTTGCGGGGGGCAGGGTAGATGACCCGCAGCCCAGCCACTGGGGAGACCACGTTGAAGCTGCAGGACAGGTTATGCCTGGACACGCCATTGTCCACCTCTGCCCGGACCTCATAGCGCCCAGGCAGCCGCAGCCCAGCATTGGGCCTCAGGCCCAGCAGCACGGTGAGCTGTTCCGTGGCTGCCAGCAGCCGCAGGGCACAGGCAGGGCAGGCCCGAGTGCCCTCCAGCTGGGCTGGCAAGTGGGGCAGCCAGGCCGAGGCGTTGGCAGAGAGGTACAGGGCTTGGGGGTGGCCGGAAGCCGGCGAGCAGTGCAGGAGGGCGCCAGGGCCAGCGTCGTGCTGCAAGCCAACGAGGTCACCAGGGAGCATGAGGACATCCTGGCCATGGAGGGTGACCTGTGGCAAGGGAGGCAGGGCTGCATCATGTCCTCATGGTCATGGCCCGTGGACCCCTGCACGAGGGAGGAGGGTGGACAGGAAGGGCTCCCCACTTCGTCAGCCAGGCCTCAGGGAACTTCCCCACGGTGCTCATGACAGGGACAAGCAGGACAGCTGCGGACAGGGGGACACCAGGGGAGAGGACACAGGCCGAGATCTGGCAGGCAGGAAGGAACAGCTGTGCCAGGAGAGGGGACGAGGAGGCACAGCACGTGCCGAGAGCCCAGGTGAGAGCTTCTCCCATTGGGAGAGGAGCAAGGGCACTGCAGAGGTCGGAGGTTGGAGGTCAGAGGTTGGAGGTGGCAGGGACATGGGAGTGGCCTGCAGACTGGGTGCGTCTGGTGAGCAGACCCAGACCTTGGGCAGCAGACAAGAAGGTGGCCTGAGGAGATGCAGGGGACCGACTCAGGTCAGGGCCACACACCGAGTACTGCGCGGGGGGCCCCGCAGGAACAGAGAAGAGGAACTCTCTCCATAGCGCATAGAGGGCCCCAGGTAGCCCCGGCCCTGACGTGCAGCCATTGGCACCGGCCTGGGGGTGGCAGGAGGCGTCCAGCGGCACGCAGACATTGGCTGCAGGGCACCAGCGTCCCCCCGGCATGCACTCGGGGACCAGCTGGGTCCTGTTGTCCAGGGACCTGCTCTCAGGCTCGCTGCCGTTCTCCAGGGTCCCTGCGAAGAGGGGAGGGTGTTGGGGCCCTGATTCGCCCACAGGCCACCGTCAGAGCTGCCCACCTGCCTGCACTGGCAAGCCTGGCTTTGCTGTGAGAACAGGTCTCCCCGCCTGGGCAGCACTCCCAGCCCTGTGCTGCGTCCCTGCCTCCAGCCAGCTGACTGACCCAGGCCGGCCCCCAGGCAGGCCCGACCCGATCCATCCCCGGGACACCTGGAACGAGCTGGTGTCTCTGGAACTCCAGCTCTGTCCACCAGAGACAGGTGACCGCTCTGGTGGCCACGGGACAGGCAGACGTGAGAGCTCAAAGAGGCCACCCCGAGCCCTGTGGTGCCCACCACCCCAGAGTCCCACCTGCTGCGCTGAGGAGCCGGTACACCTGCAGTCGCAGCTGGGCAGGCCGCCGGAGCTCCTGGGTCCCAAATTCGGCTGTGGTGAGGAAGGCTTCATGGCTCAGACTCAGGCCCGGGAATACCATGACCTGGAGGGTAGGGGGCCGCCTCAGCTCCGCAAACTCCACCCCAGCCTGAAGCCCAGACTCCCCGACCCAAACTTCCCCAGAAAGAGGGGAAGGAAGGGAAGTGAGCCATCAGACCCCCACAGGCCATGCTCCTGCTGCTCACAAGGAAGACTCCGATGGAAACTGTCCATGGGCAGCAGGACCCCTGACCTGCCTTTCAGAAATAACTTGCAAGCACTCAGAGAAAAGGCCTGGGGGTAACATGAGTCAACACTTTCCTCTCTGCACTCTGAGTTTTCCCAACCATCTTCACTAGGCACAAGCAGCATTAAGGCCACCAAGTTTTTTAGCGAGGCCCACAGTGGGCAGGGTAGGCAAGGCCTCCAGGGGCAAGCAGGAGAGTGGGTTCTAGAACGTGGAGGGCCAACTACCTCCACGGGCTCGTGCGGGGCTGAGAGGCCATCCTGCGGTGCCAGAGGCGTCAGGGGTCCCTGCAGGTCCCCACTGGGTGCTCCCACGAGGAGGTTCTCGGCATCCTGCACTGGGCCTGGGGTGGTGAGTGTGCAGTGAGGTGCCGGGCCAGGGCCCAGGACACCAGGGCCAACAGACTGGGGACCGAGCAGCCCGAGAGCCCCCACCAGCTCCTCCACCTCCACCGCGGGCCCTCAGCAGACCCCTAACCATAGCCAGTGTCTCAGGACCCCCGCCTGGCCCCTGCACACCTCCGGGCCGCAGTTCGCAGACGTAGCTGTGTGGCGCTGAGCACAGGTCAGTGTTGCACCACCCGGTAGGCCCGAGCCGGACGCAGTGCTCAGCTGTGGCTGGGTGTGGCTCCCCGGGCAGCCAGTTCTGGCAGCTCTCCAGGCTGAAGGCCTCGCCCTGCGGCGCCAGGCCCGCCTCTGCCCCCTGCACAGTCGAGAAGCCGATCCACACGTCCAGGCTCCTGCGGGCGGGTGTGGGATGGCAGGGGCTCAGGGCACTCCTCCATCCTCCTACCCTCACAGTAGCCTGTCCAGAGCCTCATCACTGTCCCCCTTTCCAGATGGGGAAACTGAGGCTCAGAGCCCAGAGAGCAAGGCCCACCAGCCCAGGCTCACAGTAGCACCCACCCACGGGGCCTGTGGGCACTGGCAGGGATCTCCATGCAGGCCACCTCCCATATGGCGTGCCCCAGGAGTGTCCAGAGGCTGCCCCCAGCTCACGTCTGCCTCTGTATCTGCAGAGCTGACAGGAATGGCCCTGCTGGCCGGCGCCATCTCCTCACCAGGGCTGGCCCAGCTCCGTCTCTCTCCACCTGAGCCTCCCCAGCCGCGGGCTCTGCCCCAGTGTTTTTGAGATCCCCCAACCTCTGGCCCCTCGGGGGTTGAGGGCAGGCACCTGGTGACCCGGGAGACCAGGAAGCGCTGCACGGCGGGACTGTCCACCATGGCCAGGGCGGCCCCGGCCCAGGCCCGGCACTGCTCCTGTGCCTGCAGCCAGGCTGCCTTCTCCACCACCAGGCGGTAGCAGTGCCCGTTGCCAGGGAAGATCTCCGTGTCCGAGGGGCAGAGCGGGTGCACCACTGGAGACCGGTGGGAATGAGGGTGTCAACGGTCAGTGTGGGCCTAAGATGGGGGTACCAGGCTCTGCCCCACCCAGACGGCCCTGGGGAGGAAGAGGAGGTGGGCAGGAGGCACTCACCTCGGGCCAGCTCCTCGCCCACGGCCACGATGCTGTAGGCGGCCTCTAGGCCTGAACCACCACGGTTCTGGATGCTGAGTTTGAGGCTCTCGTCACTCTGCACCGAGGACGGGCACACGAGCTCCAGGGCTGCAGGTGCCGCTTCCACCTGCACGTTTGTCCCCAGCAGGGCTGAGCCGACCCCCAGGGCCACCACAGCCGTCACATGATAGCGCCCAGGCAGCACATAGCGGTGCGAGGCAGCCGGGCCAGCGGCATCCACCTCGGGGGAGCCATCTCCGAAGTCCCAGCGTGTAGCAGTGACAGGGAGCGGGGCAGCGATGTGGAAGGCTGCTGGCTGGCCAGAGGCCAGGGGTCCATGGGGCCCCACCAGGGCAGCCCCTGGGGAGGCAGGGAAGACATGCTGGAGGAGGGTTGGGCCCCCACAGTCGGGCGCAGGAGGCGGCAGGGGGCCAGAGCAGAAGGACAGGCAGGCGAAGGAGGCACTGGAGGGCTGGGCTGCCCCACACAGGCACCAGCCCTGCTCCGAGAGGGCCGCAAGGCCCCGGCCAGTGGAGAAGCAGAAAGCACTGCAGGCCTCTGGCTGAAGCAGGCCTTCGTGGGCAGCTGAAAAGGCCACTGCTGCCACAGTGCCTGAGCTGTTGTCAGGGAGGCAGGCGACATACTCCTCACCTAGAAGAGGCAGCCGTAGACCCTGGGTTACCCTCCTCCTGGCTCCACCCCATGCCCCCCATCCACCCGCCACACTCACAGGCTCCCATGCTGCTCTCTTGGCCCAGAGGCCCTCCCTAGAGAGGCCTTCCTGAGCCCTCCCAGGTGTCTGCAGGGCCCAGGTCCCACCTGGTTGGAAGGGACAGAGCTGGCCCCACCCACTGGCACTCACCACAGCCACTGTCCAGCAAGGGGATGCCGAGCAGAGGCTGGCCAGCCAGGGAGCCAGGCCCAGCGCATGTGGCTGCCTCGGGCTGCACCACCCGCACTTGCTGCTCCTCTGCCCATCGTGGCAGCCACGCCAGGCCACAGTCACACTCAAACGGGTTCCCACTCAGGTTTCTGCAAGGCAGGGGCAGGAGTTGGGGACCAGGTCTGGTGGGAAGGGTCTACGCCAGCCCCTCACCGGCAACCAGGTCCTGGAGCCACCCTGACAGCACCGCCTCCCCTGCCCCAACCAAGCCGGCCCTGGGGGGCTCCAAGCAGGCAGTGAACTGCCCCCAGGATCTGGTCTCAAGCCTGGAATGGGACACAGACCAACTGGGAGGGCAGAAGGGATGCTGGGGGCCTGGGGGCCAGCCACTGACACCCACCCAAAGAACCACAACTTACATTTCACTTAAATTAAATAAATTAGCAAATATTCCTTCTTCTAGCGTAGAAATCTTGTTGTTGCTTATATCCCTGGAAGAGAGGGGGGATTCGGCAAAGCTGATGGAAGCCCCCACAGCCGAGCAGCAAGAGGCGGTGCCGCCGGCCCGTCTGGAATGAGCCCTGCATGCTGGCGTGGCTGGGGGACACTCACAGCTCTGACAGTGCCGAGAGGTTCGCCAGGAGCCCGACGTCCAGCGCCCGGAGCAAGTTGTGGGAGACGTCTCTGAGGAGTGAGTGGCAGTGGGTCAGGGCCAGAGCCCCTAGTAGGCCAGGAGGCCATCCCTGGGCCCACCCCACACACTTTCAGCATCCCCAAGCTATGGCCTCCCACCCTTGAGCTCCCTCCCCACTCCCAGAGGTCAGGAGGTCCTTCTGATGGAAGACCCAAATGAACGCTCCTCTCGGGAAACCAAGCCAGGAGAGGCCTGGGGGCCTCAGCCATCTGTACCCATCTCAGCCCTATGCCGAGTGCCACACAGACCTGTCCACCCAGGGCCAGGATGGGCACGGACCCCCAACCCATCCCATGCAGGGCCAAGGTCCCCCAATTTCCTGTCCACAGTCACCCCCGAGAGCCAAGGTCCCCCGTCCCGTCCACAGTCCCTCCATAGAGCCAAGGCCTCCCAACCCTGTCCACAGTCCCCACACAGACCCGAGGGCCCCCCATCTCCTAACCCAGCAGGGTGGTCCCACTGTGGGACCACAACCAGGTATGAATGTGTGACAAGCAGGCTCACTACCAGGCTACCAGGGAGCACCGGGGAGCAGGCGCCATCTTGAGGCATAAACCCAGGAGAATCCAAGACGGCTGGGCCCAGGGGCGCACGCCGGTAACCCGGCACCGTGGGAGCTAAGACGGGAGGATCGCTTGAGCCCAGGATTTAGAAACTACCCTGGGCAACACAGTGAGACCCCATATCTACAAAAAGTATGTATGAGCCAGGCATGGTGGCATGCGCCTGGGGCCCCAAGCACTCGGGAGGCGGAGGTGAGACAAATCACTTGAGCCCAGAGAGGTCAAGGCTGCAGTGAGCTGAGATTGCATCACTGTACCACAGCCCGGGTGAAAGGGCGAGACTCTACCTCAAAAATAAATAAATAATAAATAAATAAAACATCAAAGACCAGCAGACCTAACTCCATCTAAAACACACAACTTCTACGCAAAATATAAAATCAGAAAACAAACTACAAGCTGAGAAAAGCACTACCAACTTAGATGACATATTGAAGACCAAAAATACTCTCCCGACACAGCTAAGAACGAAAAAGTCAACTATTCCAGTTAAAAAGAAAAAAAGGAATTTGGGTGTGGTGGCTTATGCCTGTAATCCCAGTGCTTTGGGAGGCAGAGCAGGGAGGACTGCTTGAGGCCAGGAGTTTGAGACCAGGCTGGGCAGCATAGCAAGACCCCATCTCTACAACGAAAAAAAAAGAATCAGCCAGGCATGGTGGTGTGTAGTTGTAGTTCCAACTACTCAGGGGGCTGAGGCAGGATGATCACTTGAGCCAGGGAGGTCGAGGCTGCAGTGAGCTCTGATTGTGCCACTGCAGTCCAGTCTGGGCAACAGAGCAAGACCCGGTCTTGAAAGAGAAAGAAAGAAAAGAAAGAGGCTGGGCGCGGTGGCTCACGCCTGTAATCCCGGCACTTTGGGAGGCTGAGGTGGGTGGATCACGAGATAGACAGATCGAGACCATCCTGGCCAACAGGGTGAAACCCCATCTCTACTAAAAATACAAAAATTAGCCGTGCGTGGTGGCGGGGGCCTGTAGTCCCAGCCACTTGGGAGGCTGAGGCAGGAGAATCGCATCAACCCCAGAGGCGGAGCTTGCAGTGAGCCGAGATCACACCACTGCACTCCAGCCTGGGCAACAGAGCGAGACTCCATCTGAAAAAAAAAAAACAGAAAAGAAAACAAGAAAAGAAAGGAAAGAAAGGGAGGCGACAGAGAGAGAAGAGAAGAGAAGGGGAAGGGGAAGGGGAAGGGGAAGGGGAAGGGGAAGGGGAAGGGGAAGGGGAAGGGGAAGGGGAAGGGGAAGGGGAAGGGGAAGGGGAAGGGGCCGGGTGCAATGGCTCCTGCCTGTAATCCCAGCACTTTGGGAGGCTGAGGAGGGTGGATCACGAGATCAAGACCATCCTGGCCAAAAGGGTGAAACCCCGTCTCTACTAAAAATACAAAAATTAGATGGGCGTGGTGGTGGGCGCCTGTAGTCCCAGCCACTCGGGAGGCTGAGGCAGGAGAATCACGTGAACCCGGAAGGCCGAGGTTGCAGTGAGCCAAGATCACACCACTGCACTCCAGCCTGGGCAATAGAGAGAGACTCCGTCTCAAAAAAAAAAAAAAAAAAAAAAAAAAAAAAAAAAAGAAAAACAAGAAAAGAAAGGAAAGAAACGGAGGACAGAGAGAGAGAAGAGAAGGAAAAGGGGAAGGGGAAGGAGCCAGGTGCGGTGGCTCCCACCCGTAATCCCAGCACTTTGGGAGGCTAAGGCAGGCGGATCACCTGAGGTCAGGAGTTCAAGACCAGACTGACCAACATGGAGACACCCCATCTTTACTAAAAATACAGAATTAGCTGGGTGATGTGGTGGGCACCTGTAATCCCAGTTACTCAGGAGGCTGAGGCAGGAGAATCACTTGAACCCAGGAGGCAGAAGTTGCAGTGAGCTGAGATTGCGCCACTGCACTCCAGCACTCCATCCTGAGCAACAAGAGTGAAGCTCCATCTCAAAAAAAAAAAAAGAAAGAAAAAGAAAAAGAAAAAGGGAGGGAGGGACAGAGGAAAAAAAGGAAAACTCAAAAAAAAAAAAAAAACCAGGCAATTAAAAGAAGCACAATTGGTCACAGCTGTGGGAAAAACAGTCCGTCAGTAGTCAGTGGAGAAAAAGCAACAGAAACCACAGGGCGGCAGCATGTCTCTCTTTTCAGAGCTGCCTGAGTTACAAACCAGGTCCTGGTGCTGATGACAAGGAGGTGAGAAGCCAGAGAGCCGGGGCAAACCGAAACTCCATGTTCCCTCGGCCTCACGCACCTCCGGGGTCACCACGTTGCCCACCCTGAGTGCCTCTCCTGGTCCCACGCACTCCCAGTAGTGCTCCTGGCACAGGGACTGTGGCTCCCTCCCCAGCTCTGCACGCCACCCCCCTGCTCCCCGGGCCCCCGAGGCCTAGCCGCCTGCCATGGGCCTCTACTTCCCCAGGTGTCACCCTCCCCACACGTGACCCAGCAGGTGCCTCCGCCCAGACCTGCTCTTCCCAGCAATGACCACCTGGCAGCCAGGCCTAAGGCAGGGCGGCCTCCATTCCTAAGCGCCCGCCCGGCCCCTGCCAGCCTCCAGCCCTGCTTATCGGAGCTCCACTCCCACAGCAGCCTACCCTAGCGCAGGAGAGACGCACACACAGGCTGCCCAGTGGGACCCGGGGCCAGGGCAGGGGCTTCAGAGGGGAACCAATAAAGGGGACCAGAAGCCACCCCAGCAGAGGGGGACAGAGCAGACGAGGCCTTCTCCATGCCAGGAAGCAGCACCAGCCACTGACAGTGGAGCTGGGCCCTGACCCGGGCTGGGTGCCCAGATAGACGAGGAGCTGGGCACCTGGCTCCCGGAGCTTCTCATTCCATCTGTGGATGGGGGGCACGCTTGGGGGTGCAGCTCCCTTCTCCCATGGGCTGTGGGACACTCAGAGAGCCTGTGCCAGTGCCCTGGGCTCCAGGAGGGGAGAGGATCTGGGGGCCAGGCACACAGGGAACAGCCCCTCTGGCAGGGCCACCGCTTCCCCCCTAACTGAACTCAGCTTCTCTGCCGCCCCCTCTTCTACACCAAGGTAGGGACATGGGCTGAGGTGCTCCCCACTGCCCGTAAGGATGGGGGGCCCCACAGCCGCACTGCTGGGTGTCCACAGCATCCCACTGTGGGATGGGACAGGCCAGCGACTGGAAGACCAGCAAGAGGCCATTCTCGAGACAGGGTAAGGCAGCCGGACTCCCACTCACTGCCCAAGCACCATGCCCGAGGGGGGCACTGTGCCATGAGGAACAGCAGTTAGACCTGAGGAGGGACTTTCCAGCAGCTGCAGCGGCGGCAGAACCAACGCTTCAGGGAGAAATGAGGCAGCGGGACCTGAGAAGCAGCAGCTCTAGGGGGCGAGGGGTGCTGCAGAGGCCACGGTTAAACACAGGCAGGCCCCCTGCAAGGGACACAGCTGTGAAACAGCCCCGGGGAGGGGACAGGCTCTCAAACCTGCCCCTAGGCATGGGGAGCAGCTCCCACAAAGGCCACAGGAGGAAGGAAAGAAGAAAAAGCCTGAGAATGTTTGGCCACATCCCATTTTCTGGAAAATCCATCAAGAATGGCTGCTGCTGGGAGCTGACAAGCCAGGGCAGGCGTAGGGGCAGGTCGGCCGAGGACCCCAGAGCCCACCAGCTCCCCACCCACCCCACTGCGGACCAGGCCTGGGGTGCCATGGACACTTCTTCCACGCCAGCAGGCAGCCTCGCCTGTCACGGGTGCTGGCCACGCACTCCCTGCACGCCAGGCTCTGGGCTGGCTCCTTCTCCCGGCCCTCACCCCGGCCCACGGCCCAGAAACACAGCAAGGCCTTGCGGACCCCGCTCAGCCGAGCTCCCAGGGCCCAGGGCAGTGGAACCAAGCTGGGGCCCAGCCAGGAGCCAGGTGCAGCCCCCCAGGGTGTGGAAGCATCTGCCCTGTGCAGGACTCAGGTGTGGGCTTCAGGAACAGGGAAGGGCACAGGGGACCCTGTGGAGTCCTCACCCCACTTGCTCCCGTACTTTTCCACGTCTCCATCTGCTTTTGCCATCGCCGTTCTGGGGGAACGCCAAGGCCCAGCCAGGCGGCCTTGCGCCAGCCCCCCCACCCGGCCCCTCAGGCTTCCTCTGCACCCGCCAGGTGACATCATCACCACTGTCTGATGCCCTGCCCCCACATTCTGGTTCCCTGCAAGGATGGGGGACACAGCAGGGCCCAGGCATCTGGCAGCAGGACCACCGGGCGGCCCTAAACCCAGGCAAGAGCACAGAGTGGAGTGCAGGGTCCTCTGGAGTCCCAAGGTCTTGTTGCCCCACATACCCCTCGCCCCAGTTCCCGCTGTTAGCTGGAAGGGTGGGAGCCAGGTGCACAGGGACGGCCTGATGGGTGCCCGAGGGCCAGGATGTGCTCCCAGGTAAGCTGAGACCAGGCTTGTTGGGAGGAGTGCACCCCCATGGCGGGCAGGATGGTGCCCCAGCCCCGGGACACGAGGGGCCCCCAGCGCTGAGTGTCTGATCTGGAAGGCAGAAGGAGTTAGGACCATCCTAGTGCAGGACCCAGCAGACTCCTTAGCGGCTGCTGGGGCACCATTAGGTGGAGAAGGAAGTCCCAGGTGTGTGGCCACAGCGGGGGCTTCACCCCTTCCCAGCACCATCCTGGAGCAGGAGCAGGAACAGCAGAGCATGTGGCCAGGCCTGGAGGCTGCCCCTCCACACCCCTGTCGCAGGTGGGGCCACGTCCCAGGGCTGTGGGCAGCGGGGCCAGCCTGCCAGCCCAAGGTAGGTGACACGTGTCTCATGCTGCAGCGGGTCTGGCCGCCACCCGGGCGTGTGAGCCCCAGGTCAGGCCCCCGGCCCTGGAGTGTGGGCCCCTCAGGGATGTTCCCAGCCAGGCGCTGGCTCTCCTGCCTTCCCCTGGGCTCTGCCCACAGTTGGCGTGAGGGTGGGTGAAGCCTGAGGCTGGCAGGGCCGGGAAGTCTTGGGGCTGGGCCATCTGCCCCACAGGCGCTCCTGGGCAGGGGGAGCCATGGTCGGGGCTCGCGACAGAGGGGCTGAGAACTTCCCTGGGTGTGGGGCAGCCCCCAGGGCCCTCCCAATCCACAGCAGAGGGAATGGCCCCGGACAAATTGGACCCGCCTCAGAGCCCCACACTCAGAGCTGACTGCCCCAGGTGCCCACTCCCCAGACCAGATGCTGAGTGGGGTCTGGGGGCCAGACGGAGCCCCCAAAGAAACATCTGCACATTCCAGACGCGTGTGGTCAGCAGCAGGCGTGCGCCAGGCCCGGCACCCCCGCCCGCGCTGGCTGCCTCACTGGAAACTGGGCTGGGGGGACCAGCTCGGAGGGGCCTGTGGAGCTTATGTAACCGCTCCTCCCTCGGCAGGGGCAGGACGGGACACCAGACCCGGGGAGGCCCCACGCCCCCTGCCAGGCCCCATCCTCTCCTGGAGGAGACGGTTCCCCTCAGCCCAGCAAGGGGACCCCCCAGGCCCATCCCTCCCTAGACCAGGCCCAGGGTGAGGAAAGGGGCCGCAGTGTGGGCGCTGGAGAGGACAGGGGACAGGCAGCAGTGCCACCCCCACTGCGGCCCCTTCCTCGCTGGGCCAGGAGAGCCATGACCTCATCTGTTTCCCTCTGTGCTGTGCTCCTTTCTATTTAAGGAGAGTGAGGCGGTTTCCAGGGCCGGAAATGATCCTGTTTAAATTAACGGGCTGCAGTTTGGAACCGCGATCATCTGAAGGAAAACAGTGCAGCCCCAGGCTGGGCAGACGGCTGCTGGCTCCGCCTACCACTTCCATGGGGAGGGCCAGGGAGGCCAGCCGCAACTCCAGCCCCACGAGGGATGGGGGTTGCAGCCTCTGGATAGAGGACAAGGCTGCCAGGGCCCAAACAACAGAGCCCTGCATAAGGGTCTCTGGGTCCCGGTCCCGGGGTGTGAGACTAGCTGGGGAGCCCCAGGCTCAGTGGCATTCTGTCCTTACAGATCCCTCCCATGGCTGAACTCTTCCCAGGATGAGACGCTGGGGGTGACATGGGCAGCCTCAGGTCCTCCCAGGACACACAGCAGGCACAGGGATGGAGACTCCGGCCTCGGAGCCTGAACGAGGGAGATGAGAAAGGGGAATCTGTGATGTCCTTGCCTACACTGATGGAAAGACACAGTCAGCTCAGAAAGGGCCGTTTGGAGGTGAGCCCACCTGTGGGGTGTGGGAAGGAGGGTGCTTCCTATACATGTCCACTGCCACTGGGGTCAGGGCCACCCTTCCAGGTCAAGGGGAGAATGAGGGCCGGCTCCTGGTGCCCCTGCTTGCAGGGAGCGCCTGCAAGCTGCTTGCAACATGGAGCCAGGCGCTGCGACCCCCTCGCATCCCTCTCCACTCCGACCCGTCACAGCCGGCGTGGGCAGGTGCTCTCTCGCCCTATGCTCCTGATGAGTACACTGAGGCTCCAGGGGCCCCCCTCCCTCCACACCACCCCCCAAACACCTCCCCAGGCAGCCAGCAGGGTCTAGTGTGTCAATGGAGGAAGCCAAGGCAGGAAGAGGGTGGGGGGGCAAGTGAACTGGCCAATGCGCCTGGCTGTGCGGGCGCAGCAGTGCCCTGGAGATAGCAGCAGCACAGATCCAGCCGGGCAGCTGGAATCCCATCACCCACTTGGCTGTGGGCACAGCCAACGATGGCATGAGCCAGCCTGTGGCCAGAGCCACGATGCACAGTGGATGGGCTCAGGACCCGGAGCCCCTGTACTCCCACAGCTGTGACGTTCCCTGGGCAAGGGCTTGCCCCAGCACTGGCCTCATTCCTCCCTCAACCAGAAGGAAGAGCTGGCTTCTGCCCCTGCCTGGACACAAAGCCCTTTCCGAGGTGGCCTCACAGGACCCAGCCTGTCTTCAGATCATGGAGCTGCTAAGGTTAGGAACGCCAGCTGGGCCAGGGCTGGGCCTTGGGAGGACCCTGCCCACCTCAGCCCCAGATGTAGCCCTTCTCCTGCCACCAGTGCCTGGGCACCCCGGCCCCTCTGCAAGGACAGCAGCCAAGCCATGAAGAGCGAGGTGTTCTGGGAAAGGGCGTGAGCTACATTTTCCAGCTGCACTCACTCTGCAGGGGAACTGTGGCGCCCCCGCCGCTGTGCCTGCCCGCAGACGTGCCCAGCCTCAGCCAGCTGGAGCGCAGGCAGCAGAGCGTGGGCCAGGCCCAGACAGCAGCGGGATGTTTTCATCCCAGGGCGCTTGGTGGGCTGGGCTCCACGGCCACTGCAGAGCTCCAAAAAAGAACACGTGTGTCTCCCTCCAAAGTGTCTTCCTCACTGGAGAGCAGATCCTAGGCAGGGTCTCCCCTGAGCTGGGGGAGAGGCACCCCAAGGTCGGGGAGCAAGGGCAGTGGCAGACCCACCCCATACCCTAGGGGACCCAGGGAGGGGCTTGCAGATGCAGGACCCACATTTGGCAGCAGTGCCAGGCCACTGTCAGCGTATCACCTGCTCGTGGGCCAGGATGGCAGAAGAGATCCACAGAGGCAGCTCCAGCAGGAGGCCCTCGCAGAGACGCCCTGGCCTCAGAAGAGCCCACAGAAAGCCAGGAAGGGGGATGTCAGGGCTCAGGCTTGGCACAACCTCCCCAAAGCTCCCAAAGGCTCTCGGTACCCACCAGTGACAGCACGCACCGCCACTGCCTAACAACAAGGCTGCAGCAGGGTCCGCACGTCAGAGCAGGCACTGAACAGAACTCAGGCAGTGCTGCATGCCAGTTAAGGTCAAAAGAACAAAAGGAGCGAAGACGGCGCTCACAGTTCTGCCAACACTTCCCAGCTCCCCATGTCTCACACACACTAGAACGCATCAGAAGGCACCAATGCACGAACACTCAGGTGCAGGCACAAGCAGGAGTGGGCCAGGTCTTGTGAGCCCCCACAGCCACGCGGCCCTGCGCTGAAGGCACCGAGGGGATGCTGAGGGGTCCATAGAAGTCCACCCATCCAGGCTGCTCTGGCTTCCATTGTCCAGTATCCAGTCTGAGCACGGGCACAGTACCTGGCTCTGGGTGCCCCTCACCCTCAGGCTGTTACACTCTGCTCTGTGGCACAGCAGGTCTCACAGTGCATGCAGGACTGGGGAATGGGCCCCCAGAACCCCCGAGGGGACCGACAGAGCTACTTTAGTAAGTTACGTTAGGGCCACCTGTGGCTGAACCAGGTCGCTGCTACAGTGCTCCACAGGGCGCATCTAATCATGGAGACCACTTTACAGGTGAAGAAACTGAGGCTGAGAGATTGGACCAAGGTCACACCGGAAATGGAGGCACTGGGATGTGAACCCAGGTCTGACTCCAGGGCCCAAATTCCCTACACTTGGGTTCCCAGCCTCCTTCCTGAAGCTGAACAGGAAACCAGAGGGAAGGGACACAGTAGGGATGAGCCCGGGAGGGACAGGTGGGAGGGGCTGGCAGCACCCAAACAGCTGGACCTGGGCGCAGAGCCCCTCGGCCCCTCGGGGAGTCCAAGCACATCCCAACCCCACTCGGAAGCGCCACTGCCACCTGTCTATAAACCAGGGCACTGGTGTGGGCCCCACACCCCCTGTGCGGCTCCAGGGGTCTGCCCCAGAGCATGCTGATGAAATCATCTCCACCACGGCTTCTCAGAGCCTCAATTTCCCGGTCTGTAAAATGGGACCAGGAGTGGCTCCAACCCTGCAGCACCATGATGAGGAATGGAGAGACAAGAAAACAGAGGGCTCAGCGTAGGGCCCGGCATGGCCACCGCAGGGAAGCAGGTGCAGGCTTTTCCCAGACCTTTCCTTTTTGAGATGAAGTTTTGCTCTGTCTCCCAAGCTGGAGTGCGTGGTGCGATCTTGCCTCACTGCAACCTCTGCCTCCCGCGTTCAAGTGATTCTCCTGCCTCAGCCCCCATAGTAGCTGGGACTACAGGCATGCACCACCATGCCCGGCTTCCTTTTTTTTTTTTTTTTTGAGATGGAGTCTCGCTCTGTTGACCAAGCTAGAGGGCAGTGGTATGATACTAGCTGACTGCAAGCTCCGCCTCCCAGGTTGAAGTGAGTCTCCTGCCTCAGCCTCCTGAGTAGCTGGAATTACAGGCATGTGCCACCACACCCGGCCAAATTTTTGTATTTTTAGTAGAGAAGGGGTTTCACCATGTTGGTCAGGCTGGTCTCAAACTCCTGACCTTGTGATCCACCCACCTTGGCCTCCCAAAGTGCTGGGATTACAGGCGTGAGCCATCGCGCCCAGTCTGTATTTTGTTTTTTTTTTTAAGACAGTGTTTCCTGTCACCCAGGCTGGAGTGCAGTGGCACAATCATGGCTAACTAGTTTCAACCTCACAGACTCAGGGAATTCTCCTCCCTCAGCCTCCCAACTAGCTGGGACTACAGGTGCCACCACTAATATCTATTTGTTGGTCTTCCTATGTTGCCCAGGCTGGCCTCAAACTCCTGGCCTCAAGCAATCTGCCTCCCTAAAGTGCTGGATTACAGGCGTGAGCCCCCACGCCCAGCCGGCCAGGGGTTTTGATTTGTGTTTCCCTCATGACTAATGAGGTTGACCATCTTCTCACGTGGGGTTGGCCATCTGTGCGTCTTCTCTGGAGAAATCTCTGTTCGGATCCTGTGTGGTTTTTTTTTTTTTTTTGAAACAGAGTCTTGCTCTGTGACCCAGTCTGGAGTGCAGTGGTGTGATCACAGCTCACTGCAGCCTTGACCTCCTCAGCTCAAGTGATCCTCCCATCTCAGTCTCCTAAGTAGCTGGAACCACAGACGCACACTACCACGCCTGGCATGTTCTTTTACTTTTTAGAGACTGGGGTCTCGCCCGGTTGCCCAGGCTGGTCTCAAACTCCCGGGCTCAAGTGATTCATCCACCCTGGCCTCACAAACTGCTGGGATTCCAGGTGCGAGTCGCCCCTTGCCGATGTTTAAATCCAGATGTGAGTGCCCCCTTGCTGATGTTTAAATCCAGGTGTGAGTGGCCCCTTGCCGATGTTTAAATGGGGTCCCTATTTGTTGCTGAGTCACAGTGTTCCCTGGATGATCTGGATGCAAAGCCAATACTGGATGGATGACCTGCAGGTGCTCTCTGTCTCCACAGTTGCCTCTGCAGTGGGAGCTCGGGTGCTCCAGGTTCATCTGCCCACATTCCCAACTGCTCCAGACACAACCAAAGTCTCCCCAACTCCTCCACAGCCCCTGCCGGCAATCGCATACAGGAGTGAGTGTGTGATTTCTTGTCTACGTTTTTGTCCACAAGTTTGGCGAGTTTGTATTTGTGTCTAATAAAGAAACACCATTTCCCATGCATGCACGTTCTGAATGCCCGAGTGCAGGAGCCATGTGGGACCCAGCTCAGGGACCACAGGAGAGGCCAGCTGGGACATGCAGGATGCAAGTCCTCCCCACCACCTGCGCTCAGCTGCCAGGGCTCTTCCTAGAAGACATGGGCCTATCCTAGGCTCTCCCGACAGAGGCCCTGCCCCTGCCCCCGAGTCACCTTGCCCTTTGGGGACTCTCTCTGGGCCAGAGACAGCTTTGAAACCTGGCTTCAGTGTCACCTGCACTGGAGGTCCTTCCAGGCCACCCCCTCCCCATAATCTATCTGTATCCTTGGAGAATTATTTGTGTGTTGCTTGAACGTGGGCTCCAGTGGTAACAGAGCCCTCAAGGGCGGCCCTCCTTCTGGTAAGGGCTCATGGAGGCCTTGGTGACAATCCCTAGTCTTCGCTCTCAGGATCCAGGGACAAGAAATAGGAGCCGGGGGCCCTTCTGTGGCCTTGCCAGCCCCCAAGGCAGCCGTGCCTGTGGCAGCTGCGCTCTAAGGCGTCAGGCCAGGGGTCGCTCCAGAATGCCTGTCTTCCCCGACGCCAATCCCAGGCAAGGACCCCGGGGGCTGTGCCTCCCACCCCTATACTCCCGGACACTCTCCTGTCATTCAGGGATGCAGGTGGGAAAGGGCAAGGCCCTGGGTGCTCCAATATTTTACATCAGTGCACCAAGCACCTACCAAGTTCCTCGTATGTGCCCAGTCCTGGACCCCAGCATTCGCAAGAAAGCAGCAGACCCAGGTGACCCCCAGCCAGGGTGAGTGGCACCCAGCACCGGGAAGTGGTCTTTAGAGCAGGCGGCCCTGAGCCAATGACATCTACACCTAGGGCAGTGCCAGCCAGGACAACCTCTGGGACAATGGGATATCCGCTCCAATAACCAATTTACAAGAAACACAAAGGACACACTCACAGTACCACGGAGGTGGCACCCCCAAGACACAGTGGGAAATCCAGGCTGCAGGAGTCAAGTTTCTTCAACAAATTGCACAAGGAGAAAGAGAGGAAGGGAAGCTCCTAGACATCATCGGACATTTAAAAGACAGGGGGTGGCTCACGGCTGTAATCCCAGCATAAAAGACAGGCGGTGGCTCACGCCTGTAATCCCAGCATAAAAGACAGGCGGGGGCTCACGCCTGTAATCCCAGCACTTTGGGAGGCCGAGGTGGGCGGATCACGAGGGTCAGGAGATCGAGACCATCCTGGCTAACATGGTGAAACCCCGTCTCTACTAAAACTACAAAAAATTAGCTGGGCGTGGTGGTGGGCACCTGTAGTCCCCGCTACTCGGGAGGCTGAGGCAGGAGAATGGCATGAACCTGCGAGGCAGAGCTTGCAATGAGCCAAGATAGTGCTGCTGCACTCCAGCCTGGGCGACAGAGCAAGATTCCATCTCAAAAATAATAATAAATAAATAAATAAAAGACATTACTCACACCTGTAATCTCAGCACTTCGGGAGGCCAAAGCAAGTGGATCACCTGAGGCCAAGAGTTTGGGACCAGCCTGACCAACATGGTGAAACCCTGTCTCTACTAAAAATATTTTTAAAAATTAGCCGGGCGTGGTGGCATGCGCCTGTAATCCCAGCTACTCAGGAGGCTGAGGCAGGAGAATTGCTTGAACCCAGGAGGCGGAGGCTGCAGTGAGCCAAGATCACACCACTGCCCTCCAGCCTGGGTGACAGAGCCAGACTCCGTCTCAAACAAAACAAAACAAAACAAAAGACATCAGCTGGCTGGTCCAAGCACAGCGCTGTTTACAATGAATTGATCACAGCCAGGTAGAATTCTTTGTTCTTTCTCCAATCCCACTGCTTTGCTTGACCCGCCTTAAAGACACATATATATTTTTGCTTGATGCCGTGGCTCACACCTGTAATCCCAACACTTTGGAAGGCCAAGGCAGGCAGATCCCCTGAGGTTAAGTTTGAGACCAGCCTGACCAACATGGAGAAATCCCGTCTCTACTAAAAATACAAAATTAGCTGGGCATGGTGGCGCATGCCTGTAATCCCAGCTACTTGAGAGGCTGAGGCAAGACAATCGCTTGAACCCGGAAGGCGGAGGTTGCAGTGAGCCGAGATCATTGCACTCCAGCCTGGGCAACAAGAGCGAAACTCCGTCTCAAAAAAAAAAAAAAGTATGTATTTTTAAAATACATTGGCTAGGCATGGTGTCTCATGCCTATAATCCAAGCACGTTGGGAGGCCGAGGTGGGCAGATCACGAGGTCAGGAGATCGAGACCATCCTGGCCAACATGGTAAAACTCTATCTCTATTAAAAATACAAAAATTAGCCAGGCGTGGTGGTGCATGCCTGTAACCCCAGCTACCAGCTACTTGGGAGGCTGAGGCAGGAGAATCACTTAAACCAGGTAGTTAGAGGTTGCAGTGAGCTGAGATCATGCACTCCGGCCTGGAGACAGAGCAAGGCTCCATCTCAAAAAAAAAAAAAAAAAAAAAAAAAGAAGACATCAACTAACTGCACTGTGTGGACCTTATTTGGCTCCTGATTCCAACTATTAAACCAAAAATCTGAACACACCAGGCCTTTGGTGGCATTAAGGAATTGTTTGTTGTGTTAGGTGGGTCTGCGGTATTGCCATGCCCTCCAAAATGCTTGCAAATAAAGAAAAGGAATTTGGTTCAAAACATGGGTCAAGAGGGAGAAGGATAGGAGCAAGGAGGGCAGGGCAGGCTCTGGGGTGGGTGGTCCATGAGTCACTCACGGCTCTGCCCACGTCTCCCCACGAAGCTTCGAGCCACGCGGAGCAGGACATTTTGCAGTGCGCCATCTTTTCCAAAAGCTGCCACCTCTCAGCATCATCATTAGCACAAGGAAGGCTGTGGCGTCAGAAGCCCCAGCTGTCCTCCATCGGGGACTGCACACAGCTGTCCCTGCTGAGCTTCAGCAGCCGGGGAGCCACAAGTACAGGGGCACCTGTGTGAGCCCCCTAGGAAGGCTGCTGGGGACACCCAGACAGCAACGCTTCTGGGCCCTTAAACACCCGCCAGCAGCTGTGATCTGTGTCCTCGACCTCTCCCAGCTCAGCGCCTCTCCCCTGGGAAAAACCCAGCCATCTCCCTGAGGAGGAGATTGCAGGATAGACAGCAAAATGGCTGGGCAGCCTCCACAGCACAGAGGGTGGCCTCAGGGGCCAGCCAGGGCCTTAACATCTTTCCCAAGTCCCCAGTGTCCCATGGGTCCCCTCACCCCACCTTCCAGAACTCTCCCAGCGGCAGCTCCAGGTGTGTACAGAACAGCACCCACCTGTCCACATGAGGTCACCCTGTACCCTGTTGCACAGTTGAGGGGCCTGGCAACTGGAATCTTGCCAGCTCAGACTGGGACAGGCCACCAACTCCCAGGGTCCCCCTCCTCCAAACCCCAGGACCAGAGCTTAAGGGAACAACACAAGGCAGGGGCGAGGGTGGGGGCTCCACTGCTGTGCTGAGGGCCTGGAGAGCCCAGGCCTTGTTCTCCGGTCAGCCGCCACCAGTGCCCTTCTCTCCTGGACAGCTCCTGAGGGGCTGCTCACATGGACACCACCAGGTGCCGGGAAGCAGGAACCCCAGGTGCAGGACCTGGACAGAGCCCCCAGTGACCAGACTGGCAGACAGAGGAGCCCTCGGCTACAGCATCAGAAACAACTGGTGGGTAGGTCTGATGCAATTCTGTGGGCGCTGCTGCCAGGCAGGAGGAGGCCATCTCCACAGAGACGGCCGCAAGACACACGCTTCAGCAATCAGTGAGCGCAGGAGCAGTGTGGCCCAGAGGGGCACGGGCTCCACTGGTCCAGGAGAATCCATTCTTCTCCCACTCTTGAGACCAACCAGCAAAGCCCCAAGGACACATGGCTACCCTAAGGAAGGGTGGCCACAGGCAGGAGTGACCCAGAAACATTACAAAACCAAATGCCAGGACCCACCCAATGTTCAGCAAGCCTGGGGATGTGCCACATTCCCCAGGGATCCAGCACGCACCCAGGGAGACACAGCATCCCAGTGAGCAGCCTGGAGCCTGAGAAATACAAGGCATCAAACTGGCCCCAAGACTCTCCCCAGCGCTGGTGACAATTGTCTGCTTATCTTAGTCCCCTGTGCCCTTTTCAACCCAACTCTGGATCCTGAGCACCTCAGTTCCATACCCGTGCTATACACATCCCGGCTGTGATGCCTGAGACAGGTCCTGCCCTGACTGTAATGCCTGGGACAGGTCCTGTCCTGACTATGATACCTGGGACAGGTCGTGTCACCTCTCCAAACCTGTTTCCCCATCTGTGAAATGCAAATCTCCAGTCCCTATGCCTCAGAGGATCAGGGTCAGGATTCCACATGACGACCCCCAACTGGAGCCTGGCACAGACCTGGCTATGGGCAGCGTCTCCATGAAGGCCACCTGTTGCTTTTATGTCCAGAAAGCGAACATGACAAGGCTTTAATCCCTCACAGCAATCCCCCCTCGCCCCTGTTCTCAGGATAGCCTTGGAACCCAATAGCAAAGCGCCTGAGGCCCTTCATGACCCCAGCCCACCCGAGAGCCCACCTCCCGTGGCCAGCCTCCAGCCTCACGGTCTTTGCTCACAACATTCACGCCCTCTTCTTCTGGACCCACCTCATCGCCCCCTCCTAAGCATCAGGCCAATTCTTGCACATCCATCAAATCCTTGTCCAGACACCTCCTGAAAGTCCTCCCTACCGCCCCCGACAGCCATCCCCACCTCCCGGGGTATCCCGCAGCCCCAGGCCGCATCCCAATTCCTCTCCAATTAGCGACTGTTTGTCCTCTCAGCTGAGCGCGGCCTCCACGCCCCGCCCCCGCTGGCGTCTGCAGAGCCCCCGGGTGGGACGTCTGTCTCCAGACCCGGGGTTTTTCGGCTCCCCGGGGCCGTGCCAACCGCGGCTCCAGGCGTTCCTTATTTAGCAGGGCCGCCGTCCCGCGCCGGAGCCTCGCCCTGGGAGCGTCCTGGCCCGCGTCCTGCTTCCAGTACCGGGCCAGGGAACGCGCCCACGCCCGCCCGCCCCGCGGCCTCTCCCGGATCCCGCTGGGCTCGCTACTCACAGCGCCGTGGCGTCCGCGGGGATGCGCAACGCGGGACCAAGCGTCCGCAGCCCGCGGCCCGAGCAGTTGACGCGGCAGGCGGCGCCGGGCGCAGGGCCGCAGAGGCAGGGGGGCGCGCAGGGCCCGCAGCCGCGCCCGGGGTCCCCCGCCAGCGCCCCAAGCCACAGGCTCAGGCCCAGGACCAGGACCAGCGCCAGGCGGGCGGGCGCGGCGGGCGGCATCGTCAGGGCAGCGTGCGCATGGCCCCGCCGTCCCCAGGCCCGCCCGCGCGCGGAGGCGCGGCTCAGGCGGGGCCCGCGGACGGCATGGCGGGCGCGGAGCGGGATAGGGCTGCGGTCGCGACCGGCTGCTGAGCGACGCCCGCTCGGGATTCGGGGACAGGCCGCTCCAGGAGCTCGGCCGCCCGCTCGGGCGCTGGCGCTGCAGTGCGGGCCCGGCTGCAGCTCCTCCTCCTCCTCCCTGCGCGGCGCGAGGCGGGCGGGGCGAAGGTTGGCGGGGCGGGTGCAGGCTCCGCCCCCTTCGCCTCGGCGCGACCGGGCCAGCGATGAGGGACTGGCGTCCGAAGGCTTCACCCTCAGCTCCGCAGGGTCGGCGGCAGGGCGGGGCGTCCGGAAGTTCCGCCCCACGCGTCTCCGGGTCGCATACGTCGTGGGGCGGAACAGGAGGCGGGGCGTCCAGAAGCTCCGCCCGTCGCACTGCAGAGTCGGCCGAGGCGCGAGGTGGACGAGGTATATTCTCGCTCCGTCCCCACTGCAGGCTTAAAGTGCGTGGGCGGGAAGCAGTGGGCGGGGCGCCACCTGGCTCCGCCCTTCTGCTGCGGTGTGCGCCGGGCCGCGGGCTCCTCCTCCTCCTCCTGATGCAGCCACAGGCCCCACCCCGATCCTTCTCCCGGGCTGTCTCCGTGGGCGTCCCCAATCAGTGTCCACAATCTCTCGATGCTCCCTCTGACTCTATGCTTCCCTACCCCAGGTTTCCCGGCTAAGAGAGAGACAGAGGGAGAGAGGGGGAAGAGAGACAACAGGCAACGGGAGGTTGATGGTGAGAGCTTATTGAAAGACAAGAGGGAGGAAACCCACATCCTTCATTCCCCATCCATTCATTTATTGCCTTATTTATTCCATTGAAACTTCACAGCTCTAGGAAAAGGGTGCTACAATTATTCCCTTTATTAAATGAGGTCACTGAGGCACAGACAGTTTAAGAAATTTGCCAGCAGGGCGCAGTGACTCACTTCTGTAATCCCAGAACTTTGGGAGGCCAAGGAAGGTGGATCCCTTGAGCCCAGAAATTCGAGACCAGCCTGGCCAACATGGCGAGACCCTGTTTCTACAAAAATTAGCCAAAATTAGCCAAACTGGTTCATGCTTGTAGTCCCAGGTACTCCGGAGGCTGAGGCCGGAAGAGCATGTGAGCCCAGGAGGCAGTGGCTATAGTGAACAGTGATTGTGCCACTGCACTCGAGCCTGGGCAACAGAGTGAGACCCTGTCTCGAAAAAAAAAAAAAAAGGAAAAAATAAAAAAAGAACTGGCTGGGAGCAGTGGCTCATGCCTGTAATCCCAGCACTTTGGGAGGCCGAGACGGGCAGATCACAAAGTCAGAAGTTCGAGAGCAGCCTAGCCAACATGGTGAAACCCCCATCTCCACTAAAAATACAAAAATCAGATGGGCATGCTGGCAGGTGCCTGTAATCCCAGCTATTCGGGAGCCTGAGGCAGTAGAATTGCTTGAACCTGGGAGGCAGAGGTTGCAGTGAGCCGAGGTCGTGCCACTGCACTCCAGCCTGGGCAACACAGCAAAACTCCGTCTCAAAAAAAAAAAGACATTTACCAGGTCACACAGCAGGTGGGTGGTAGGGCTGCGATTGTATTCCAAACCCAGCTTTTAATTGCAGTCAGATGACAGACGTAAGATTCAAGGACTCCAGTGGAGGGAAGATACAGCCACAAGAAACTGCTGCCAAATGAGCAAAACACATTAACCAAGTCTTAATGATTCTTTGAAGGTGGTTGTGGAGTAAAATGCGATTGTTTAGAAAGGATTTCTGAAATAGAAAAGACATAGGTTTAAAGAAACAAATTAATTATGTGGAAATGAGATTCTAAACTATTTGAAAAACCATGTGGGCCGGGCACGGTGGCTTATGCCTGTAATCCTAGCACTTTGGGAGGCCAAGGCGGGCAGATCACAAGGTCAGGAGTTCGAGACCAGCCTGGCCAATATGGAGAAACCCCGTCTATACCAAAAATACAAAAATTAGTCCAGGCACGGTGGCTCACACCTGTAATCCCAGCACTTTGGGAGGCTGAGGTGGGCAGATCACGAGGTCAGAAGTTCGAGACCAGCCTGACCAACATGGTGAAATCCCGTCTCCACTAAAAATACAAAAATTAGCTGGACGTGGTGACACGCACCTGTAATCCCAAATACTCAGGCGGCTGAGGCAGGAGAATCGCTTGAACCCGGGAGGCGGAGGTTACAGTGAGCTGAGACTGTGCCATGGCATTCCAGCCTGGGCA
Organism: Rhinopithecus roxellana; assembly: GCF_007565055.1. Classification (NCBI taxonomy): domain Eukaryota; kingdom Metazoa; phylum Chordata; class Mammalia; order Primates; family Cercopithecidae; genus Rhinopithecus; species Rhinopithecus roxellana. The sequence goes on along the minus strand of NC_044568.1, from coordinate 71,074,920 downwards.
ACAAGAGTGAAACTCTATCCCAAAATACAAAGAAACAAAAAATCAAAAACCATGTGGTGAGACAGAGCAAATAAAATGTGCCAGAGATCTTGTTTGGTTCACGGAGGAAGACATTAGGGAAATGTTTCTTGATAAAATACAGACCTGAGGGTTTTTATTAACAGTTAATAATTGTTAGCCTAAAAGGGGAAAACTAGAAGAGGAGAAAAGAAAGAAGAAAACCTGGCTGGGTGCAGTGGCTCACACCTGTAATCCCAGCACTTTGGGAGGCCAAGGCAGGCGGGTCACATGAGGCCAAGAATTTGAGACCAGCCTGGCCAACGTGGTGAAATCCCGTCTCTACTAAAAATACAAAAAGTAGCGAGGTGTGTTGGTGGGAGTCTATAATCCCAGCTACTCGGGAGGCTGAGGCAGGAGAATTGCTGGAACCTGGGAGACAGAGGTTGCAGTGACCCGAGGTCACCCCACTGCACTCCAGCCTGGGCGACAGAGTGAGACTCCATCTCAAAAAAAAAAAAAAAAAAAAAAAAAGAGGCTGAGCACAGTGGCTCACGCCTGTAATTCCAGCACTTTGGGAAGTCGAGACGGGTGGATCACGAGGTCAACAGATCGAGACCATCCTGGCCAGTATGGTGAAACCTCATCTCTACTAAAAATACAAAAATTGGCTGGGCGTGGTAGCACACGCCTGTGGTCTCAGCTACTCGGGAAGCTGAGGCAGGAGAATTGCTTGAACCCGGGAGGGGGAGGTTGCAGTGAGCTGAGATCGCACCACTTCACTCCAGCCTGGGTAACAAAGTGAGACACTATCTCAAAAAAAAAAAAAAAAAGACAGGAAACTGCAAACACAAAGTAAATGTGCCATTGTCGATACCAGAAAAATAAACCTAAGGCAAAAGGTGTTAAATGGGTAAAGAGTCTGTTTTTCTACACAATAACAGGTATAGCCTATGTAGAATATATTATGAACTGTTGTATTCTCAAAAATAGAACATTGGCCGGGCGCGCTGACTCACGCCTGTCATCCCAGCACTTTGGAAGGCCGAGGCAGGCAGATCACCTGAGGTCGGGAGTTTGAGACTAGCCTGACCAACATGGAGAAACCCCATCTCTACTGAAAATACAAAATTAGCGGGGTATGGTGGCGGCACCTGTAATCCTAGCTACTCGGGAGGCTGAGGCAAGAGAATCGCTTGAACCCAGAAGGTGGAAGTTGCGATGAGCTGAGATTGCACCGTTGCACTCCAGCCTGGGCAACAAGAGCAACACTATGTCTCAAAAAAAAAAAAAAAAAAAAAAAAAAAAAAAAAAAAAAAAAAGAACATCAGCCTACAAAGCTAAACTGTGAAATACAAAGATTTTGAAAAACAAAAACATTGCAGGAGGGTTTATCACACCTTCTCTTGAAGTTTACAGATCAAGTAGACAATTTTTGTCCAGGCACAGTGGTTCATGCCTATAATCCCAGAACTTTGGGAGGCCGAGAAAGGAGAATTACTGAGGCCAGCCCGGACAACAGAGAGAGACCCCATCTCTACAAAAAATACAAACAAAAAATTAGCCAGGCATAGTGGAGCTCACCTGTGGTCCCAGTTACTTGGGAGGATGAGGTGGGAGGCTCACTTGGGCCCAGAAGGTCAAGGCTGCAGTAAGCCATGATTGCACCACTGCACTACAGCCTGCATGACAGAGTGAGATCCTGTCTTAAAAAAAAAAAAAAAGAGAGAGAGAGAGAGACAATTTTTTTTTCTTTTGAGACAGAGTCTCGCTCTGTTGCCCAGGCTGTTGGAGTGCAGTGGTGTTAGCTCACCGCAACCTCTGCCTCGCAGGTTCAAGTGATTCTCGTGCCTCAGCCTCCTGAGTAGCTGAGATTACAGGCATGTGCCACCAAACCTGGCTAATTTTTGTAATTTTAGTAGAGACAGGGTTTCACCAGGCTGGCCAAGTTGGTCTCTAACTCCTGGCTTCAAGTGATCCACCTGCCTCGGCCTTCCAAAGTGCTGGGATTACGAGCGTGAACCACCATGCCCAGCCAAAGAGACAATTTTTTTAAGTCAGTAAAGATATAGAGACTTTGAGTAGCACAGTTAATAAACTGTAATGTACACAAAACAGGGCTTGTTAACTATGTTGGCATTACAGATGTTAGGCAAGGTCAGAGGAAAAGCTTAGATAAGAACGTGGCCTTTGGCCGGACACTGGCTCACACCTGTAATCCTAGCACTTTGGGAGGCCGAGACGGGTGGATCACAAGGTCAGGAGATCAAGACCATCGTGGCCAACGTGGTGAAACCCCGTCTCTACTAAAAATACAAAAATTAGCTGGGTGTGGTGGTATGTGCCTGTAATCCCAGCTACTCAGGAGGCTGAGGCAGGAGAATAACTTGAACCTGGAAGGCGGAGCTTGCCGTGAGCCCAGATCGCACCACTGCACTCCAGCCTGGGGACAAAGCTAGACTCCATCTCAAAAAAAAAAAAAAGAAAAAAAAAAAGAACGTGGCCTTAACCACCACCGCCCCCTAGAGGCTCTCTTGGGTACTTTCGCTTGCTCGCTGCACCAAATCTTGAACCCAGATCACAACTGAGGCTCCCACAAGCACACCCTAATTCAGGGATTCCCACCTGAGTAGAGAGGCCTGAAGAACCATCCGAAGAGGGTCACAGGACAGCTGGACACCCTGACAGCCCAGATCACTGAAAGGTAAAGATGGAAATAATGGACTGGGCACAGTGGCTCATGCCTGTAATCCCAGCACTGTGGTAGTCCCAGGTGGGAAGATCATTTGAACCCAGGACTGGGAGACCATCCTGAGCAGCATAGTGAGACCACCGTCTGTACAACAAACAGAAAAATTAGCCAGACATGGTGGCACGTGCCTGTAGTCACAGCTACTGGGGAGGCTGAGGCGGGAGGACTGCTTGAGCCCAGGAGGTTGAGGCTGCAGTGAGCCATGATCACACACACCACTGCACTCCAGCCTGGGCAACAGGGTGAGATGTTGTCCCAAAAAATAAATAAATAAACGAAAAAAGGGAAGTGATGGATGTGTACCTTATCTTGATTGACGTGCACCCACAATGGTTTCATGAGTGTACAGATATGTCAATACTTATCCAATTCTATACTTAAAAAATGTGCAATTCACGAGAGATCCTGTCTACCCACCCCCCCAAAAAATAAACTAAATAAATGCCTGGGTACAGTGGCTCACGCCTGTAATCCCAGTACTGTGGGAGGCGGAGATGGGTGGATCACTTGAGGTCAGGTTTTAAGACCAGCCTGGCCAACATCGAAAAACCTCATTTCTACTAAAAATGCAAAAATTACCTGGGTGTGGTGGTGCACACCTGTAATCCCAGCTACTTAGGAGGCTGAGGCAGGAGAATCCCTTGAATCCGGGATGGGGAGGTCGCAGTGTGCTGAGATCGTGCCACTGCACTCCAACCTGGGCAACACAGTGAGACCCTGTCTCAAAAAATAAATAAATAAATAAAAATTAGAGCATACATAAATGAATAGGCTGGGTGGAGTGGTTCATGCCTGTAATCCTAGCACTTTGGGAGGCCAAGCCAGGCAGATCACTAGAGGTCAGGAGTTCAAGACCAACCTGGCCAACATGGTGAGGCCCTGTCTCTACTAAAAATACAAAAATTAGCAGGGTGTGGGGGCACCTGCCTGTAATCTCAGCTTCTAGGGAGGCGGAGGCAGGAGAATTACTTGAACCCTGGAGGTGGAGCTTGCAGTGAGCCGAGATCATGCCACTGTACTCCAGCCTGGGCGACAGAGCGAGACTCCATCTCAAAAAAAAAAAAAAAAGAAAGGAAATGAATAGTAATGAGCACACATCATAGAAAATCTATGGGGATGCAAAATTATACATGGAGAGAAATGGATAACATCACTTATTTTTATTAGCATGAAAAAGCAAGCCAATATATAAATTAAGTATTTATTTCAGCATTCTAGAAAAACTGTAAAATAAACCCCCCAAAAAAAGATGGAAGGAAATTACAAAGTAAAGAGCAGAAATTAGTTATTTTAAAAGAAAGAGTAGGGCCGGGCGCGGTGGCTCACAACTGTAATCCCAGCACTTTGGGAGGCCGAGGCGGGTGGATCACAAGGTCAGGAATTTGAAACCAGCTGGTTAATACGGTGAAACCCCGTCTCTACTAAACAAACAAACAAAAGAAACAAACATAAAAAAATGCATAGAATTGATGAATAAAATCGAGCTATTTAACAGATATAGTTACTCAGATTTTTCTAGAAAAAAATTCTGGTAAGTGTGACTGAAAGAGAAAAAGAAAATATGGGACATTCAGATGAAGAATGAAGGTTTTTTTCACAGAGATGAAAAAAGTTGAAAACTAAAAAAGAAAATTATGTGCGGCCGGCACGGTGGCTCATGCCTGTAATCCCAGCACTTTGGGAGGCCAAGGTGGGCGGATCACGAGGTCAGGAAATCGAGACCATCCGGGCTAACACGGTGAAACTCCATCTCTACTAAAAATACAAAAAACTAGCCGGGCGTGGTGGCAGACACCTGTAATCCCAGCAACTTTGGGAGGCTGAGGCAGGAGAATGGCGTGAACCCGGGAGGCGGAGCTTGCAGTGAGCTGAGATCCGGCCACTGCACTCCAGCCTGGGTGACACAGCGAGACTCTGCCTCAAAAAAAAAGAAAATTGGCCAGGCGCGGTGGCTCAAGCCTGTAATCCCAGCACTTTGGGAGGCCGAGACGGGCGGATCATGAGGTCAGGAGATCAAGACCATCCTGGCTAACACGGTGAAACCCCGTCTCTACTAAAAAATACAAAAAACTAGCCGGGCGACGTGGCGGGCGCCTGTAGTCCCAGCTACTGGGGAGGCTGAGGCAGTAGAATGGCGTGAACCCAGGAGGCGGAGCTTGCAGTGATCTGAGATCCGGCCACTGCACTCCAGCCTGGGCGGCAGAGCGAGACTCCGTCTCAAAAAAAAAAAAAAAAAAAAAGAAAGAAAATTATGTGCAATTGTTTGCCTACATTTTTGAAATCTATATGGGATGATTATATGTTACAAACTGTAAAAACCAATTCTAGGGAAAAATAAAAACCCAAATAAACCAACAACAAAAGAACACATTGAAAACGTATCAAAAGCCATGTCAGGTAAAGACACTTAATCCAGATCTTTTTGTGGACAAGTTCTATCAAATGTGGAAGAATCAGGTAATTGTGATTTAATTTAGACTCTTAGAAAACAAGGCTGGGCACGGTGGCTGATGCCAGTAATCCCAACATCTTGGGAGGCTAAGGCGGGAGGATCACTTGAGCCCAGGAGTTCAAGACCAGCCTGGACAATAGTGAGTCCCCCACCTCTACAAAAAACTGAAACATAGCTGGGAGACTGAAGTGGGAAGATTGCTTGAACCCAAGAGTTCAAGGCTACAATGAGTCAGAACCGCACCACTGCACTCCAGTCTGGGTAACAGAGTAAGACTCTATTTCAAAAAAAAAAAAGGCCGGGGCAGTGGCTCACACCTGTAATCCCAGCACTTTGGGAGGCCGAGGCAGGTGGATTACCTAAGGTTAGGAGTTCAAGACCAGCCTGGCCAACATGGTGAAACCCTGTCTCTAAAATACAAAAATTAGCCGGGCGTGGCCGGGTGCGGTGGCTTACACCTATAATCCCAGCACTTTGGGAGGCTGAGGTGGGCAGTCACGAGGTCACGGGATTTAGACCATCCTGGTTAACACGGTGAAACCCTGTCTCACTAAAATACACACACACACAAAATTAGCCAGGCGTGGTGGCAGGCACCTGTAGTCCCAGCTACTTGGGAGGCTGAGGCAGGAGAATGGCCTGAACCCAGGAGGCGGGGCTTGCAGTGAGCCGAGACTGCACCACTGCACTCAGCCTGGGTGAGAGCCAGACTCCATCTCAAAAACAAACAAACAAACAAACAAACAAACAAAAACTTAGCCAGGTGTGGTACTGGGTGCCTGTAATCCCAGCACTTTGGGAGGCCGAGGCCAGTGGATCACCTGAGGTTAGCAGTTCAAGACCAGCCTGGCCAACATGGTGAAACCCTGTCTCTACTAAAATACAAAAATTAGCTGGGCATGGTGGCAGGCACCTGTAATCCCAGCTACTCAGAAGGCTGAGGCAGGAGAATTGCTTGAACCCGGGAGGTGGAGACTATGGAAAGTTGAGATTGAGATCACGCCACTGCACTCCAGCCTGAGTGACAGAGCAAGACTCCGTCTCAGAAAAAAAAAAAAAAGACAATACAAACATTGCGAGGAAAACACTTGGTGCAGTCCGGGGTAGTCAGTGATTTTTTTTTTTTTTTTTTTTTTTTTGAGACAGAGTCTTGCTCTGTCGCCCAGGCTGGAGTGCAGTGGCCGGATCTCAGCTCCCTGCAAGCTCCGCCTCCCAGGTTCACGCCATTCTCCTGCCTCAGCCTCCTGAGTAGCTGGGACTACAGGCGCCTGCCATCGCGCCCAGCTAATTTTTTTTGTATTTTTAGTAGAGATGGGGTTTCACTGTGGTCTCGATCTCCTGACCTTGTGATCCGCCCGCCTCGGCCTCCCAAAGTGCTGGGATTACAAGCGTGAGCCACCGCGCCCGGCCGTCAGTGATTGTTATGGTTATGCAGGGGTCTGTTTTGTTCATCGACAGGGATCCCCGCACCTGCCATGAGGCCATGTGTGTCACTCTGAGGCTGCCAGGAGAGCCTGCAGCCAGGAGCCCTGATGCTGACCCCTCCAATGGCTAAGCGGACGCCCTTACTCAGCTCAGGGGCAGGAAGCCAGCACTGCTGAGAGCAGGCGACTGGCTCTGTAGGAGTGAGGATACCGCTCTGACAGCCACAGAGGCGCACATGACTCCCCTGTTAGCTCATCTTCTGTGTGGCAGATCACCTCTGCCACCTTCCCCTCTGGGAGCACCTGACTCACTGTGATCACACCTGCAGGCAACAAAGGGTCCCCATTCGGGTAGGGATAGACACGTGCTTTTCACGACCCGCCCGGCAGGGCCTCAGTGCCACCATGTGAGCAGGCTGAAGGGAGGTGACCTCTTAGGAGGACACCAGGTTGCTGCATGCCTGGACACCAGGGAGAGCTTACCTGTGACGTCACCCACGTGCTGGGGTGACTCAGTGCTCCTCTCTCGGGTGGAAGTCGCGTTCAGTGCTGCCGCAGTTCCTCCGACGTCTCCATGGCAACGTTCACGCGAATTTGGTAGAACATAAGGTGTTTGAGCTGGAAGGGACCTCAGAGATCGGCTCCTCCTGCCCCCTCATATCATGGAGAGGGGAGCAGGCCCAGACAGGGAATGCGACATGCCCAGGGGCACACAGCAAGCTGCGGACCCTGCAGAGGGCACAGACTGCTGAGCTCCAGAGGATAGTCTTGGGAGGTGCCCTGGGGGCATAGCCAGTGGGGGCTTTGCCACTCCCTGGCTTGCTAAGAGCCCCCTGAAGTCCAGCCCAGCTCTCTGCTGCTCAGCCACAGAGCTCTCCCTCCAGTGTCCGGCGGGAACAGGAGTAGGCAGGACAGGGCCCTGTCCTCAGGAGGCTCACAGACTGGTACAGATGCCATGCAGCTGCTGGGGAAGGGCTGGTGAACATCCAGGGAGCCAGAAGTGGGGCAGGAGGAGCCAGGGCAGGCTCCCTGGAGGGTGGGGCTCCTGGCAGAGCCTGGAAGCCTGAGGAGGCCTCACTCATACCTGCACCCCCTCTCCCGGCACAAAAGGGCCAGCCTGAGGGCCCCACTCTGGGGCAGAGTGTAGGGAACATGCTGGAAAATGGGAGCCAGAGACAGACTGTCCTGGTCCATGGGTCTCAGGGGTCGTTGTGGCTGGGGACTCACAGCATACATCCCTCCAGACACCCAGAACAGTCAGAAGGCACTGGCAGGAGTTAGAGGGCACAGTGTGAGAGTGCCAGGGGGCCGGGCCATCAGAGGGTAGCAGGAGCGAAAGTCCCAGAGCAAGGCCCCAAGGAGACCCAGGGTGCTCCCTCCCTGGAGGATAGGAACCTATGGAGATCTTCCCATCCCTGGCAGAGTCAGCTCTGCACCAGAAGGGTTGAAGGCTGTAGCACCCCTCCCAGGGGAACACGGACCTCACTCTCCACCCCCAGCTCCCAAGGCCCATCTCAACTTCGGGCCCTGTCTCAGGGACCTTCCCTGGCCTACAGGACTCCTCTCTTCTCCAGGTCTGAAGATGCCAAGAAACTGGACATCCCAAGGCATCCCTGCTGACCTTTCCCACCATGCTGGTCCCCGCCTTGCCCTCGCTGGCCCCTGCCTTGTGCTTGCTGGTCCCCGCCTTGCCCTTGCTGGACCCTGCCTTGTGCTTGCTGGTCCCCGCCTTGCCCTCGCTGGCCCCTGCCTTGTGCTTGCTGGTCCCTGCCTTGCCCTTGCTGGCTGCCTGTTCTAGTTTTTTTTTTTTTTTTTAGATGGAGTCTCATTCCGTTGGCCAGGCTCGAGTGCAATGGTGCAATTTCGGCTCACTGCAAGCTCCGCCTCTCAGGTTCACACCATTCTTCTGTCTCAGCCTCCCGAGTAGCTGGGACTACAGGCGCCTGCCACCACGCCAGGCTAATTTTTTTTTTTTTTGTATTTTAGTAGAGACGGGGTTTCACTGTGTTAGCCAAGATGGTCTCGATCTCCTGACTTCGTGATCCGCCTGCCTTGGCCTCCCAAAGTGCTGGGATTACAGGAGTGAGCCACCGCTCCCGGCCACATTTAATCCATCTTTCATCCACCTCAGCATCCCACTGGTCTCCGCCCCATGGGCATGGACTCTGACCCTCCCTTCCCTTTCTCCAGGCCTACAGCTTCTTTCCTGAAGGTCCTTTCTGTTCCTATTACCCCTCCCCTGGGTGACTGCAACCCCCATGAACTCATCCCCAGGCCCACAGGATCCACCATCCATCCCCTCCTGCCAGTCCCCGGTATTCCTGTAGCACAGTATCCTCTGTTGTTCTGCTCAAAAGCCATGCACATCTCCCTACTTCCCGCTGTACAATTTCCAAGCTCCTAGGAATTCCCTTCCCAGCTGACCCCGTCCTACCTTACCAGCTTGATTACCTCCCATTTCCTCCAAGGAACTGGACTACACTTCGGCCACCTCAGCACAAAGTGCCCACCTGCTAGTGCTCTCAGCCTATACGTATTCACTCCCTCCACCCGGGGACTTTCTTTGTCTCTTATGTCAGACTCTAGCTCAATCCTCAAAGCCCAGTGCAAACCCTCCCTCCTCCAAAAGCCTTGCCCTCACTACTGATCACATTGTCTTAAATCTTTGTTAGCAAGGCATATCCTCCTGAAGTGAAGCCTGTGTTTCTACATCACATTTCTTTTTTCTTTTTCTTGTCTTTTTTTTTTTTTTTTTTTTTTTTCAGAGTCTCGCTCTGTCGCCCAGGTTGGAATGCAACAGCACAATCTCAGCTCACTGCAACCTCCTCCTCCTGGGTTCAAGCGATTCTCCTGCCTCAGCCTCCCGAGTAGCTGAGATTATAGGCATGTGCCACCATGCCTGGCTAATTTTTGTATTTTTGGTAGAGACAGGGTTTCACCATGTTGGCCAGGCTGGTCTCAAACTCCTGGCCTCAAGTGATCTGCCTGCTCAGCCTCCCAAAGTGCTGGGATTACAGGCGTGAGCCACCGCACCTGGCCTCTTTCACCAATTTAACAACTACTTATGGAGGCCCAGAGCTGGCTGCTGGGGACAGCAGTGACCAAGACAAGCTGCTTCCTGTGCCCAGAAACCTTACACTCCAGAGGGTGAAACAGATGGCAAACACAGCAACTAAGAGACGTAATGATCAAAGATTACGAGGCCTGCTGGAAGCCAAGAGAGGGGTCTGTGGTGCAGGCACCCAGAGCTCCCCATTTTCAAGAGAAACCACAGACTTGGATTTTTACGTAAACTCTAATTTTAAAGGCTGCCAGCGCAAGCCCGTTTCCTCTGCTCAGTCAAGGCTCCCCTCCCTGCCTGGCCTCCCACTTTCTCCGGCGCGCCTGCCTCCTTCTCTTCCTGGGGGCCCCATCCACACTCCTCCCCCTGCAGGATGCCCTACTTGCACCCAGCTCCTCCTGCTGCTGCCTACGCCCTGGGGATACCTGAGCAGCAGCTGGCAGGAGGGACTCCACTGGACTGGGAGTCCACTGCCCAGGACCCTGGGGCCAGTGCACAGCAGCTGCTGAGGCCCCCAGCTCAGACCCTGGGCCAGCCATCCTGAAGGAGGCCTTGTAGGGGGTGGACACTTGGAGTCCCCAGAGCTGCAGCTGCAGAAGCCAAATGCCTCTGCCCAGGCCCAGTGCACACACACTGGGGGTTGGTCTGGAAGAGCTGGGGGGCCAGAGGAGTGAGACAAGGAAGGGAGGCCTGGCGGGTTCTGAGAAGGCTTCCCGATTTGCCCCCCCAGCTCTGCCAGGTCCTTGGGGATTGAGTATACAAGGATTTCTGCCTTGGGATGGTTTATGTTCTCTGGAGCTGGAGTTCCCAGGAGCAAATCCTAGCTCTGCCCTTCCTAGCCTGCTGACCTTGGACAGCCCTCCTTGCCTTTCTGAGCCTCAGTTTCCCCATCTGGACACTTGGGGCAGCACCCACCTTGAAGGATAACTTTGAAGAGGTCATGTGCCTGGCATGCAACAGCGTGTGTAGCGGTGTTCCACGGCCTCTGCCAGGCCCTCTCGAGGAATCACTCCACTGGGCACTGTCCCTCCATCTGTGTTTTCTCAGGCCTCTGACCCAAGAGGCAGTTGATTGTTTGGGCTCTGGGCACTGCCAGCTGGGAGGAAGCAGGCCTCTGAAAGGCCCAAGGTCCTGGTGACAGCTGTCACGTTTCCGGGGACAACCGGGTCATCTCTCCAGCTCCCAGAGAAGCACCAAGAAGCCCCCGCATGCCAAGGACACCACCCCTCTGCACCACTGTGCCCCAGCTCTGACCACGGCAGTCCCATCTTCTCTGTGAGAGGGGCTGAGAGAGCTCCAGTCAGCCCAGGCTGGGGAGATGGGTCTGCCCGGGACCAGCTTAGGGTTTGGAGAATCAGCCCTGGCCACCTGAAGGTCCGAACCTGGAGGGGAAGGGCAAGGGGCCAGGCACACAGCCTGGACAGGGGCCTCTGCCTTCCACCTTTCAGACCCTGAGGGTAGAGTCCCATGGGAGGGGACCCTCAGGGGGCCAGGGGCTGGCTGAGACAGCGACTTCCTCTTTCCCGCGGATCCCCAGGCGTGCGCAGCAGGCAGAAGCTGCGGGGGAGATCGCCACGCCCCCTGTGTCCTCCCGGTGACCAGCTGTCACCCGAGTCCAGGGTGCTTGTCCCAGTAGCCGGGCGTGTTTGCCAAGCGAGGGTTGGAGCTTCCGGGACCCGCCTGCCCTGGAGGGGACGGAGCAGCGAAGGGCAGCGGGCCAAGCGCCAGGCATCTGGAGCTAAGGGAACAGAAGCCCGCAGTTCCCGTCCATGGGGGCCCTCTGCCCCAGCACCCACATCTCAGGACACCCCCTCCTCCCAGGTCTGGCAGTCCAGTTTGGAGGTCACCGAGCTGGGGTGGTGTGCAGCCAGCAGAAGGGATTCAGGATCCTGGGGTGATCCCTGGCTCAGGCCTGCCACCTCACAGCTGGCTCTAGACCCCGAGGCAGCCCCGGGCACGAGTCATGGTCGGGGGACGGGGCGGGGCCCGGGCCTCCTGACCCGCCCCGAGCGGGGGTGTATTTGCATGTCCCCGCCCTGCGCACAGCATTGGCGGCGGCGGCGGCGGCGGCGGCAGGAGGCAGGGCTTGAGTGGCTGTGCGCCCGTGGAGCGGCGGGGGCGGGGCGCAAGCCGGGCGCCCGGGATGATGCCGCCGCCGCCGCCGCCACCGGGGGAAGGGTTCGGGTCCGGGTCGGGCTCGGCGGGCGCAGGGAGCGGGACGGCCTGGGGCACGGTGGCTGCAGCGGGAACACACTGAGTGCCCGCCCGCCATGTCCAGGAAGAAGACCCCCAAGAGCAAGGGGGCCAGCACCCCTGCTGCCTCCACGCTGCCCGCCGCCAACGGGCCCCGACCGGCGCGCTCCGGGACTGCGCGTCCCGGCCCCGACACGCCGCCCAACGGGCCCTTGCAGCCCGGCCGGCCCTCGCTTGGCGGCGGTGGCGACTTCTACGACGTCGCTTTCAAGGTGAGCCAGACACCCGCCTCCCAGTCCAGCGCAGCAGGTGGCACCCGGTCTGAGCCAAGGGTTGGGGGTCAGAGAGGGGGTGCAGGGCCCGCGGCCCCAGGGCGCGGAGCCGACGCGGGAGGCACCCCGTGGGGCTTGCACGGTGCATCGTGCACACACACAGCTGTCCATCCCAGGTCTGGGGAATCCAACAGCTGGCGGGGCCTGTCCTCCACCCCCAGCCGGCATGGCGGCACAAGGGGTCCTGTGACCATCAGTGCCCTGCCCGGGGTCTCACCATTTCCCATATGCTGCCCTCCCTCAACCCAGGGGCTGTGGGCCTTTTTTTTTTTTTTTTTTTCCGCTGGGGGGAAGAGGTTTGCCAGATGGATGGGGAACCCTGGGACCCCAGGCCAAGGCAGAGGCTGTGTGGACTTGGCAGGGGGCTGGGAGGACCATCTTTAGGTTTGGTAGCACAGGTTTTGGGGAGAAGGCCTGACTGCCCCCTACCTGCACCCCCCCTCCCATCCTCAGACTTGGTCCAGGTCCCTCCTCAGGTCGAGACCTGACCCTAATGGGGCAAATTCCTCTTGAGCCTTGATGGGGTCATGTCCCTACTGGGATGTGGAGAAGCCCCCAGCAGAGGCCTCCCCAAGTCTCTTAGGAGGTCCCTAGCTGCCACCCCATCTGCTCCCCTCCCAGATGAAGCCTGCTGTCCACTGTTGGGGGGTATGGACGTTAGGGAGGGTCCGGGATGGAGGTGGCTGCCCTCGTTCCCTACTGAGATGGCCACTGTGCAGAAGGACAGAGCGGCCCCAGCATTTCAGAGGTAGAGGCTGGGTGTCCAGCCCATCGGGGTCCCTGGCTCCGCTGAGCCTGCAACCCCTCTGACCAGGTCAGCTCAGGGCAGACCGGACTCCCCCTGACCCTCCTGCTTGTCCTAGGTCATGCTGGTGGGGGACTCAGGCGTGGGGAAGACCTGTCTGCTGGTACGATTCAAGGACGGCGCTTTCCTGGCGGGGACGTTCATCTCCACCGTAGGCATTGACTTCCGGGTGAGTGGAGGCCCCGGCCCGGCCCCACATCACCCCACGTCCTGCTGGTACCCCTGAGCAGCAAGTTCTCTGTGATCCCCGTGGTACTGACAGGCTCAGGCAGCCTGGACCCCAGGTGGAATGCCTTAGCCACCAAGCTGCCCGCCTCGACCCCCCAACACCTGGGCTGGTGGCTGCACCCGACAAACATAGTTGCCCTGTGCCAGGGGCTGGCATTACCCAGGGACCATATCCTGTGCCTTGGGGGAGGTGGATGCTGCTGCCTACAGGGTGATGGGTCAGAGGAAGTCAAGGGGCATGTCCACTTGGGGCCAGCAGTGCTGCCTCAGTCCAGGGGCCTTGCCGGGCCCTAGGAGCACGTGCTCCCTGCAAAGCCTGAGCCAGGGTGTTTCCAGGGTTTGCCTAGGGGAGAGGACCCTGCCCTTGGGTGAGGAGGCCACCCCCTCCACCACCAGCCCAAATTCCTCGTGCTGAGGTGTTGTCCTGTTCTCAGCAAATCTTAAGTTTGCATTTTTCTCACCCTTTAATTAGAGCCAGTTAGAGGGAGGATGGAGGGAGGGCTGTCCCAGGGACAGGAAAAGGGGCTTCCTCCAGTCTGGGAAACTGTTGTCTACCCTGTCTGGGGGTTCCAGTTCCCCTCAAGTCCTCTGAGATGGAGAGAGAACTGAAGTGCCTGAGGGGGGCAGGCCAGTCCTGTCTGGTCCCCACTTCCCCACCTCCCTCTTGGCTCTCGGGTGGGTGGTAAGAGGTGAGGCCATTTGGTTCACACTGTTGTTCAGGGTGCCAGGAAGGCGGTGTCCTCCCCAGCCCAGCAGATGGCCCTGCCTGGTTCCCGGGAGACCCAGAAGCACTCTGACAGCAGGAGCTCAGGCTGAGGGAGGTGGCATGCGTTCCAGCTGGCCCGGACCTCAGGCTGCGGCTGAAGCCCCCCGCCCCCACCCCAGCAAATGGACTGGGGCTAGACCACTCCCTGCCTTACATCTAGTCCTTAATTGGGAGGGCCCGGCCCGGGACGCTGCCAGGCAGTTCTGGGATCTGTGGTTACTGCCTTGGGTCCGACAGGCCCAGGCCCAGCCCTGACAATCCCAGCAAGAAGAGGCTTGGAATTTTTTATTCTTTTGAGACAGGGTCTCACACTGTCGCCCACGCTGGAGTACAGCGTTGATCATGGTGGACGCAGCCTCCAAATTCTGGGTTCAAGCCATCTTGGGAGTCTTTCAAATTAGCAAAAAGAGCTACTGGGGAGGCTGAGGCATTGCAGCTCGTTAGTTACTGCAGCAGCCATGTGACTGGCACCCATTTGCAGATGGGGAAACCGAGGCAGTGTCAGTAAGAGGCCTGGTGGGGTCATGAGTTCAAATAAGTCAGCACAAGAGCTGTGGGGAGAGGCCTGCACTTGCAGGTGTGGATGAGGCCAAATTGGTTTAAGGGAACCCTGCAGGGGCTGGGCTGGACCTGGGAGCTGGGAGGTCTTAGGGGACGGGAAGCTGGGTGGGGAGGAGAGCCATGGGACTCTGAGGGGGGCTAGTGGGGATAGAGGCTGGGCCGGGCCCTTGCCAGAGCTGCCTGGTTCTGTTTCAGAACAAAGTTCTGGACGTGGATGGCGTGAAGGTGAAGCTGCAGGTAAGGTGACTGGCAGAGGGCAAGTTGGGGGACAGGGGATGCCAGGGAGGGGCTGGACAGTCTGACCAGTGCCTGTTAGCTGCAGATGTGGGACACAGCTGGTCAGGAGCGGTTCCGCAGTGTTACCCATGCCTACTACCGTGACGCTCATGGTGAGCCCCTGGGTACCCGGGCTGGTTGGGGGGGGCGGATCTGAGCACCTGAGGGTGCAGGTGATGGTGGATGTCCTCACTGCCCTGTCTCCAGCTCTGCTGCTGCTCTACGATGTGACCAACAAGGCCTCCTTTGACAACATCCAGGTCAGTGGCCTTCCTGGTGGGGTGAAAGGGTCCTGATAAGGCCTGACCCACCCCAACCTCCTTCTGGTAGATGGCATCAGGGTTCCAAAGGACCCCACTGAGGGTAGGGGGAGGGAAATGACAGCCTTCTGGGCTGGAGGTGGCCCAAGTGGACCTGAGTGCCATTCCAGCTCCCTTAGCAGAACCCTTTGTGTTAAGGGACCTGTAAGGTGGGCTTCCCTATGTGGTACACGGGGGGTTATCACTTCTAAAGACAAGTATCCTGGCCAGGCATGGTGGCTCACCTGAGGTCAGGCGTTTGAGACCAGCCTGGCCAACATGGTGAAACCCCATCTCTACTAACAATACAAAAATTAGCCTGGTGTGGTGGCACACACCTGTAATCCCAGCTCCTCAGGAGGCTGAGGTTGCAGTGAGTCAAGACTGCCACGGCACTCCAGCCTGGACGACAGAGCAAAACTGTCTCAAAAAAAGAGAATGGGCCTGGCATGGTGGCTCACACGTGTAATCCCACCACCTTGGGAGGCCGAGGTGGGCAGATCATGAGGTCAGGAGTTGGAGACTGGCCTGGCCAACATGGTGAAACCCCGTCTCTACGAAAGATACAAAAAATTAGTTGGGTGTGGTGGTGCGTACCCTGTAATCCCAGCTACTTGGGAGGCTGAACCCTCCCAAGGTTCTCTGAACCCGAGGAGAACAGCTTGAACCCAGGAGATGGAGACTGCGTCATTGCACTCCAGCCTGGACAACGGGGAGACTCTGTCTCAAAAAAAAGATGAAGACAGGTGCCCTGTACACCGTGACCTGGAGGGCCAAAGTTCTGGGGCACAGGGCAAGCCATGGAGGGAGCCCCAGCCTGGTCTACTGCGTCCCACAGGCCTGGCTGGCCGAGATCCATGAGTACGCCCAGCACGACGTGGCGCTCATGCTGCTGGGGAACAAGGTGGGAGGCCCGGTTGTCCTCACCTGGGTCACAGGGCAGGGCAGGTGAGGGGGCAGGGGCCAACCATGGGCCAGCTGTCACCAAGACCCTGTGCCTGGGCCAGGTGGACTCTGCCCATGAGCGTGTGGTGAAGAGGGAGGACGGGGAGAAGCTGGCCAAGGTGAGTCAAGGCAGGGGGGTGGTGAGGGGTTGCCCCTGGAGGCCATGAGCCTGGGCTGTCCCCGCCAGGCCACCACCTGGCTGGCAGTAGCTGTTTACAGGAGTATGGGCTGCCCTTCATGGAGACCAGCGCCAAGACAGGCCTCAACGTGGACTTGGCCTTCACAGCCATAGCAAAGTAAGTCCTGCCAGTCACCAGGACTCCCCCAGCACAGGGCCTGAACCCTCTTATTGGAGTCCAGGCCATCGTGTCCCCTTGTCACCCCCACTCCGCAGGGAGTTGAAGCAGCGCTCCATGAAGACTCCCAGCGAGCCACGCTTCCGGCTGCACGATTACGTTAAGAGGGAGGGTCAGGGGGCCTCCTGCTGCCGCCCTTGAACCTGGCTGAGCTCAGTCCTCTGGAGGAAGCCGCCGAGCCCCCAGAAGGCTGGACAGTCTCCAGGCCCTTCTGACTTTGTTGCCCAGTGGTCAATACCAGTGTCTGTTTCCAGGATCCCCAGGTCAAGCCTTGCCCCTTCCTCCTCCCAGCAGCAGTCCCAACAAGCAGGCTTCTGAGAGCCCGTGGCCCACACACTGGCCACCGTGGAAAAGCAGTCTTCTGCACAGGAGGGGGCGCGGCATGTGGACAGACTTTGCCACGGTGCTCTGCTGCCCCCTCCTGGACACACCCAGGTGAGGGAGGGCTGGGGCTGGCACCACGCAGTGCCTAACCCTAGAAAACCCATGTCTTCACCTGCACACACTGCTCAGGCAGGTAAGGGAGGCCGCCTGCCCACGCCTGGGACAGAGGGCTTCACTGCTAATCACATCGTGCATCTGTGTGTCCTGGGAGCTACCTGGTCCCAGTCCACCCTCTAGGAGGCTCTGGCTCAAACAGCAATAGGGTCTTCCTCAGTGACCTTGGAGGATGCCTGTGGCCTTGTGATAAAACGTGGGAAATCACAGAAACGCCAGAAAACGACAACTGCCAGCCCGACCTGGCCACAGCTGAGGTCTGTGATTTCCCAGCACGCTCCACCTTGCACTCAACTTGGCCTGTTGATTGCAAGCCTGTTTTCAGTCCTAGTGAATAAAGTTGTGTTTTCTGGAGCATCTGTCTCATCTATTGAAAAAAATCCACTTCTAGAGCAGATGCTAGAGTTTGAGAGACTCAGCAGGGCCCAGAACCCTCAGCAGGTGTGTGGGTATCACTCCCCCATGGCTGCCTCCCTAGAGAGGAACATGGGAACCCTAGGTGGTGTCAACTTCCCTCCACAGATCTCAAAGGCCTCTCTGGACTCACCCTGGGGCAAAGGCATGAAAAACAGTATTTGGCTGGGTGTGGTGGCTCACACCTGCAATCCCAGCACTTAGGGAGGCTGAGGCGGGCGGATGACCTGAGGTCAGGGATTTGAGACCAACCTAACACGGAGAAACCCCGTCTCTACTAAAAATATAAAATTAGTTGGGCATGGTGGTAGGCGCCTGTCATCCCAGTTACTTGGGAGGCTCAGGCAGGAAAATCGCTTGAGGCAGAGGTTGTGCCATCGCACTCCAGCCTGGGAAACAAGAGTGAAACTGTCTCAAAAAAAAAAAAAAAAAAAATTACGGGCAGAAATGGGGAAGGCAATCCCAAGAGATGGAAAGTCACTGGTAACAAGTTTCCGTTCCGTTTTCACGTCTCTACACTTTTCCAAAATTGCCTGTGGATGAGTCAGACCTCCGGGGTGCCAGAAGAATAGGAAAATAAAGACACTTGCGAGAAAACCGAATCAACTCACTACCTTTGCTTTATTGCTAAGCACTTCAATCGACACAACGCCCACCTTACCGCTCGGCCCTCCGGATTGAGGTTTACTTAGGTTCAAAATTTGCAACCGGCTGGCGACGAAACCTGAAAGTCAGACAGCGCCAAAATGTAGACGTAAGTCCCCACTCCCTCGTTTTGGGCAACACCTGTTTCCACTCTCAGCCCGTCCCCGTCAAGAGTCAGCACCCCCAAGCCTCAGTCTTACAAAATAATCAGACTGCACGTGCAGTTTTCATACGAGGTGTCAGAAGTCAAAGCAATTCATCACAGGCTTGGAGAACAGGGGAACCCAGGCCCGGCCCAGTCTTACCTGCAGGTAGCTGAGGGTCTGAGATTCAGGAAGAAACGTTTAAACACTAAGGGACAAAGTGGAGCCTAGGCCAAGGCTGGACGCCCGGGGACCAGGCCGGCCTGCAGCTTTCAGGCCGCCCTCAAAGCCACGCTTGCGGCCCAGGTCTTCCCTGGATCTTAGCACATGGCGTACGAATTAAAACAACCCTCACGCTTCGCACTCGACCGCAAAAGAATGGAGGTGCGCGAGGCTCAAGCTTTTATAGAAACTTTCCCACCTCTGTCATTGGGCTATCCTGGCGGAAGGGCCCGCCTTCCCTTGCCGCTGGTACGCCCGCTCCCTACTGCGTTGTTTCCACCAATCGTACCGTGGCATTTCTTCTGGAGGCGGTCTCTCGGACCCAGAACCGAAGCTCCTCCCTTATGCAGATTCCGTGAAGCCTAACGGTGAGTGACGGATGAGCAAAGCCAATCAGACATCAATCTGCAACATAGAGTGATTCTGAAGCCGCCAATCCCGCCCCGCGACCACGAGGCCGCCGGAAGTCGTAGTTTCGGAAATGCGGCGCGTGAGGCAGCCGCCCGGGCCCCGAGAGGTGGGGAACTACAAGTCCCGGCGGGCGCAGCGGCCGAGCGCTTCCGGCTCGCGCGTCCAGTCCCTTTCCCGGCCGGCGGCCGAGGGGGCATCATGAAGCGGGCTGGCAGTGCTGCCGCTCCTGGGCGGCCGCGGGCGGGTGAGTGTCCCCGCGGCGCGCCCGGCCCGGAGCTCGCGCCTCGGGGCTGCGCAGTGGGGCGGGATCGGGCGCGTCGAGGTCGAGGCGAGGCGAGGGGTCGGGCCGGGGTGGGGGGGGCGGGGCTGAGACGGTCGGGGTCGGGGTCCGGGTCGGGGTCGGGGTCCACGTCGCTGTCCGTCCGCCTGTCAGTTGTCCGTCGCTCGCTCCGTCGTGTTCTCGCGCGTTCTTTACTCATTCCTTTTTCCTGCATTCCCCAAGCCGCCCGGGTGCCAGGCACTGTTCTGGCCACCGGGAGACTGCGGAGAACACGGTCCCAGTTCTGTGCTCGGCGTCTGCTGCAGGGTTCCCCAACCTCCACACTATCGACCACGCGGTCCGGGTCGCTCTTTGATGCGAGGGGCTGCCCTGTATATTGTAGGATGTGGAGCAGCCTGCCTGGCTCCTGGCCGCTGACAGTAAACACCCCCTCTTCCTCAATTGCGATAACAATTGTCTCCTGCGGGACAACTCCCCCTTATTCCCGATCTAGACAGACAAGGTGGTGAGATTGACAGGAGATAGTCAAAATCATGGGGAGCGGCGGTATATTCTGTGAAAGAAAGAAAGAGGGTGCTGAAAAAGTGAGTACTGGTCGGGGGTGGGGGCGGCGCTACCGTTAGCCAAAGGCCTGATGGAGAAGCAGCCAGTCCCGGGACACGCAGGAGGAGCGTTCCAAGCAGAGGGAGCCCGATGTACAAAGGCCTGGGTTGAGAAGGGGCCTGACGCACCCCAGCAAGCCCTGGCAAGTGGAGAGGAGAAGTCTATGAGGCCGGACCAGGTTCACAGAGTGCATGGCGGGGGGTGGGGGCGGGGTTATTGTGCTTTCAAATAAGTTGGGGTTGAGGAAGCGCTGGAGAGGCGGGTCCGATCTAGGTCGGGTAAAGACCTTTCTAGCTGTGTGTGGACCACAGACTTCGGAGTTCACTGGGGAAGCAGGAGAGAGGGAGGCTAGGCCATCGTCTCCTAGTCCCCACTGGGGTCCAGCTGTCAAGATATGGTTGGTTGTCTTGAGCCAGGCCAGAGTGGTCAGCTGGGGCTGAGTCTGAAGTCCAGGAGAGGGGCCTGCTGGATCCCAACCTGCTCTTGGGGGTGGAGGGCTGCTTGCTTGCTCAGGAATTTCACGCCGCCCAGCCTGTCTGCCCACCTTTCTCACCACCCCTCCAACCCCTTCCTGGGCACACACAGGCCCCCTAGCCCTCGCCAAGTGAGAAGCCTCACTTTTCCTCATTCCTTCTCTTTGGACTTCTCCCTTCCTAGTCCCCTTTCCTGTGCCTCTCTGTTGGGAATATCCTGACTTCACTGCTCTGGGCATTCATAGTTCTCTGTGGAAGCCCCGGGCCCCATGTCCTGATGGGGAGCAGTGGTATGGGTAGCCTGGTCGAGGGAGGAGAGGGGCCAGGAGTCGGCAGCCCAACCTGATGCCCCAACCTGAGGGTCTCTAGTGAAGTGACTTCCACTGTAGCCCACTGGGGCCGAGTGTCACGATATTTCTGGAAGTGAATGGAAAAGTTCAGGGTCTTTGGCATCCACCAAAAAGTGCCTTTGGCAGATTGAGTGGCGATTGGTGGGGCTCCTGCCCCTCTGTCTGCCTGTGTCCCCCACCAGGTTCCTAGCTCCTCCTGGGTCAGATTCGCGTTCAGCCATCACATGTCCCCACCCTCCCGCATAGGGCCTGGCACCCCATGGTTGGTGTGACTCTCGGCCAGCTAGTTGGACAAGGAATGAGCAGTTTGGGGAAAGGAGGAAGATGCGGTTGAAGGGCCTCCTGGCCAGGAAGCATAGACAGCCTGGCTCTGGGATGCAGCCGCTCCCCGGCTTGGCATGGGACTGGCTCAGGCACTGCCAGGCCTCTGGATGTGTGGCAGCCGTGGACGAAGCAAAAGGAATGGGACTCTGGTCACCACGGCACAGCCTGGGCCGGCCTCTCCGCCTTCCTCAGTCTCCATGGTGTGCTCAGCAGAGGAGCTACTGTCTGGGGCGCCTTCACTCTTAACAGGTGCATCTTCTCTTGGCTCCTTCCAGACGAGGGTCCGGCTCTACTCCATTTTTCGAGAAACTGGAGGCCGAGAGGGCAGGTACATAGCTGTGAAGTGGCAGAAGTGGAATTTGAACCGAGCTCTGTCTGAGCCCAGTGCCCGTTGCTTTGACCATGGTGTCACAGCATCTCCTGGACCGACGCCCTGCGGGATCAGGGAGGGCGTGTGGGGAGGGCCAAGAACTGTTGGCTGTGTGTGTCTCGGTCCGGCCTTCTCGGTGGGTGGGCACCGAGGACTTCACCGGGCCCTCTGTGTGGCTCATGCGGGAGGAACCTGTGGAGAGGGACCCACCAAGCTCTTAGGCTTCTACAGATCCCCCGCTGTCCCCAGCCTTGCTCCCTGGAGGAGGAGGGTGCAGCCAGGTGGCGCAGGTGAAAGGGGAAAGCGAGCACTGGAGGCTGGGGCTGGTTATGTGCAGACCTGGACACCCTCACCCAGCTAGAGGAGGCCAGCTGCCTGGAAACTCGGGATGGAGGTGACCCAACCCCAGAAGCACCCAGGTGGGAAGTGGGGGGCAGCGACGCAGAGGGCCAGGACTGAGGGGCGTGGGACGGTGTGGGAAAGGAGGTGGCAGTGCGGTGGCATGCTGGCATGAGGGCGCTGGGTGGCTGAGTGGGTCGGACGGTCTTTGTCCTCACGTTCCTGTTGCCTCTTCGGGCCCAGATCTGGCCAGTGTTTGTGTCAGCTCCCTGCTGCTGCAGAGCAGAAGGAAGGAGAGAGCCCGGGAGACTGAGCCACACAGGAAGCAAATGAGAACACAGAGCAGGACTGGGAGACATGGGCTCGGGGGGGGTTAAGGGGGGCACGCACCGCTGCCCTTGGCTCTTGGGCAAAGCTCATGACCTGTTTCTGAGAGTCTGAGGCCTACTTGACTTGGGTGAGAGCCAGGAAGGCACTCCCCAGCCCGGGGCCGTGAAGCTAGGGTCTCTTCCTGTGCCCTAGGATACTCTCCCCACTCTGGATCCCAGCAGCCTCATCCTCCAGGAAGCCCTCTGGACTTCCCCTTGACTGGGCCAGGTCCCCACACAATAAACAGCCATGAGATATGGGAAAAAAGGACTGAGAGATGTCGCCAGCCCTCAAGGGGCCAGAGGGGCAGCAAAAGGAATCTTTACTGTGAAGTTGGGGTAAAACCTTGGTCAAGCTGGGGGGACCCCCTCCCTGGAGCAGAGGGAGCTGTGGACACTGGAGAGGCTTGGCCAGGGCAAGACAGGCTTGGAGGCTGAGTGGATGCAGTAGGAGCAGAGCTGGGGAGGAGTTCAGAGGCCTCTGCAGAGCTGGGGCTGTGGGTGTGGGGGGCAGGGACAGGCGAGGGGGGCGCGGTGCTAGGAGGGATGGGGGGCCAAGCCGGCCTCGGACCAGGGCCTGCTGGGGTTCTGAGGGGATCCTGAGGACCAAGGCAGGCAGAGGCCAGGGACACCCCAGGGGCCTTCGACGTCACACCCTGCCTATTTGGGATGGAAAAAACGTTCTAAGGGATGTCAGGGAACAGCAGCGGAAGTGCGTGTGGCTTTGCTATGGCAACCAGGCCTGTTTCTATAGAATTTAGCGGCCTGGGCTTGGGCCGGGGGGCTGAGGCAGGGGCTAGGCTGAGTCAGGCAGTCTGTGGGTGCCCTGGGCAGGCTCTGTGATGCCAGTGGCCATGCTCGGAGCTCTGGCCACAGTCCAGCCAGCCGGCCACACACAGCCCTGTGGCAGGCGGGGCGAAGGCTCCTGGAGCCATCCCAGGCTCCTCCCAGGGCAGTTGCAGGCCTCACAGGCACACCCACCCATGGCTCGCTCCACACATATTCTGTCTCTTCCTGTGCCCTAGGATACTCAGGGCAGGGGACCCCCATACCCCACCTGCCCTGGGTTGCTAGAGGAGCTGCTTTCAGGCTGGGCCTGGCCTCAGCAGGGAGTTGCATGTGGAAGCCCCCATCACCCCCACTCAGCAGGGCTCCCCTGGGCTGCTGCCAAGTGGGCGGGGACCCCTGACCCACACCCCCTCCAAGTGTGTCTGCAGGGAAAGGGGTGGGTGTCCGCATCCCACATGCCCCCAGGGCGATGCCCCAGCAGAGCCCTCTAAGCTCAGCTTGTGGGGGCTGGGGAGGGGCTCCTGAGGGGTTTGCTGAAGAGGGGCTGGGGCGGAGGCAAAGAAGGGCTGAGGAAGACTTCTGCTTCCTTATTGTTCAGTGGGTGCCCCCAGGGCCCCAGGAATCCCTGCTATGTGGATGTGGGGTGGACAAAGACCCTGGGCCTGAATCCCAGTTTCAGGTGAGGTCAGGGAGGGGCTGCCCTGTGTTGGCCCTGGGAGGAGGGGACAGTGGGTGTCCAATCCTACCCTTCTCCTCTGCACAGTGCCGACCCATGCACCTGGTCCCTGAAGGTCAGCACTGGCCTTCCCCAGGGTGGATACTGCGCTTCCTCAAGGACTTTTCTCTTTCAAAGATCGAATCCCCCTGGAACATCCAGCATGGGTAGTGCAGACGGGGCGGGCGGTGTGGACTCGGACGGGCGGTGCTCAGGTGGACGGTGTGGACGGGGCGGGCGGTACTCAGGTGGGCAGTGCGGTGGGGACATGGAAGGAGGGGCAGAGGGGCTGGTGGGGAAAGCCCTTCCTCAGCCCCTAGCTGCCCCTGTAGCTTCTCCCAGTTTGGGAAGAGGCTCCGATGCTATGGCGCACCCCCCACTTCCCCAGCGCTGGGAACTGGGGGTGGAGAGACCTGAGCACTGGAGGGGAGTTCTCAGTCTGGCTG
Source organism: Rhinopithecus roxellana (assembly GCF_007565055.1). Classification (NCBI taxonomy): domain Eukaryota; kingdom Metazoa; phylum Chordata; class Mammalia; order Primates; family Cercopithecidae; genus Rhinopithecus; species Rhinopithecus roxellana. The sequence goes on along the minus strand of NC_044568.1, from coordinate 71,051,083 downwards.
ACAGTTTCCTGCTCGGCCAGCCCCAGCCTTGATGAGTGTGGGGTGGGAAAAAGGCACCCTCCCTCTGGGGGACAGGGCACGCCCCTAGGACAGCCTCCCAGCCACGGGGGTGCCAAGCTATTGCACGTCCCAGCTGTGGCCCGAGGGGTCCTCTCCCTACTGGGGAAACTGTTATTGCAAAACCCAGCCCCGGGACTGGGCTGAAGGGAGGCCTTGGGCATCTTGCTCAATTCCGAGGTGCAGGGGTTGGATCCTGCCTTAGGGCGGGACACAAACGTTCCCTGGCCTCCAGCCCTGGGGTCCCTCCCACCTCCGTGTCCCTGGCTGGGGCTGAACACTGAACCCAAGTGAAATGGGAAGCAGCGTCGTCGTGCAGAGCATCCCCCTCCCTCCACCCCTCCGCCCTCCCTCCCCCACCCTTCCCTCCCTCCACCCCTCCACCCCTTCCTTCCCCCTCCCCCCTCCCTCCACCCCCTCCACCCCTCCCTCCACCCATCCCTCCACCCTCTGTCCCTCCCTCCCTCCCTCCCCCCCACCCCCTCCCTCCCTCTGCCCCCTCCCTCCCTCTGCCCCCTCCCTCCCTCTGTCCCACTCCGCTGGCTCTTGGTGGGGTCTTGTGCACCCCACAGATCCTGTGGTAGTGTCCCCATGGTCTGGCTGCTGTTGGCCAGCTGGGACTTTGTGGCTGATTTGCACGTCGCCCTGTGTGCCTTTCTGTTGACCTCGCTTCAGAGTGAGGGGGAAGCCAGACACCTGCTCTTCCAGACAGAGCAACAGGCACCGCAGCCAGCCCGACCCATCCTGGGGCAGTGCCTGCTGGGGTCCCAGCCACCTGAGCCCCGGGCAGGCATCACTGGCAGGGCTCACAGCTGACCCTGGGGTCCTGGAAGCTTGCAGTGCAGGGAGCCGATGGGTTTGTAAAATGCAAGTCAGTGTCTCCTAGCGGCTGCCCAGTGATCCCCTCCCTGCTCGCGTGGGGCAGGAGCCAACCTGGGGCTCCCAAAAGGGCTGAACCTCCCGAGCCGAATCGTGGAGCCCTGCGGTTCAGGCTGTCGGGGCCTTACCCCAGTTGGGACATCTTCACCCCAAGCATGATGGCAAAAGGCAAGCCCTGGCCAGCTCTCCCTGACCTTCCTGCCAGGAGCTGCTGGAGATGGGATAGGCATGTGCCAGGGCAGAACAGCATTCTAGACACACCACAACCACACCTCTGTCCCAGGGCTGACTCCTCTGAGCCTGGCTGCAGGTGTGTGGCACTGCCCACACTCAGGAGCCCCTGCCTCTTCCACAGGAGAAGTCCCCTGAGAGCCCAGTCTGGGACACACAGGGCCGAGCCACTCGAGTCGCAGTGGGACCTGGGGGAGGCCGAGGGAGGCTTTGGCCAGGCCCCATCTCCCAACACCATGGGATGCACAGAACAGGTGGGTCTAGGTGGCTCGCGGCACTGCCAACTGCAGGGGCTAAGATGTCGGGTTGAGGCCCAAGTCCTGAAGGCTGAGTGGCTCCAGGGTGGGTGGCCTTACAGGTGGTGTTGGAAGGGACAGGTGGGCCTGGGCAGCCTAGAGAAGGGGAGAGGAGACAGCAGGGGTGGTAGACAGTCTGGGAGCCCAAGTGCAGGGAACCAAGGGCTTGAGAGCCAGCCCCTCCCTGCAGACCTGTAGGCCGGGCTGGGGGGCCCCAGGCCAGACTGCGTCCATGGTGGTGGGTGAGATGAGTGACATCTTGAAGGCGCATGCAGGGCAGGCATTGCCAGAGGGGCCCAGTCAGGAAGGACTGATGGAGGAGGTGCTGGAGCCAGCTGGACTCAGTGATGCCCCCTGAGCCGTGCTCCCGCTGGGTGGGGGGCAGAGACCAGCTCTGCCACTTTCTTGGCCTGGGACTGGGGCTCTCCTGCTCTTTTCAGGTCCCTGGGGCCTTGGTCTGCAGCCTGGCTTCCGCAGGGTGAGAGCAGGGCCGCAGGGGTGGGCTCCCTGCTGCTGCGCCGCCTCCAGAGCAAGCTTGTTCTGAAGGCTCCTGCCTTGGGAGCTGAGCCATGGTGTGTCCTCACGGGGTGCCGTGCACGGGCCTCGAGGTAGACAGTGTGGGTGGGCCCAGGACGGGAGTCCTGGGGGTGTGGCTTTCCTCCTCACAGGGACCTCAGCTTCAAGCCGGGATCAGTGGCGGCTCTATCCACAGCCAGCAGGAGACAGGGCTGTCTCAGCCGCTCTCTGCTGGGCTCCTGGCTTCCAGGCTGCCCGGGTCCTGAAAGTGGGACCTGCTCGGGAGGATGGGTGCCTGCTGACAGAGCCTGGTGCTCCACAGCGGGAGGGTGGGCGTCATCCGGTATGGACAGCCCCTTCCCTGGGCTCTGTCCTGGGTGTGACCTGTTGGCTGGGTCTCCTTTTCCCTCTAATGTCTACCTTCCCCTGCAGCTGTCCCTGGGTCTGACGAGCACTCCCAGCACCCACGGAGCAGCCACGTCTCCCCCAGGCCCATCAGCCCCTGTCTTCTGGGGAGGGTGATTCCTGTGTGCCTTCTCCCTGCCCCCCTCCCCCACCAGCCCCTGAGTCCCTGTGGCGCGGTGGGGAGTGTGTGTGACCTGCGCAGGTTCCAGGGGCGGATTCGTCTCTCTCCTGCAGCTTTTTCCGTGCAGCGCGGTTTGTGCGGAGTTGGGCTCCGGTGACTTCCCCTGCAGGTTCTTTCTCTGGGGTGTGGCTGGTGTCTCCCCCTCTGCAGCCTGCTGCTGGCTGGGTCCTGACCGCACCTGCCACGGCAGGAAACACATTTGTTATGCCTTGGCTGGTCCCTGTGTGACTGGATCCCGCCACATGTGCCACACCCTGGGCCTACCCACCAAGGCCCAGCCTTGGCGCCAGGGACATTCAGCCTGGAGGTGACTGGCTGTGACTCAGGACTCGGAGGAGTAGAGAGAGCCGGGCAGGGGTCCCTCCACCTTGAGGAAGACCTGGGTGGGCTCTTCAGGAGCTTAGAAGAGCTAAGTCTTAAGGGCCGGTGATGCAGAGCCGCCTGCCCGCCTGGGCCTCTGCATGCCTGGGATTGGTGTGAAGGGCCTTTGCCTCATAGAGGCCTGCCTGAACCGGTGCTGGTGGTGGAAGGCGGCTGCGGCGGCCCCATGGTGGTCCAGAGCAGGTCTGCATACTTGCAGCGGCCCGGCTGGCTCAAAGGGGCCTGGGCTCCATCTCTCAAGCCCCTCATTTGTGCTCCACCCACAGGAGATGCTGCCCAAGGACCCTAGATGCCTCTCTAGAGCATGAGCTCGGGCAAGACTGCTCGGTACAACCGCTTCTCTGGAGGGCCCAGCAACCTTCCCACCCCAGACGTCACCACCGGGGTAAGGGCGTGCCCCAAGGGTAAGGGTCTGCCCCTCTGCATGCCCAACATCCCCAGGACCCCCCAGCATGCCCCAGGGACCTGGTGCTTCCTGCAGAGCTCCCAGCGCAGTCCCCTCCCAAGCTTGGGTCTCGGGGGAGCTGGTGTGTGTGTGTTAGGCGTGTGAGTGCTGCGTGGCCTGGCCCAGTCGTGTGTGTTAGCCGTGTGAGTGCTGCGTGGCCTGGTCTGCTCATGTGTTAGGCGTGTGAGTGCTGCGTGGCCTGGCCCAGTCGCGTGTTAGGTGTGTGAGTGGGCTCCACATGTGCGTGTCCTCCTTGTGTCCGGGAATGAGCCCAGGTTTCCTGCATCCTCCCTCTAGACCAGAATGGAAACGACCTTTGGACCCGCCTTTTCGGCCGTCACCACCATCACAAAAGGTGAGCCCTTAAGCCGAGGCCAGCCCAGGCTGGGAATAACTGGGGCACCCCCACACCCACCCTGCTAAGGACTGAAGGGCACTTCCTGGTGAGCCGGTGTTGCGTGCCAGTGCTGGGTGTGGGCAGCCTCACATCCCAGCCTCTGTCCTCACAGCCTCTCAGCCTTGAGCCTCCCTGCTGGACAGGAGTCGGGTGTCCTGTTCCTTGCGCCTTGGTGACTGTGCTGTGCCCTCTCTCCCTACCCTCTTCATCCCCTCTCAGGAGGCTGCCCTGACATCTCCAGCCCCACCACACAGCCCTGTCCCTTGTCACAGTGACCCCCACCTTGTCCCCAGTCTCAGGCTTCTGGCCAGTCTCTGAAAGGTCCTGTGTGCCCGGAGGTCCTCTCTGGAGTTTGGGCCTGGGGCTTCAGTACCAGTGCTGCGGTTGTAAAATATTAATAGGAAAAGACAGAGAGAGTGGAAGAGGTCCATACGTCTGGTTTGTTTGTTTTTTTGAGATGAGTGTCACTCTGTCACCCAGGTTGGAGTACAGTGGTGCAATCTCGGCTCACTGCAACCTGCACCTCCTGGGATAAGTCCTCCTACCTCAGCCTCCCAGGAAGTTGGGACCACAGGCACCACCACACCTGGCTAATTTTTTTTTTTATGTTTGGTAGAGATGAGGTCTCACCATGTTGCCCAGGATGGTCTCAAATTCCTGGGCTCAAGTGATCCTCCTGCCTCGGCCTCCCAAAGTGCTGGAATTACACGCGTGAGCCACCATGCCAAACCCAATAAATCTTCACCTGCACATGACCACTGGGCGGGGTCCGTGACGGAAACCTGAAGTTTCCTTGCTGCTTCTCAGCCCTAAACCCTAAGAACCAGAGTGCTGCGCGTTGAACTCAAGCACCGTGCTCAGGGAGACCGTGAGGAAGTGGCGGCACCTTCTTCCCGACGTGCAGGGCCAGGGACCCTCGTTCGGGGCGGGGGCTCTGGAACGACTTTGTTCTCTCTCCTTGCTGGCACTCTGCCCTTTGTAGAAGCACACCAGCTGCTAGTTAGTTTTTTAACTGCTCTGATAAACCTGGCCACGGGGTCACAGGGCCGCCAAGGACACCTGCTCACAGCAGCGCCTCTTTGCTGCCGGTGACCCCCTCAGGGGCTCTCCAGGGGCCCTCTTTTGTTTTTTTTTCTTGGATGGTTCTTTTGGAGGAAAAAAAAAAATGTCATCCCTAATCCAACCCCCACAAAAAATGGTGGGTGCCTTTTCATCTACCCTTAGAAGCCCCATGGCCCCTGTCACACGGCAGAAGGTGCCCAGGATGGGGCAGGGCACGGCTGCTGTGCCTGGCCCCTCGGCAGCAGGGATGGGCAGAGCCAGGCAGGGTGCCCCCAGGTGCCTCACCTGGCCCCTCATGACAGATGGGGAAACCGAGGCTTAGTCACACGGCAGCCTGTTGAGGCCTCGATTTTGAGCCCAGCACTGTTTGTGACATCCGAGCCTGGCTGGTCCTGAGTCCGGGAGGTGGCTCTCTCTGGCTCCCACGTGGACTGACCGGCCCTTCCCAGGGCAGCCCTGCCCTCTGGCCCTGGCCACGCTGGGATGACGTGCGGGCAGGAGGAGGGAGGGCACTTCAGCTCCTGCCTCAGAGGAGGCCACCAAGGCTGGGGCCACTTCCTAGTCCTCGCTGTGCCGGGGACACCCGGATGCGGTCCTGGCCCTTCTGTATCCCAGCCCCACACCTCGGCCTCAGCTTCCCCCTCTGTGAGTGGAGGCTGTCAGGGAACTCACCTGGCAGAGGCACCTCAAGAGGCACATAAAACGGCATCCCCAGCCACTGCCAGGCGGCCTTCAGAGTGACGGCTCCGTGTTGGCCATGGGCCTCAGCTGGCTCAGGCTGGGGTGCTGGGGAGCTTGTAGAGGCCCTGAAAGAAGACCCTGCCTGGGGTAGGCAGGGCTGGGGCTGGGGCTGCTGGACTCAGCACTCGGACTGTCCAGATGTAGACCGAGCCCAGTGTCCACGCTCCTGGCACTGCTTTGACCTTGAGAGGGAACCCAAGCTTTCCCGGCACCATCCCTGCACACTTTTCTGCCTGCCTGGCACTGGGGAGGGCTGTGAGCACGGGCCCCACCTCCCTCGCATCTGCTGAGGGAGCTCCCACTCAGGCACCAGCCCTCTTGCCTTGCAGCCGATGGGACCAGCACCTACAAGCAGCACTGCAGGACACCCTCCTCCTCCAGCACTCTTGCCTACTCCCCGCGGGACGAGGAGGACAGCATGGTAGGTCCCCACCCCGCAGGAGCCCATGTGAGCCTCAGCCTCCCCCTACCCTCCCTCCTGGGGGACCCGGTCCCGGAAGGAGCTGACAGTGAGCTGGTGAGGCACAGGACAGGAACAGCACCTGTGGATACCCTGAGGCCTCAGCATGCATGGCAGGTGTGTGAGAAAGGAGGCTCCTGTGGCTGGACTGTGGGTGGCAGGGGGCAGCCAGTGAGGGCAGTGGGGCCTGATGGCATGGCACCTGCAGGCCAGAATGAGGCATATTTGGCTCTATCTTAAGGGAGGTGGAAGCCACAGAAGGTTCGATCAGGATAACACAATAAAACATATGCTTTGAAAGGTTGCGTTTCCCATCCTGGCTAACACGGTGAAACCCCGTCTCTACTAAAAAATACAAAAAAACTAGCCGGGCGAGGTGGCGGGCGCCTGTAGTCCGTCCCAGCTACTCGGGAGGCTGAGGCAGGAGAATGGCGTAAACCCGGGAGGTGGAGCTTGCAGTGAGCCGAGATCCGGCCACCACACTCCAGCTTGGGCGACAGAGCGAGACTCCATCTCAAAAAAAAAAAAGAAAAAAAAAAGAAAGGTTGCGTTGCTGCTGGGTAGGGAATGAGCGGGGTTGCTGGGTCCAGGCAGGGTTTGAGGAAGGGTCCTGATGAGAGGAGGGAGAGGAAAGGTGTGTGGACCTAAGCTGTGGGGACACCAGAGGGAATGGGGTGGGGGCTGCAGAACCTGCGCCAAGTGCTGGGGGAGCCAGATAATTCCCTGTTGCTGGCTGTGTTGGGGGACAGAAAGGTTCAGGTCAGTCGGGGGCTGGCTGCTGGTACCTGAGCCCTGTGGCCAGGGTCTCAGTGGTCATTCCCTGCCATCCTGGTCAATGGCACTCATTGGTGGGCTCTGGGCCTACCCAGGGAACAGAGGCCAACTCTGCCCTGGGCATGAAGGACCAGCCTAGCAGGGGGTGGGGGCGTGTGGGGCCTCCCTGGCAGCTGCCTCTCTCCAGTGCCTTAGACACCAGGTGTGGTGGCCCTGCTGGCCCTCTTGGGACCGAGGCCTTTTCCTTTTTCCTTTCTTTTTATTTTTTTTGAGACGGACTTTCACTCTTATTGTCCAGGCGGGAGTGCAGTGGTATAATCTCGGCTCACTGCAACCTCCGCCTCCCAGGTTTAAGTGACTCTCTGGCCTCAGCCTCCCGAGTAGCTGGGGTTACAGGCATACACCACCACTGCCGCTAATTTTGAATTTTTAGTAGAGACAGGGTTTCTCCATGTTGGTCAGGCTGGTCTCAAACTCCCAACCTCAGGTGATTCGCCCCCCTCGGCCTCCCAAAGTGCTGGGATTACAGGCGTGAGCCACTGCCCCCAGCTTTCTTTTTTCATTTCTAACAGTAAGAAGAAAAGATTTCTTTTGTTTCATTTGTTTGTTTGTATGTTTGTTTGTTGAGATGAAATCTCGTTTTGTCACCCATGCTAGAGTGCACTGGTGCAGTCTCAGCTCAACTGCAACCTCTCCCTCCTGGGTTCAAGCCATTCTCCTACCTCAGTCTCCTGAGTAGCTGGGATTATACATCCGTGCTACCATGCCCAGCTAATTTTTGTATTTTTAGGAGAGATGGTTTTTCACCACGTTGGCCAGGCTGGTCTCAAACTCCTGGCCTCAAGTGATTTGCCCACTTTGGACTCCCAAAGTGCTGGGATTACAGGCGTTAGCCACCTTTCTCGGCCAGAAAAGAAGTTTTTAATTAATTGAACAAACACACCCGTGTGCCGGGTGCTAGGCCGAGGACGAGTTGGGTATGTCTGGGCCCCTGCCTGCTTCAGTTTCCACAACCCGAAGGCCACGCATCCACCGTGCTTGTGGTTCCCATAATCACCTGCTATCCCCATGGGTCACCATGGCTTTAAAGAGGGGTGGGTATCTTCTCTCTTTGCCCTTAGGCCCACACAGGGAGTCCCCCTCCTGCCCTTTCCCCTGCCCCCCAGGCCTGGCCGCCGTTAGCCCCCACGCCCAGGAGGGTGGGAGACTCTGGGATAGCAGTGGGCAGGCCGGGGAAAGTGGGTCCCGTGCCAGCTACTGCTCTGCTCTCACCTCTGGGGCTCTCCCTGCTGCCATGGGGCCTTATGACTCACTTCCTCTGACTCCCTGCTGCTCTCCACGTGCTGTTTCCATGCAGATGGGCCCTTGGGACCTGAAGGGAGGTGGGCACACGGGACACAATGCCCCCTCTGCTGGCCTTGGGACTGGCTCTGTCCCTGTGCTCTGTGGGTTTCATACCCAGGGCTGCCGGCAAAGGGGCCAGAGGCTCAGCAGAGCAGCAGCAGGACCCCAGGTGGCCGTCCGCTGGGGCTGGGCCCCTCTGCAGTCAGAGCTCCGGGAGAGGAACCTTGGGCAGCGTGGCTCTCGGAAACTTCTGGAGATTTCCAGGCTAGAGGGGAAGAAGGGACAGTGTTTGCCCCTCCCCCAGACTCCCTTGTCGGTAGCTCAGGCAGAGGCAGGCACCTGTGTCCCTCACTCCTGCCTGGGGAAGCTCAGCTGAGGTTCTGTGGGGGCCTGGCCCTGCCTTCCCTCTGAGCCTCCCAGCTGGGCCTGGTGTACCCCACCAGCAAGGCCAGACAAGCAGCCAGACCCGGGGGGCACCTGGAACCCAGCGCCGCTCCCTGCCAGCCTTCCTGGCCCTTCCATCCTGCGGTCACGGCCTCAGCTGCCCGGGATTGGCTGGTAGAGGTGCCCCCTCACAGCCCACATTCCCTCACGGGAAGCAGGAAGCCGCCGGGGTATGTGGAATTGAATAGCAGGAAGTCTCTCCATTGACACAAAGAGAGGTGGCAGGCGTGAGCGGGCAGCCCAGCACCCCGGCCCAGGCGGGCAAGCGGGGACCTGGGCTGCATCAGCTCCCCACACCCACCCACGGCCCCTGTGGACGAGGAGAGTGCCCGCAGTGACCGGGGTGGCCCCAGGGGTGCTGCTACCTTCCTGTTTCCGCCGGGCTGGTTCCTGTCCTCCCCAAGGCTCTGACCCCGTGCGGAACCCCCTGACAGGCGCCTCTCTCTCCGCGCAGCCCCCCATCAGCACTCCCCGCCGCTCTGACTCTGCCATCTCCGTCCGCTCCCTGCACTCGGAGTCCAGCATGTCCCTGCGCTCCACGTTCTCACTGCCTGAGGAGGAGGAGGAGCCGGTAGGTGTGGGAGACTCAGCGCAGAGCGGCTTCCAGGGCTGTCACTGCAGCGGTAGCACGGAGGCACCGTCCCCTCCGCCATGCCAGCCCAGCTCACAGGGAGGGCGGCTGGAGCCTGACAGGAACCGCAGTGCTTGGTCCGTGGTGGGGACTCGAGGGGCCAGGCTGAGTCCCCTGGGCATGTGCCCCACTCCCCTTTCTCAGGGCTGCCCGGGAACTGGCAGTGGGAAGCATGGGGCTCCGGCGGGGCCCTTTCCAGTCTCACCCCAGGAAGGAGGCAGGCGAGGGCGGCCAATACTGGGTAGCTGGACTCATCCTCCTGGGCTGGGCCCTGCCTCTGGGGCCACAGACCTCGCTCTCCCTCTTGGGCCCCGATCAAGCCCCCCAGCTCTAAGCAGGCCTCTCTCAGGACGTGCCCCCCGTCCTCAGAGGATAGCCAGGCCTGGAGCGAGAGTACCTGGGTGCCTGAGTGGTGGTGGGGCTGAGGGTGGCCTCCCGCCATTGCCTGCCTTTCACGCTTGGTTCCAGGAGCCACTGGTGTTTGCAGAGCAGCCCTCGGTGAAGCTGTGCTGTCAGCTCTGCTGCAGTGTCTTCAAAGACCCCGTGATCACCACGTGTGGGGTGAGTCGGCCCCCCTTCCCAGACCCCATGCTGCTGGAGGCCCCCACAAGACCCCAGGCCTCTCAGGGGCTGGGGCTGCTGGTCCCTGGCCTCGGTCGAGGCCTGGTCTGGCTGCACTGGGATTGGGGTGCAGTGAGGCCTGTGGCTGCCATGGCCGTGGACTTGGGAAAAAGAGGACCCTGTGGCTGCCCTCAAGGTCTGCCCTTTGCCTCCACAGCACACGTTCTGTAGAAGATGTGCCTTGAAGTCAGGTAGGCTTGTGCCCCAGCCGAGGCCTGGCACTGACCGTGCCCCTGGCTGCCGAGCTGAGACGGGCAGTTCTCCCTTGTCCCCCGCACAGCGACCGGGCCTGTTTGGCCTCTGCTGGGGGTGGGATGGGGCTGCAGCAGTCCTTGGGATGCTCAGGCTGAGGCTCAGGCCCTCCATGAACAGAGTGGGGACACCCCAAATTCTAGTGTGTCCAGACTCAGAGACCCCACAGCAGGTGTGGGCCGAGGCTCCCCAGGTCAGGGTGGGTACCCTCTGGGGAGGCCTTTTTCACTGGTGAGGCTGTCGTCCTCCCACATGGCGCCCACTCCTGCCTGCCTGTCCACACTCTGCCCTCTGCCCTCTTGGCCCCACCCCACACTTTTCCGGGCACAACTGAGAGTATCACAGGTGACACTTCCTCACCACCTGCTGCTCCTTCTTGGTGGCCCACCTGTGCCCCCGTTCCCATGCTGCATGCCTCAAGAGGGGCAGATGGACAGGAGATCTGACCCCCGTTAGAGGCTCATGCCCACCCCGGTGAGGGAGCATGTTCCAGGCAAGCCGTCGGGGTAAGTACGCCCTCCTCCCCCAGAAAAGTGTCCTGTGGACAATGTCAAACTGACCGTGGTGGTGAACAACATCGCGGTGGCCGAGCAGATCGGGGAGCTCTTCATCCACTGCCGGCACGGCTGCCGGGCAGCAGGCGGCGGGAAGCCCCCCATCTTTGAGGTGGACCCCCGAGGGTGCCCCTTCACCATCAAGCTCAGTGCCCGGAAGTAAGTGCCCCTCCCTGGGCACCTTTGCCTCCCTGGGGGCTGCCTCTCAGGGCTTTGGCTCAGGCCTCCCCACATCCCACCCTGGCACAGGGACCACGAGGGCAGCTGTGACTACAGGCCTGTGCGGTGCCCCAACAACCCCAGCTGCCCCCCACTGCTCAAGATGAACCTGGAGGCCCACCTCAAGGAGTGTGAGCACATCAAATGTCCCCACTCCAAGTACGGGTGAGTGGGGGGCGGGCGGGGGCGGACGCAGTCCCTCCACAGACTTCACTAAGAACCGCCTGCTTGCTGGTCCCGGGGAGGTGGGTCGGAGCTGGGACCACACCGGGGTCTTGTAATCCTCTCTGAGGCCCAGGAGCCCAGCAGAGGCCCAAGGCCCTGGAAACACAGAGGAGGAGCCAAGGGCGTCCGGGAAGGTGGGCATGGACGCTCCCGCAGCCCGCCAGGCATGGGCGGAGTTGAACAAATGCTGGGCTTGAGAGCTCTGGAGAGGGAGGTGGGGGTGGGAGGAGAGGCAGGAGCCCAGTTCTTCAGGGCAGGGAGGCTGCCGAGGGGTGTGGTTTTATCCTCAGGGAGGGAGGAACCCTTAAAGAGCTCTGCAGGGGTGACGTGATGGGACCTCACTTGTGAAGCTGCCCGGGGTAGCTGGGTGGGGAGGAGGGGCAGCTGGACCTGGGGTGCAGTGGCCACAGGGCTGGAGCATTCGAGGGGGATTCTTGAGGATAGGGAGCCACCAGCAGGGACCCACCAGACAGGCAGGTGGGCAGCTGTCCTGTCCCCGTAGGTGCACGTTCATCGGGAACCAGGACACTTACGAGACCCACCTGGAGACTTGCCGCTTTGAGGGCCTGAAGGAGTTTCTGCAGCAGACTGACGACCGCTTCCACGAGATGCACGTGGCGCTGGCGCAGAAGGACCAGGAGATCGCCTTCCTGCGCTCCATGCTGGGCAAGCTCTCAGAGAAGATCGACCAGCTAGAGAAGAGCCTGGAGCTCAAGTTTGGTGAGGGTGGGCACTGGGGCAGGTGGGGGCCTGGCCACTGCTCCGGGCACCAGTGACACCCCCTCTCCTCCTGCTCCTCAGACGTCCTGGATGAAAACCAGAGTAAGCTTAGCGAGGACCTCATGGAGTTCCGGCGGGACGCATCCATGTTAAATGTGAGTGGGTGGGGCTGCAGGGGCTGGGTTGTGAGACCCAGGGAGGCTGGTGGCCCTGGCAGGGAGGCCTCCCCTGGCCTTGGCTCCACTAGTCAAGATCAGGGGTCTGTGTGTGGCAGGGGCTTCTGTCGCCCCTGCTCACCCCTGGCCCAGGGCAGCAGGGGCAGAGAAGCTGCACTGGCCCTACAGCAGCCCTGCCCACCTGCCCTCTGCCCTGCCCTTGGCCCTTCAGGACGAGCTGTCCCACATCAACGCGCGGCTGAACATGGGCATCCTGGGCTGTGAGTATGGGCCCGCCGCGGCTCCCACCTGCCCTCCCCCTGGACCCCTACGGGGCCCTCACTCACTGCTCCCATCTCTGCAGCCTACGACCCTCAGCAGATCTTCAAATGCAAAGGGACCTTTGTGGGCCACCAGGGCCCTGTGTGGTGTCTCTGCGTCTACTCCATGGGTGACCTGCTCTTCAGCGGCTCCTCTGACAAGACCATCAAGGTAGGCGGAGTCCTACCTCAGTCTCTGCAGCCTGGATGGGTTGGGCACTACTGCATGCCTGGCACTGCCAGCCTGCCTATGGGTGGGACCTTCTCATGGGCGGGGCTTTCTCCCATGGGCGGGGCTCCCTTACTCATTCCTGTCATGCTGCCCCTTGGCACTGGGCTGACCTTGCTGGGACCCACTGTGGCCCTGGTCTCTGCAGGTGTGGGATACATGTACCACCTACAAGTGCCAGAAGACACTGGAGGGCCATGATGGCATCGTGCTGGCTCTCTGCATCCAGGGGTGAGTCCAGGCACGTGTGTGACCAGTCACTCCCAGGTCAGGAGATGTGGTGCTGCTACTCCGTGGGCCGTGAGCCATGAGCTCGAGTCTGTGTAGCTATGTGTGTGCCCCACCTGTAGGCGCCCTCCACCCGGAGCAGCACTAGCTCCCTGGGCAGCAGTGTGTGGGCCCTCGTGTGGCCTGCACCATCTCCGAAGTTGTGTGTTCCCAACAACTGGCGTAGCCAGCCTCCCAGCAGAACCTTGTCCTGGCCCCGGTGCTCCTCGTGCAACCAGAAGATGGGGGGGCCTTAGGGAGTGAAGGCAGGAGCTCAGCTCTCCTCAGCCTGCAGTCAGAGCCCAGGGCATAGGGACCACGGAGCAACTACCTTGGCCACCTTCTTGCCTCCAGGTGGCCTACCTGCCTCCTGTCTCCTGTCATGAGGCTTTGTGGGAGCGAGCGAGGAAGCGTGTGCATGAGGGATGCTCGCTTTCAGGAGGCGGCAGCTTGACTGCCAGCAGCCGGCCCTGGGATTGACTCAGTGCTAACGGGCGGGTAATTACCTCCCGGCTCGCTGTCAAATGCTTTCCAGGCAGGCATCAGGCTGGTTCACCCCTTCCAAGGTTCCCGTGTGGAGACTGGAATATAGGCTGGAGCTTAGGGACACAGCAGTGGCCTTGGCCCTGGGCCACGCTGCTGGTTCCTGATGGTTGGCATGGACCTTGGGCCCTGCCAGGGCGGTGTCAGCAGGGACACAGCTTCTCCCACCTTGACACATTGTCTCTGCTTCCCCAGGTGCAAACTCTACAGTGGCTCTGCAGACTGCACCATCATTGTGAGTGGGGCCTACAGGCGGGTGGGCAGGAGGCAGCCCAGGCCTGCCTCAGTATGTAGGTGCCCTAGGGACGTGTTTCTCCCCATCTGGGCTCCGGACTCCAGACTCCAGGTGACAGGGCTTGGTGCCCTGAGGCTTCCGGTCCTTCCCCAATCAGGTGTGGGACATCCAGAACCTGCAGAAGGTGAACACCATCCGGGCCCACGACAACCCGGTGTGCACGCTGGTCTCCTCACACAACATGCTCTTCAGCGGCTCCCTGAAGGCCATCAAGGTATGGGTGGAGGGTGTGCCTGCGTGTGTGAGTCACTGAGCTGTCCCTTGCCCGCCCAGCCCACAATTGTAGTCATCCCTGCAGGTCTGGGACATCGTGGGCACTGAGCTGAAGTTGAAGAAGGAGCTCACAGGCCTCAACCACTGGGTGCGGGCCCTGGTGGCTGCCCAGAGCTACCTGTACAGCGGCTCCTACCAGACAATCAAGGTGCACCTGGGCACACTTGGTGGCCACAGGGCCTTGTCCCCTACCAGCACTTCCCAGACCAGCACCCGGGGCTCCATCTGCCCTGTTCCTACCTTCGCACATGCCCTGGCTGGGTGGGTGGGCTGCCCAGTGGTGCTGAAGCCCTGGGGGTGCAGGGGCCCTGGGGGTGAAGCACCTGGCCTGGGACCAAGTGGCCCACGATTACTTATAGATCTGGGACATCCGAACCCTCGACTGCATCCATGTCCTGCAGACGTCTGGCGGCAGCGTCTACTCCATTGCTGTGACAAATCACCACATTGTCTGTGGCACCTACGAGAACCTCATCCACGTAAGGCCAGGGCGTCTGGGTGTAGGGCCAGACTGTGGCCCCATCTCCCCTGCCTTGCTCAGTGTCTTTGACCTGCCTGTGCCCACCCCTCCCAGGTGTGGGACATTGAGTCCAAGGAGCAGGTGCGGACCCTCACAGGCCATGTGGGCACTGTGTATGCCCTGGCAGTCATCTCGACACCAGACCAGACCAAAGTCTTCAGTGCATCCTACGACCGGTCCCTCAGGGTGCGTGCGGGCCCAGGGGTGGCAGGAGGCTCAGAGGGCGGGCAGCTGAGCTCTAGTGGGCCCTCACGTCCCATGTGCCCCCAGGTCTGGAGTATGGACAACATGATCTGCACGCAGACCCTGCTGCGTCACCAGGGCAGCGTCACCGCGCTGGCCGTGTCCCGGGGCCGACTCTTCTCAGGGGCTGTGGATAGCACTGTGAAGGTCAGTGCCCATGGCTCGGGCCATTCAAAGGGGCTGCATGGGATGGAGCGGGGGTGGGAATGAGGAGCTGGCAGCCCCAGCATGAGGTGGTGGAGGGGAGGTATGTGTGACAGGTGTGGCTGGGGCAGGGCGGCCGGCCACAGGACACCTTGGTGAAGCAGCCCTTTCTCTGCAGGTTTGGACTTGCTAACAGGATCCAGGCCAGGCCGTGGCTTCCCCTGGACCAGCCCTGGACCTGTCTGAACCAGGCTGGTCACATGGGGTGGTCTCGGGGTTTCTGCCTGCCCTGTGGGCACAGGTGGACAGGCTTTGGCAGCCGGGCAGTGCCCTCCCTGCCCCATGCTCGGCGAGCCTCCCTCGGCACTGTCCTCGCCACCCAGCCCCTCTCTCTGGGTGCCAGGTACGACGTTTGCCCTGGCCCACCCTCCATCCCCACCCTAGATGGAGCGAGGGCCTTTTTACTCACCTTTTCTACTGTTTTTAGACTGTATGTAGATTTGGTTACTTCTTGGTGGAAATAAACACTCCACAGACTGTGGCTGTGAGTGGGGACAGCTCCTCGGGACAAGGGGGCTGTGTGTGGCCTTGAGGTTGGTGTGCATAGGCACTGGCTGCTGTGAGTGGGGGGGCATGGGGCGGTTTCCTCTGGTGGACCCCAGGACTTCAGCCCACTCTGGGGCCTCCCTGCTAGGAGGCAACTTGTCACACCCGAGTTGCTGGCCTTCGGACCCATCTCCCCCAACACGTGCCCCCAAAAAGTGAGCCAGGCACTTCTGTTTCCTGCTGTTTATTGACAGCCAACGGCAGCGCCTTGCCCAAACCTCCCCTCCCTGCCTGCTGGAGCCCAGCCTGGGCCGCCCACTGAGGAGAGGCCTGGGGGGACAGCTGGGCACGTCCACTTACAGGGAAACACGGGGTGAGACAGCAGGAAGGGGCCCTGCACGCACGGACGCCACCTCCACCAGCTGCCTCCGCCCGCCCCACACCACAATCGCTGGTTTTCGGCATTTAAAAAAATTTTTTTTTTTTAAGAAACGTCAAAGTTGTGCCCAACACTGTGGATCAGCAAACACGATAGAGACCAGTCAGTACTTCTTGGAGGGAGCAGGGACAGAGAGAGGAAAAGGGAGGGTGAGAATGACCACACGACACAGCCTTGGACCATGAGCAGAAGCGTCCGTGGGAACTCCGGCGGGGTGGACGGGCTGCCTGCACAGGCCCTGGAGGAGGCCAGGCACGTCCTCAGAGGAGCTGCAAGCCCGTGGCCTGGCCTGCTACGTGCCGTGCTTCCACGTGGCCGCCACACTGACACACCCACATTCACCACACCCACCCGCGCCCCGATACAGCCACGCCAGGAGGAGGACATGGCCGCCAAGAGCAAGGCACAACCTCGAGTTCTTGGGGCGCAGAGAACTTAGGAGAGAAGCGCGGAGGAGCCCCCGCCAGAGCACCCGCCCCCGGGCCCCAGCCTTCCACCTGTGCTAGCGGCCTGGGGCCTCCACTCTGGCCGGAGGGAGGAAGGACCGCCGGCAGACAGCCTGGTCCTCTTAACAGCTTTTGTCCGGAGCTAGATTCGTGTCCTTTCAGTTGGTAAATGGTTTTCTATAGAATCAATAATATTTCTTTCTTTAAATATATATTTGTTAGTTATACCTTTTTGTTTCTCTGGGGAAATCCGCCTCAGCTCATTCCCAATAAATTAATACTCTTGATAGCTTATATTCTGAGGGTGCGATGGGGCGGGGGGCCCTGACCCTGGTCCCCTGTCCCTTGTGCTGCGCCTGAGCGGCTGACCGGGCGTCCCGATGGGCAGTTCTGTGCTGGGCCCGGGCCTGTGCGCTGCCCCATCCCTGGTCCCGTGGCGCCCTCCCCTTCCGCACAGGCAGGAGGCCCAGCAGGTATTGCACGGGGAGCAGCAAGTGGGGAGGACGCGCGGGCGTGGGGTCTGCCCAGAGCCCTTGGAGCCCCCGGCCAGGCGGTCCCCGGTGGGCGCCCCAGCCCGACCCCAAGGGCCGGAGTTGTGCTTGTGCGGGGTCCTGCCCGGCCGCTCGCGCCGCGCCCAGACGCGCCCATCCTGAGGTATAGGTCAGTGTGCGGGGAGGGCCCGGGCGGCGCAGGCGGGCCCGGCGAGGCGGCGCTCACTCCAGCATGGCGTCCAGCTGGTCGGCCAGGTCGTCGAACATGCTGCCGATGTCGTCCAGGATGCTGCCCGTGCTCTTTTCCGCCGCCGAGTCGCTGCGGGGCGCGGGGCGCGGGGCGTGAGCGGGCGGGGTGGGCCTGGCCACGCCCACCTCGGTCAGGACACGCCCACAGCCCGCATCTCCGTCGGGGTCCGCCTACCGCACGATGACCTCGACCGAGCCCGTTGACGCCGCCCTGTCCCTGCTGAGCCCCGCTCACGCCACGCCCACCTCTACCAAGCCCCGCCCATCTCTGCTGAGCCCCCGCCCTCCGCCCGCCAGGCCCCGCCCCGCACCTACCGCGGGCCCTGCGCGTCCTCCTGCCGGATTTTCTCCTCCACCGCCTGCAGCGCCGCAGCCAAGCAGGCGCTCGTCTCCTCCAGCTTCTGCCGGGCGCTGTCCCCGGGCGAGGCGCCTTCGGTCGGGGCGGGGGGCGCGGCGGCGGCGGCAGCAGCGGCGGCGCGCGGGGGCTTGGCGGGCACGTGCAGCGCGGGCGCGCCGGGGGACGGGGGCTTGACAGGGCTGGCGCCCAGCGAGGGCGGCGTACCGGGCGGCTTGGCGAGGGTGGCGGGCGGCTGGCGCGCGGGCGAAGGTGCGGGCGAAGGGCCGGCGCTGCCTGAAGGCAGCCCCGCGGCCGCCTTGACGGGCTTGGGCGCCGTGGGCGGCGGCGGCGGCTTGGGAGACACGGGCGGCGGCGTGCCGTGGGCGCGCTTCACCTCTGCGGGAAGGACCACGCTGGCACCAAGTGGACACGAACCCCGCCGCCGGGCCCCCTGCCCCGGCCTCCCGCGGCCTCCTCGTGCCGCTGCCGCCTCAGCGGACCAGGAAGGACCCTGCTCACCTTGTCCTGGATGGATGAGAGGGTCTGGGGACACGTTCCCACCCCACCTGGGCTTCCATCAAACCCAAGAAAAGGAAAACCCCTCAGACCACCGAGTAGAGAGGTGGAACAGAGTCCTGTCGCCCCCTCACCCCACCCTGGCTGGCCCCATGCGCCTACCTGGGCTGCCAGGGCCTGGCAGCGGCACCTTCTTGGAGGTGGGTGTGGGCGAGCCTTGGATCTTGGGCATGGGCTGCGTCAGGACTGGCTTGGGAGAGACAGGCGGCTTGGTCGGCTTCCGGGCTTCGCCCTCTGGCGGGGGTAGTGGGGGTAGGTGCGTCAGGTCAGTGGGCGGGGGCTCGGCAGGTGGGGGCGGTGGGGGCAGCTCCGGAGGCCCAGCCTGCTCCGAGGCCGGTCGGCGGCGCACGGTGCCAGTGCCATTCTGGTAGACAGACAGTGGTGGTGGTGGCTCAGGCCCGGCCTCCCGCTCCTTGGCCTTGGGCCGGCGCTTCACCGTGTCAGACTCCGTCAGGATGAACTTGACGTTCTCCTGCTGGTTCTGCTTGGCCCGGATGCGCCTCTTGAGTGTGGCGCTGGCCTCCACCCTAGCTAAGGGAGGGCCCTCAACACCTGCCTCGCCCTTGGAGGGACCCCGAGGCCGCTGCCGGCCAGTGCCATCCTCCACAAAGAGCCCTGGGTCTGCCGACTCCCCAGGCCCCCGGCGGGCAGTGGCCAGAAGTCCAGTGACTGGCCCGCTGAGCGTGCGGCGCCGGCTCACCACCTCCCCACCAGGCCCAATGGCCTCTTTGTGTTTCACTGAGGCCAGCACGGTGGCCACGCGGCCCGGCTCTGGGCTGGCAGGGCGGGGAGTGGGGTGGCCCTCGGGAGGCCTGCGGGCAGCCCGGCCCCCACCCCCAATGGAGGACAGCTCCAGCATGGCCGCAATGCTCTTCACACTGCCAGCACTGCCCGTGTCCACGCTGCTGGCCAGGTCACTGGCCCGCCGGCACTGTGCCCGGACCCCCAGCAGGCCATCTTCAGGCTCGGCGTCCGGCACCGGCTCATCCACCAGGTTGGCACTGGCCAGGGCTGAGCTGGAGCGCTTGGGCGGGGGCGGCGGGGGCCCCTTCTTTCGAGGCCGCACAGCAAAGGACTGGCTGCGGTTGACGTTCTTGTCGGCACCTGCGGGCGCCCTCACTGAGTGGCTGCGGCCCACGCGCCGCTGGACCGTGGCATAGGGACCTGCAGCAGTAGGCACCAGCAGCTCATCCCGCTCCGGCTCGCTGTCGGACGCTGCATAGCGATTCAGGCTGTGGGCTCGCTTCTTGGGCCGCCCTGGCTCTGCGTCAGCCTCGGGGGGCAGGCACAGTGTGGGCACAGCGGTCGGCACAGGTGGGGGCGCAGGCCCCGGGGCAGCTGGCCCCACCTCGCCCTCCACAGGCTGGGGCAGCACATAGGCAAAGCCGCGGTGCGTGGGTGACTGAGGCAGGGAGCGGGGTGACATGGGGCGCTCTGTTGGCGGCAGCAGCTGCGGGGTAGGCTTCACCTTGGCCGTAGCTGGGGCTGGACCATGAGGTCCCCCAAGGGCCTGGGGAGAGCCTGGTCGGGTTTTGGTGGGAGTCTGGGGGGGCGTGAAGTGGCTGGTGCCTGGTGGGAGGACCTGCCGTGGCTTGCCAGGCACAGGGGGCACGCTGGCCCTCTTGACGCTGTGACCGTGGCGGCCTGGCCGGGCCTCCTTGGGCGGGGTGCCGGGAGCTGGGCCTTCATCCAGCAGGTACTCCTGGCTTCGAGACATGGGGCTGCTGGGCCCAGGGGGCCCGTCGCCCAGCAGCTCCTGTGAGCTGCTCATGTGCCGTGCCCGACCACTCAGGCTGGACTCCTGCCGTGTGGTGGCCCTCGGGGTGGGTGGCAGATGGCTGGAGGGCTTCTCAGCGGTGGTCCCCACCTCAGCTGGGCCAGTCATGGCAGCCTGCAGCTCATCACTGAGCTCGCTGTCCTGGAAGGTGGTCATTTTAGGGGACTGGCAGTTGGCCGGTGTGGGCTCAGGCGGGGGCGGAGACTCAATGGCCATCACCTCAAGTGACTGGGGCGCCTTCCGGCGCAGGGGGCCCCCCTCATACTTGGCATATTCAGCCTTCTGCAGCTCTGCCAGCTTCCTCACAGCCAGCATCAGCTTCTTCTGGTGTCCTGAGTGGGGCGCAGGGGGCAGGTCAGGTGGACCAGGTAGCAGAGGGCAGGGGCTGGGCTAGGGGTAGGGCTGGGGGCTGGGGGCTGGGGGCTGGGGGCTGGGGGCTGGGGATGGGGCTGAGCCTGGGGCTGGGGCCTCACCCAGCTTGGTGATGCCGATCTCCTGCAGGTCCTCCCAGGTGATGTCGGTGATGAAATCGATGTTCTCGTAGCCATTGTCCACCAACACCTTGTAGTACTGGGCCAGGCCGATCATGGACAGCCACACGGCCAGGTTAGCCTACAGAGCAGAGACACAGAGGGGCCACCTGGGCTGGCTGCCCGCACCCTGCCCATCTACCTGGAGCTGGAGGAGGAGGGGGCACGGGGCCAGCAGGGCACAGACAATGACAAACGGATAGGCCAAGGTGTTGGCACCAGAAATGTAGGCAGAGCCTCGGCTCAGGCACCGGACACCGCATGCCACACATAGAGCACACGCGAACACACACGGCTGACCACGTCCGTAGGACGCCCTTGTCGCGGGGGGCAGAAGAAGGCACTTTCCCACCCGGCCAGGCAGCCACAAGTACAGCACCATGGGGAGACACAAACACCCCAGAGTTGTGGACACAGACACATGGGTCCACACCTGGTACAGGAACACGCATATGACTTGCACGCTGCGCTCCCAGCCATGCACAGGTACCAGCACCCCGTCCCATGTCACACTCTGACCTCTCACCCACACCAGACACAGGGCCACACACATACCACACAGCCACAACACACACACGTGCCAACACCCACATCGGTCTGCACCGAGAAACACCCAATCATTCCCTGAGCGGCATCCAGGCGTCCACACTCCCAGCTGGAATTCACTCATACACCTGCTCTTGGCATACTCAGCCACCCCCAGGTGGGCGGCAAGGCCCATGGGACCCGGACCTGACCCCCAGGAGGACCCCAGAGCCACCAATTGAGTGGGGCAAGGCAGGGTGAGTGCAGACCCACACGCCAGGTGGCCCTCGACATCCACCAATCGCCTCTCCCATTGGGAGCCCAGAACTCAGTGTGAGACCCAGAGAGTCCACTTGGGTTGGGCTAGGCCTGGGCCCATCTTCTTCAGGCCCAGAACCATCCCACTGCACAGGCACCTCCCTTTTTGTTTTGTGTTTTGAGACAGAGTCTCGCTCTGTTGCCTAGGCTGTAGTGCAGTGGCACGATCCTGGCTCACTGCAAGCTCCACCTCCTGGGTTTACGCCATTCTCCTGCCTCAGCCTCCCGAGTAGCTAGGACTACAGGCGCCCGCCACCACGCATGGCCAAATTTTGGTATTTTTAGTAGAGACGGGGTTTCACCATGTTAGCCAGGATGGTCACGATCTCTTGACCTCGTGATCCACCCTCCTCGGCCTCCCAAAGTGCTGGGATTACAGGCTTGACCACGGCACCTCCCTGTTAATGACCACTGGCCATGGCATGTGCAGGTATCGCCAAAAATGGGGTGTCAGCTATTGGTGAGGGCCACACATGCGGTAGAGCGCGTATGCACGCACGAAGTTGGTGGGCACCTGCAGGGTATTGCATGCACGCCTGCTGTGCAGGGGCTGGCACGTGCCTGGGTGTGTGTAAGCATAGCCCCTGCAGTCTGCATGTGAGTGGCAGTGCTTGGAGGCCTGGTGGCTGGGGTTCTCTGTGGGGCAGCTTGCATGTGCAGGGAGTACTGGTGAGAGCGTGGACGTGGGAAGGAGACTCTCCTGGCTTCAGGCTCCCTCGGCTCCGATGGCCCCTGGACAGCATCACCTCGCCTCTGCCCCAGTGACAGAATAGGGGCTGAATGGGAGGCTCCCTGCTAGCAGGACATCCTTCACTCTCCTCTCCCTCAAGACCCTGAGGGTAGGTGGGGGCTGTGGCCAGGGAGGCAGGCTCTCTGTCTGTCTGTCTGCCTGTCCTGGGCCCAGCCCCTGGGGTGCAGGTGGCCTTACGGGTTTGTGCTCAGGCAGCCAGTCGGGGATGCTTAGGCCGCTGATCTCTGCCGCAATCTTCTTCCGGTGGCCCGGCTTGGTGACACCAATGGCCGTGAGGTCCTAGGCAGAGGGGAGGCTTGTCAGCTGGGGGCTGGGCCCGTCTGTGGGACGCAGCTGGCACCAGCGGCGTGTGGAAAGCTCACCTCGGGGGTCATGCGGCTGATGGTGGGCAGGTCGTAGCCAGCGCTGATGAAGTTGGGGGCGTAGAGCTGCAGCTGGAACGCGGTGAGCCATTGGCTCACGGCCTCGGCGCTCTGGAAGACACAAGGCACCCACTGCAGGCTCGCCTGCCCGGCTGTGCCCCTGCCACCACAGCGCCTCCTTCTCTGCTTGGCCGGCCAGCCGTGCAGCTGCTGTGTCCGCTGTCCGCTGCTCCATCTGCAGCAGGCCCCGGTGAGCCTGGCCCGTGAATGATCCTCAGTCCACAGTCCCTGAGGCGCCTCCTGGAGCATCCTCCACCCTTCCGCCTTCTGGGATCTCCACTGGGGGGCGGGGGGGCTGCTGCTGTCCACCGCATGCCTCCCTGACTGTTCCCTGCTCCTGCACCAGGGACGCCCCGCGCCATCTTGGGGAGGCAGGTGGTGTGGCCCCTTGGGAAGGAGCTCCAGGAAAGGGGCCTCGGGCTGGACCGGAAGGTAGGCTCTGTGCCCACAGGCAGGGGCACCTTGCCTCCTCCACCGTGCAGGACTCAGCCAGCAGCTTACACCTCCCCAGCACGCAGGTGCACTCACACACCACGCGCCACGCCCATGCACGCACTGCACCATCTCATACCCAGCCCCTTCCACCTGTACACAGACACGCGTGCCCGGCTCGCAGTCACACCATCACACACGCACCCCGCACACACACATGCACACATGGAGGCACAGGTTGGCCCACACGCACAGCCTTTACAACAACAACACCCATACACGCAGGCGGACACACACAACACACACAGACTGACAGACAGAGGAGAGGGTCTGGCCTGGCAGTGCCCCCGACCCCACCGCAGCCAGGCCAGGCAGGCTGTGTAGGCACCCATCAGCCCATCGGCCTTACAGCCTCTCCCCGGAGCCCACACTGGGAGCACCCCCAAGCCCTGTACCTTGCCCTCCGATGCTGGCTCCAGCTTCTTGGGCGGCTGCTCCCCATAGACCTGCCCAGCATGGGCCACTGGAGGCTGGGACCGGGCCGCACCTGAGGACGAGAGTGGGTGGGGGACAAGAGCTGTCGGGTTGCTTTCCTCTGTCGGACTGTGCAGCAGCATCCTTGCTCTTACCTGCAGAGCCTTCTGGAGGCTTGGCGGGGCTGTCCCCTGCACTGGACTCGGAGACGGACTTCTGGGAAAGCACCGTTGCCAGGAGCTGCAACCCAGAAACACCAGCTTGTTGCCTGCTCCCAGCCCTGGCCAACCTAGCCCCGACCACCACCCCACCTACCTTGATACCCTCAGAGCCTGCGTGTAGGGTGTGGCCCCCGCTGCCCCGGCTGCCAGCCACACCGCTCATGCTGCCGCTTCGGTCCCCACCTGCCAGTGTGAGAGAGCAAGATGAGGCCAGTGCTGGCCCCTGCCTGGTCCCACAGTGGTGCCTTGTGGAAGTCCTGCCACCTCTGCCCTTCAGGGACCCGGCTTACCTGCAAAAGGCTTCCTCAGCACCCAGATCTCCTCTGGGGGTGCAGAAGGTCCCGATGAGCTGCTTCCCTGGGGCAGGCTTGGCTCAGCGCCTGCTCGGGAACCTGTAGGTCGAGCACAGCCTCCTGAGACCTGGGCCAGCGAGGGCGGGTGCTGACACGGGAGGTGGGGCAGAGGCCAGGCAGCCACAGCAAGGGGGTCCTCTCTGCCTGCTGTTGTCTCCAGGGAGCTGAGAGCCCCAAGGAAGACCCCTCCCCCACCAGACGTTTAGAGCAGGAGAGGCAGAGGCAGCCAAGCCTAGGCATCCTGCTGGTGGCCCTGGGGTCCTGCGGGCAGGGGGCCAGAGATTGCTGGATGGTGTGAACATCTCTGTACTGGGGAGTGGGGGGCAGGCAAGAAGCCCCCTACAAGCTGGAGCCAAGGCTCCCACTCAGGAGCTAGATGGCCATGACCGGGGGTTGGCCCTGCTTGTCCACCTCCATGTCCTCCATCAGGAGTAAACGGGCCCCTGGTCCCTCAGAGCCGCCATGTGGGGCTTCACAGCCTGGGTCCCTGGCCTAGTCCCTCTCCTCAGCGTCCTGTTCCTCAGATGTGCCCAGCTCTTGCCTGCCTCAGCGCCTTTGGTTTTTCCCTTTTTTCCTCACCAAGAGCAGACACTTGAGTGCCTTTGTTGTTATCATTATTATTTTGAGACAGAGTCTCGCTCTGTCCCTCAGGCTGGTGCAATCTTGGCTCACTGTAGCCTCTACTTCCCAGGCTCAAGCAACCCTCCCACCTCAGCCTCCCAAGTCGCTGGGGCCATAGGCGCACACCACCATGCTTGGCTAATTTTATGTTTTGTAGAGATGGAATCTCACTATGTTGTCCAGGCTGATCTCAAACTCCCGGGCTCAAACAGTCCTCTCACCTTGGCCTTCCAAAGTGCTGGGATGACAAGCGTGAGCTACCACGCCTGGCCCCGTCCCCTTTTAATGCACAGCTCCTGCTACCTGGAACCCACCAGTCTCTCAGGGCATTCTCTGGCCTCCTCTGACTGCCTCATCTCAAGCAGGCCCTCCCTGTGCTCCGGGTCACTGGTAAGTACATGTCCTGTCATGTTTACTTCACTGTCCCCTGCCCCCTCCTGCCCCAGGGCAAGCTCCTTGGGAGTTGGGTCCCCATCTGTCCTGGTGGCCAGTTCAGAACCAGACGTGGCAGCACACAGTGCTTGGTGGAACGCACAAAGGAACAGGTTGGGAACGGATGAGGAGATGGCCGCTGGGGCACCTTGATGCTCCCCACTCAACCCCACACTGGCACCCAGAAACCCAGCCCTGCTGGGCCCCAACACCCTTAGCATGCTCGCTGCTTCCAGTCCCCAAGCCCAAGGTGCGCAGCTCCTCCCTGCCCCCCAGGGTGGGGTGAACTTGCCTGCTCGCTTGATGATGGCCTCGCCCAAGGAGGACGGGAAGTAGCCCACCCGGTCATTACCCGTCCGGTTGTCATGGATACAGCCCTTCCACCGGCCATCCGGATGCTGCTCGAGGACCTGGCCAGTAAGGTGGGGGACGCTCAGGGAGATGCCCCATTTCGCAGTCTCCTGCCCAGTGCCCCCTAGTTGCGGCAGGAGGGTGTTCTGGGGTGCACACGCCCAGGTGCCGCCCCCTCCCTGCCGAGACAGCCCCTGAGGCCATGCTTACTGTGATGATGTCCCCCGCCTTCACATTGAGGCTGGTCAGGTCGTAATTGTTGCAATAATCCTTGGTCGCCCGGACCTGCAGGGCCGCTGAGGCCTCTGGGGATACAGGAGGGGGCCCCCCAAGTCCTGCGGGCTGATCTGGCCCAGCCCCGGCCCCAGCCACTGCCCCTCTGCCCTGCCTGGGCCCACCTCGCAACAGCTGCTTGATCTCCCTGCTGGCCTGGGACGTGGTGAACTGGTGCACGATGTCCAGGGCTGTCTGGCTGTAGGTGTTCCTCACGTGGGCATTGATCCCGCTCTGCACATGTGAGAGGTGAGGCCCTGTCAGGAGCCCCTACAGCCCACTGGGCCCAGCACCCCTGGCCCTCACACTCACATCCAGCAGCAGCCGCACCACCTCTGTCTTCCCGCAGAGCGCAGCCTCGTGCAGGGCCGTGCCAGACTTGGTCTGGCGGTTAATGTCGATGCCGGCTTGGAGGAGGAGCCTGGCGGGAAGGCAAGGTGGACAGGCAGGGCCTTCCAGCAGGAGGCCGGCCCCAGCACCCCCAAGCCAGGCCTCCATTTCCAGGTACCCCAGCAGTCTGGTTGGGGGCTGAGGATCGTCTAGCCCTGCCCCGTGTCTCTGACATTCACTGAGTGCTGAGCGCTTTTTCTTGTACTGTTTTTTTTTTTTGAGACGGAGTTTCACCCTTGTTGACCAGGCTGGAATGCCATGGTGCGATCTCGGTTCACTGCAACTTCCACCTCCTGGGTTCAAGCGACTCTCCTGCCTCAGCCTCTGGAGTAGCTGGGATTACAGGCACCTGCCACCGCCCAGCTAATTTTGTATTTTTAGTAGAGACGGGGTTTCCACCATTTTGGCTAAGTTGGACACAAACTTCTGACCTCAGGTGATTCACCCGCCTCGGCCTCCCAAAGTACTGGGATTACAGGCGTGAGCCACTGAGTCCGGTCTGCTTTTTCTAAGACAGGGTCTCACTCTGTCACCCAGGCTAGAGTACAGTGGTGCAGTCATGGCTTACTGTAATCTCAAACTCTTGGCCTCAAGCAATCCTCCTGCCTCAGCCTCCAGAGTAGCTAGGATTACACACATGCACGCCTATTTCCAGCTTTTTTGTTTGTTTGTTTTTGCCTTTATTTTTTGTAAAAACCAGGTCTTGCTATGTTGCCCAGGCTGGTCTCAAACTCCTGGGCTCCTCCGTCAGCCTCTCAAAATGCTGGGATTGCAGCATTTTGAACCACCGCACTCAGCCACTTTTTTAAAAAAAAGTAGAGATGGGGTCTCTCTCTGTCACCCAGGCTGGAATGCAATGGCACCATCCTGGCTCACTGCAGCCTCGACCTACCAGGCTCATGCAATCCTCTCACCTCAGCCTCTCAAGCAGCTGGGACTACAGATGTGCATCACAACACCCAGCTGAATTGTTTTTTTTTTTTTTTTTGAGACAGGGTCTTGCTCTGTCACCCAGGCTGGAGTGCAGTGGCACAGTTACCACTCACTGCAGCCTCAGCCTCATGGGCTCAAGTGTTTCTCCTGCCTCAGCTTCCCAGTAGCTGGGTCTACAGGTGTGTGCCAACACACATCCGGCTAACTTTTTTTTGTGTGTGAACTCCCAACCTCAAGCAATCCTCCCTCCTTGGCCTCCCAAAGTGCTGGGATCGCAGGTGTCAGCCGCCGCGCCCGGCCCACAGTGAGAGCTACCGAAGGCCCTCCCTGTGCTAAGACTTCCCAGCTGTTGTCTTGTCTGATGCTAGCATAGGCGCTGCTGTGAACCCACTTCTGGATGGGAAAGTGAGGCTCAGGGAAGTTCAGCACCTCCTCGAGCGTACCCAGGAGCAACGGGGCCGAGACAGAGAGGTCACAGAAGCCCCTTTCCCAGCCCCTCCAGCTCATACTGTACATGAGCCCTGGAGGCCATGCCAGAGGCCTGATCAGGGACCTGGGACCCTGCCTGCTCTTGCCCTATCCCCAAGCCAGAAGCTGGTGCCCTGAGCCCCAGGCTGCTGCTGAACCCTGGGGACCCGAAAGCTGAGGCCCTCCCTGCCACTGGCTCTACCTGATGATGTCGATGTGGCCATTCTTGGCTGCAAGGTGCAAAGGGCTGGTGCCGTTGGGGTCGGTGGCATCTCCTGGCCGGGGCTCCAGCAGCGCCGCACACATGTTGCTGCTGAGGAGCAGCTGGACCACCTTGAAGGAGGGATCAGTGTAGGGGGGCCCTGATGTGGGGCTCCCCAGCCCCACCCCACAGGGCTCCACGGGAGACTCACCCCAACGCGGCCGAACTCGCAGGCCAGGTCCAGGGGCGTCTTCCCCGAGTTGTCCACCATGCACGGGTTAGACTGGTGCTGTAGCAGCATCTCAGACTGGGGACCAAGGGCGCAGTCAGGCCCGCACATCCTCAGGCTGCGCTGCCCTGCCCGGGCTGCCCTGCCCCTGCCCCCGCCCCCGCTCAGGCCTCACCACATCATAGTGACCGTGCTGGGCTGCCAGGTGCAGGGGGATGTGGCCCTCATCAGACGGGATGTTCACGGCCGAGCCTGCCTTCAGCACCAGCTTCATGGGCTCCTTCCGGCCCTGCCAGGCCGCATAGTGCAGCGGCCGCATGCCTGGGGGGCGGGGGGATGCTGAAAGCTGACCCTTGACCCCAAACCCAACTCTGGAGGATGGGGCTGCTGGGACCTGACCCCTGACCCCAAGCCCAACCCTAGGGCGTGGGGGATGCTGGGAGCTGACCACTGACCGCAAGCCCAACCTGGGGGATAGGGGAGTGCTGGGACCTGACCCCTGACCCCAAGGCCAAACTTAGGGGGTAGGAGGGTGCTAGGAGCCGACCCCTGACCCCAAGCCCAACTCTGAGAGGTGGGGGGAATGCTGGGAGCTGAACTTTGACCCCCGAGGCCAACCCTGTGGGTTTGGGGGTTGCTGGGAGCTGACCCCTGACTCCAAGCCCACCCTTGGCCTCCAGGATCCTGATCCCAGGAGGACCTGCCTGAAATCGGACTAAGACCCTGGGCTGAGGCCTCAGCCAAGGACCCATGCAGGCCCCGGGGAGCCCCCCTCACTTCCCCCACCCCTGCCCCCACTGGAGGCCCCTGGACCAGTCTTGCCTTTGTTGTCCTTGATGTCCACAGCAGCCTGGGCCTCCAGCAGCAGGCTGATCAATTCCGTGTTGCCGTTCAGGGCCGCGTGGTGCAGAGCCGAGAAGCTAGCATGGGCAGAGGACACATACAGCAGAGGCCCCAGCGCCCCGGCCTCCCGGGCACCCTGCCCTCCCTAGGAGCCATCCTCCCTTCCAGGTGGGCACTGCCTGGCTCAGAACTCACCCATCTGGGTCCTGGAAGTTGACATTGATCTTCTTGGTGGAGCCCAGGAGCTCTGGGGATGGAAGGAGACTTGGTGAGGGGAGGCTGTGCCAGCCCCTCCAGGTGGCCTGAGGGCAGGGAGAGGGTGCCAGCCATCTCCCCGGCAGGCACAAAGGTGCTGGGCTCTCAGTCTGCACACACTCACGCGTCCACTCGTGCACTCATGCGTTCAGCTCTGCCCCGCACCCCGCCCCAGGTGCCAGCTGCTCGGGACTTGGTGTCCCATTGCCGAGATGTGGGGGTTCACAGTACTAAGGACTCCGGCCTGGGGTCCTTGTCCCCACCTGGGGATAGGAGGCAAGGCTGTGCACCCACACCAGCACACACATGTGCATGCACACCCCTCCCCTGGGACACTGGCTGGGCACCTGCCAACGTGGGAGGGAGAGAGCCGGCCCAATCTGTCTCTCAGAAGGATCCAGATGGGGCCGGGGGTGGCCAGGGAGGCTGGAACACCCGGAAATGGGGGTATCTCTGGGGGAGGATCTGCGTCTCCACCGTGCAGCACCCCCACTGCCAGCCCTGGGCCACAGCCAGTGTGGATGAGCAGAAGTGGGAGGCGGGCGAGTGGGCTGGCACCTCTGAGCGACCTCACGCGAACGGCCGCCTCCTCCCCAGGGACTTGGAGCACCTGAGGCCAGAGGGGCCCATGCCCTGCCTTCAGGGCCCCAGTGTCCTCCTGGGGCCCTCCGCATCCTGGCCTCCCCCAGCTGGCTGCCAGAGGAGGGAAGCCCACCGATGCCCTCCCAGTGGGCACTAGTCCAAGCAGACTTGGGCCAAACCCCCGCCTATCTGGGCCGTGGTTACATAACCCATTTGTGGGTCAGTCACTCTGAGAGGGGAGCTGGCAGGACAGAAGCCCCTTTGTCCGGGCCCAGGACGGGGTGGGGGCGGGAGCTGAGGGCAGGGGAGTTGAGGGAGTCGAGGCACAGGGCTGGCTGCAGGGCTTACACAGTGACCCACAGCAGCCCTCGCTGCCCCGGCCTCGGTCCCAGCCACTGGACGCAGGGCACAGGTCCCCTGATGACCCACGAGGCTGGCCGAGGGAGCCAGACAGCTGTGAATTCGAATCTCTGCTCTGCCACTCACCAGCCTGTGGCCTTGGTTGCCAGCGCCCTCCCTGAGCTGGAGCCGCGGGTGCTAACAGGGCCTCCCAGAGGTGTGAGAGCATTTCCAGACATAAAGCGTGCAGGGCCTGGCACAAGTCAGGACTTGGTGCGTGGCGATTACTAATATTAGCTGTACAGGAATCCCACCCCCACCTTTCTCCAGCCAGGGGTTTATCCTGGCAAGCAAAGGCGTCTCCAGCTTCACCGGCCCCTCCCCCACTGCTCAGACACTGCTGGCGCCAGTGTCCCTCTTGGTTAGTGGCAGTGCCACCCTTCCTGACCATGGCCCAGGCCAAAACCTTGGAGCCAGCCCTGGGGCCTTTCCTGTACACCTATAGCGTGTCTGTCAGCTCTGCCTCTCAGACACCCCCAGAGCACACTTGGGACCCTAGCCTTTCTCCCTGCGGCTGCTGTCACTGACCTGGTCCAGGCTGGCATCTCTGGCCGGATTAGTGCCATCCCCTCCTCACTGGTGTTGCTAAGGTCCTCCCACATCCCTTGGTCCAACCTCCACACCCACCCCAGTTGGGAGTCCCTGGGAAAACATGAGTCAGGCTCTGTGCCATGGCTCATGCCTGTAACCCCAGCACTTTGGGAGGCTGAGGTGGGAGGATGACTTGTGGCCAGGAGTTCAAGACCAGCCTGGCTATCATAGCAAGACCCTGTCTCTACAAAAAATAAAGGAAAAAAAATTAGCTGGGCATGGAGGCGTGTGCCTGTGGTCCCTGCTACTAGGGAGGCTGAGGCGGGAGGATCGACTGAGCCCAGGAGGTTGAAGCTACACTGAGCCGGGATCGCACCATTGCATTCCAGCCTCCTGGGTGACAGAGCAAGACCCTGTCTCAAAAAAAAAAAAAAAAAGAGGAGAGAGAACATGAGTCAGATCCAGTCACTCCTCTCCTGAAGACCCCCTGGCTGCACTGGTCTCACTGGGAGGGGAGGCCGACACTGGACAGTGGCCGTGCTGGGAGGGGAGGCTGAGATTGGACAGCGGCCGTGCGTGGGGCTCCTGTTTTGCTCTCAGTTCTCATTACTTCCGCCATTACTGCTGTAGCTACACAGGCCTCCAGACATTCCTCCAGCATATAGTCTGCCCAGCCCAGGGCCTTTCCACATGCCCTGTGTGCACGTGCAGGCTCCTCTTCCCTAGTTAACCCCACAGCTTCTCTCACGTTTTTCAGGTCCTTACCCACAGGCTGATCACTCATCATGCCCTCCCCATCTGAAGTGGTGACCCTGCCCGCCCCCCAGTTGCTGTGCTTGGCTCTGCAGGCCTCATCACCACCTGCCACGTCCACCTCCTTCTGCTCTTGCTCCTACCCATCTCCATCATTCAACTACCAGCACCAAGGGGACAAGGGCCCTCATCTGTTCTGCTCACAGAAGAATCCTCAGTGGCTAAAACAGTGCCCCGCACAGATGAGGTGCTCAGTCAGCAGCAGACTGGACCGATCTCCTCATCCCCTACACCCTGCCTGGCCGCCAAGGCGAGTTCATGGGTGTGCGGCCTGTGCTTGGCTCAGAAGGACCCCATGCCTGCGGATGCTCTCCTGTCACCATCTTGAAATTCTTTTTTTTTTTTTTTTTTTCTGTCTGGAAACAGAGTTTCATTCTTGTTGCCCAGGCTGGAGTGCAATGGTGCGATCTCAATCTTGGCTCACCACAACCTCCACCTCCTGGGTTCAAGCAATTCTCCTGTCTCAGCCTCCTGAGTAGCTGGGATTACAGGCATGAACCACCACGCCCGGCTAATTTTGTATTTTTAGTAGAGACGGGGTTTCTCCACGTTGGTCAGGCTGGTCTCGAACTCCCGACCTCAGGTGATCCGCCTGCCTCAGCCTCCCAAAGTGCTGGGATTACAGGCATGAGCCACCATGCCTGGCCTGAAATTCCTATTTTTGAGCAAGGGGCCCTGTGTTTACATTTTGCGTGGGGACCTGGGAATTATGTCGTGGGGCCTGCCACCATCCCTTACCATTAGCTGAAGGGAGCGCAGGTGTCACTGTCCCGTGCATCCCTGCCAGGGCCACACTCAGGAGGTTCTCCCCCCAGAAAGCTGAGCCCTGCTCTTCCCAGCTCCAGGGTAGCCAGCCCTCACTCAGCATGTCCCCAGGATTGCCCAAGCCAGGCCCTATCATCCCTCCCCCAGCTGAGGCAGCCAGAGTGGAAACCATCTTCTCACCCAGCCACACCTGCAGGGGCTGAAATATCGGGGGGCTGGAGGTCAAAGTCCAGAAAGTGACAGCTGCTAGTGGGGGAGGATGTCTCCCTCAGGAAGGGGACCGCCCCCATGTGAGAAGGAGTGCCTTAGTAAAGCCATCTCATCCCTCTCCCCACCCATGGTCTCCTCAAGGGGGAAAATGGCTGAAATTGGATGGAGGGAGCTTGAGGTCTTGGGACATGCTAACCCCAATTCCTGTGGGAGACAGTGGTTACCCAGGAAGGTCCCAGAACTGAGAAAGGCCTGGGGCTGGGGGCTGT
This sequence comes from Rhinopithecus roxellana, assembly GCF_007565055.1. Taxonomy (NCBI): domain Eukaryota; kingdom Metazoa; phylum Chordata; class Mammalia; order Primates; family Cercopithecidae; genus Rhinopithecus; species Rhinopithecus roxellana. The sequence continues at coordinate 71,018,806 of NC_044568.1, read as the reverse complement.
TTCACCTGGAAATGGGTTCTCTGGATGAAGCAGGAGCGAGCATAGCTGGAGGGGACCGGGGCCAGAATGAAAGCCCAGGAGCCCCCCTCCCTCTCCATGAGGTCCCTAAGCCCTGTGACTCTATGATGGTAAAGCCCTTACCCCTGACCAGCCCTCTCACTGCTATCCTGAGCCTGTCCCCAACTCTGGGATCCGGTTCATACCCCGGGCTAGAAGGGAGCTACTAGGGGGCTATTAGAAGGTGAAAGGGGGGCAGGGCGCTGGCCCTCGGTGCTCAGTGGCGTCCTCCAGGGCATTCTCAGGCCTGCCTCCACGGACAGGGGGCCTCCCTGGATAGGGTCTGGGTCAGAGGGAAGAGTGGGTCCCTCCCGACCAGCAGGAGGCCAGCCCCTGCCCCGGAATCTCCCCCAGAACAGGCTCCTCTTCTGCTCAAGGACAGCTGCTAAGTGTGTGCATGCGGGCACGAGAGGCTCCCTTCAGGGCGGGGTGAGTGGGGGGCTGGCTAAGCCTGGGGTGACTCTGGAGAAGGGGGTGGAGGGAAGGGGCTGGGTGCCCAGAGGAGACCATGGAAGTAAAGCTCATGGGGACAGCCCTGGGCTCAGGGGGCCCTGGAGGACACTGCTGGACACCCCCCACCTCGTGGCCCAAACTCAGCTGTACTTTACTGAATCAAAATACATCTTACTCCAAAGCAGGCCAGCGTTGCCATGACGACGGAGCTAATTCATGGAGGGATTTCTCCTCTGATTTATTACACCCGCCCCTGTGAGTCAGAGAGCAGGAGCCGGGGCCAGGGCAGGTGTGTGTCCTGCCCCAGAGGCCAGGCAAGACAGGCAGAGACCCAGGTGAGGATGGAAGCCCCCAGAATGGCCACAACAGAAGGGAGGAGGAACCTCCCCAGAGCTGAAGCCCCCACTTCCCCGGCCCCTGGACCTGGGCCGTCTAAGGCTGCGGTCATCGCTGGCACTTACTGAGCATTTACTGAATGCCTGGGCTCCAAGTGCCCAGGCTCACTGGTCTTAGGACCCCGCCATGAGGCTGACATCCCATCCTACAGACAAGGAGACTGAGGTCCACCGAGTTGGAGCTGTCTGTGTCCAAGGTCATGCGACCACTAGGTGGAAGCCTTTACCTTGCCTTCCCTCTCAATCCCTACACCTGATCTCCAGGCTCAACTGAGGCTACCTCTGCCCACAAGCTCTCCCTTTCTGAGCCCAGGGACCTGAAATCAGCTCGGGGCCAGCCTGCAAAGGCAACGGTGTCCCCTTTCTCTTACTGCACACAGTGGACAGGAGCTGGCCAGTCATGGGCCGCTGGTGAAGTGCAGGAGTGGGGGGTCCTCCTGGGACTCTAGGATCCCCCCACCGACCTCCCAGAAGCCAGTCCCAGTTCTTGGCGTCCCCCTGGAGGAAGGGGAGGAGGACTCCCTGTCTTACAGTCTGTGGGGGTGGAGGGAGGCAGGAGGACGCCCAGACCCCACGTGCAGACCTGCAGAGCCCTGTCCGTGCCTGCACAGGTGCCCTGACACACTGACACGGCTATACGTGCGCAGCCGCACACGCGGCTTGTCCACACGCCCATCCATCCATCTCCCGCGGCCCCCAGGGAGGCTACGCGCTGAGCCAGGATGAGTGCTGGGATCAGGGCTCCAAGCTCCCAGCCCTTTCCTGGGTCCCCCACAGGGCAAGCTAGGGATTGCCAATGGTGGTCCCCCACTCCCTCAATGGCCTCCTTTCCCAGCAGGGAAGCTGGGGACCTGGGTCTGCTGGAGCCTGGCTGAGCAGGGCCCCAAGCCCTTGCCCCCAGGCCGGCGCTGCCTGGAGTCCAGCCTGCCCTGGGCTAGGCGACCTTGGGCCTCTGCTCTCCCATCAGTAAATGGCCCCCCCACCGGCCATGCCAGGGCAGCCACACCCCCAGCGTGATCCTGCCCCCCACGTTCCCTGCAAAGCGTGTTATTAAACGTGGGGCGGGGAGGGGGTCTGCCAGGGACTGTCAGCTCCCGGGTCGCCCCTCCCCGCAGGGGCCCCCTCCCTGTCTGCCCGGTGCGTGTGGTGGGGGGGGCATCCGCCTCGCCCTTTGAAGGCCCCAGCAGAGACCTCCAGCTGTCAGCCCGCAGCCTGGGAAGGGAGGGGGACAGAGGTAGGGAGGGAGGGATGCGAACGCCCGCGGCCCGGGAGGCTGGTGCCGCCAGGTGCCCGCTGGGGGGCTCAGGGTGACGGCCGGCTCTCCGGGCCGCCCCATCTCCAGTGCTGGGGACAGCGGGTGGGGAGCACGGACCGAGGGTCTGGGCGCTGCTGGCCCCGCCCCGCCCCCGGGGACCCGACAGCGTCCCCTCCCTGCCCGGCGCCGGGAGGGGTGGGGGGCTCTGCGCCGGGAAGGGGCCCCCGGGCTCCCGCCCGCGCCCCGCGCCCCCGGCACTCACTGGCCTTCCCGGGCCGCGGCCTCTGCAGCAGCCTCTGCGCGGTCCCTACGTCCTCCGCTTTCACCGCCTGCACCAGCTCCTGCTCCTTCCCCATGGCGCGACCGGGGCCGCAGCGACGCGTCTGCGCTCGTGCGCTCGGCGCGGCTCAGAGGCGGCGGCGGCCCCGCGGCACCAGCCGCCTCCCGCGCCGCCTCCTCGCCGCCCGCCGCCCCTTCGCCCTCCTCGGGCTCCGGCTTGGGCTCGGGCTCCCGGCGCGGAGGGGGCGGGGAGCGCGTCACGGGCGGGGGGCGGCCCGGGGGCGGGGGCGCGCGGCGGGCGCGGGGCGGGGGCGCGGCACCTGGCGCCGCCTCCCGGACGCCGGGGTCCGCTCCCGGGCCGCCGACCTCCGTCAGCCCGCGCCGGCCGCGCGCCCGGGCCCGTGGCTCCGCCCTCCCCGCGCTCGCCCCGGGACGCCCCCTCCCCACGTGCGCGCCGCGCGCTCAGGCCAGGCCTTTGCGGACGCGGGCGGCCTGGGGCGGCTAGTCGGGCTGGGGACGCAGCTGCTGGGGGTGCACTGGGAGCCCCGACGCGGCGGCTGCGCGGGGCTGAGCCCAGAGAGGCTTCCAGAGGCTGCGGGACCCGCGGGGGAGGGTTCCAAGGCACCGGGCGGGCGGGGACCGGGCGCCGAGAGACCCGGGCGCCAGTGGCCCTGGAGCCGGCCCGCCAGGCTGTCAGGCGTTCCTGGCCCGGGGTTCCCGTGGGAGGTGTCGAGGGATTGTGAAGAGGAATCTCCCAATAATGAATTCGGTGTCAGGGAACCCGCACCCCCAACCCCCAAGCATTCTCCTGCTCCTCTCCGCAAATAATGCGGGCGCCACAGCTTCCCCCAGCCTCAGCCGAAGCCCGACCCCAAGGTAGCCCCCACTGAGGGAGCTCAACTCCCCACTCCCGGCACCGACTGGGGGTCGCCTCCATCTCCACCCACACGGAACTGGAACCTCCCTCTGGCACCAACGTGCCCCCTGCCCAGGTCTGCCCACTCTCCAGCCTGCAGCCCAGGCAGATGGGTCCTGCTTCCTGGGTGCTAGAGGCCCTGACTTGTCACCCTCTGAGCTCCTGGCTGAAAGTTGGGGCCACCCTGTGCCTCAGACCCTCTCCCATCAGGCCTGCAGCATTCTAGAGGCAGATCAGTGGGGGTCTGAGTCCTGGCTCGGGCTCCGTTTCCCTCATCACCCAAGCGGGCAAGGCCGTTTGGAGAATTTGGAGAGGGTCGCACCCATTCTATGAGGCGTGGCCTGGCACCCCACTCCCTGTGGCCCCAGACCATTGAGCAGGTCCAGGGGGACGGAGGAGTTCAGAGAGCAGGGACAGGGAAGGTGACAGGCACCGGGGTCCCGGCATCGTTGTGGGCAGCTGGCCATTTCCTGTTCCCTCCGTGGGGTCTCCTGTTAGGTTCAGGTAGCAGCCCTCGGTCTTCCAGCACTCCCAGGGGGGTCCCCAAATGCTAGGGCCTTTCCTCTTGCCCTTTCCAACGACCAGTTGTGTACCTGCTGGGTCAGGTACTGTGCTGGTCACCTCCTAGATGAGGTTGGACTCACTGTCCCCATTTTACAGATGAAGGAACAGAGGCTTAGAGAAGCCAAGGGACTCACCTGGGGTCCCAGAGTCTTGAGATTGTGAGTCTGGGCTTTGCACCCACACCTCTGGATGTGTCCTATTTCCCCTTAGTGGTTTGTGATCATGAGCCGGTCACTTTGTCATTTTTTTTTTTTTTTTGAGACAAAGTCTTGCTCTGTCATCCAGGCTGGGGCGCAGTGACGCCATCATAGCTCACTGCAGCCTCAACATCCCAGGCTCAAGCGATCCTCCCGCCTCAGCCTCCTGAGCAGTACCCGGCTAATTTTTTTGATTTTTAGTAGAGATGAGGTATCAGTATGTTACCTAGGCTGGTCTCGAACTCCTGGCCTCAAGCAGTCCTCTCACCTCAACCTCCCAAAGTGAGGTGGGATTACAGACATAAGCTACCACACCCAGCCCACTGCCTGTCTGTTTCCCTCTGTAAAATGAGGATATGCATGCTACCTCCCCTTAGGTTATGGGAGGATAAACTGTGATACTATCCAGAAAGCGCTTCACGGCAGGACTTAGTAAGGGCTCAAAAAAAATGACTGCTGTAGATATGATGGTATTCTTCGGTCTCTCTGCCTGTGCAGCAAGTGTGTTTTGTGCATCTTTGTATCTATGGTACCTTGCAGTGTGACGAGCACATAGGAAGAAATAAAAATAAAAATAAGATAGCTACTGGTATTACTATTATTTTTCTGTTTTGGACATGTTAAGGCAAACCACCCTGACCTATGCTTAACACACAGAGGCCCACACACCAAATGTTCAAATATTTAAACGCTACAAATCACGCCAGTAACCTGTTAAGTATGTTCTATCCTCCTACCTTGATGAATATACCTTCATCGTGACCTGAAAGCCCAAGTTCGAATTTAAAATTCTCGTATCTGGCCGGGCGCGGGGGCTCACGCTTGTAATCCCAGCACTGTGGGAGGCCGAGGCGGGTGGATCACGAGGTCGGGAGATCGAGACCATCCTGACTAACATGGTGAAACCCCCTCTTTACTAAAAATACAAAAAATTAGCCGGGCATGGTGGCGGGCGCCTGTAGTCCCAGCTACTCGGGAGACTGAGACAGGAGAATGGCGTGAACCCGGGAGGTGGAGGTTGCAGTGAGCTGAGATCGCGCCACTGCACTCCAGTCTGGGCAACAGAGCGAGACTCCGTCTCAAAAAAAAAAAAAAGAAAATTCTCGGATTCCTTGGGTGATTAACTGGCCCCTGTTTGTAGCTACCCCACGTGTTCACTGCCCAGCTCCAGCACTGTCCACACTACATAAACAGGCATCCCCTTACTCGCTCCTCAGAGCTAGAGTGAGCACCCTGCTGCGTGACCTACCTTCAGGAGGACAGACTGGGCAGAGGGCTGTGCGGATCCGGGAAGTGCGCTTGGGGCTGTTTGGGCAGGGAACTCCAGGGTCCTAGGTGCTCAGAGTGTGGTCTAGAAGGGACACCTAGGCTCCAGGTGGATTCCTGCTCAGGACCTCAGAGATTCCTCACCCCATGGGGTGCAATGTGGCAGGAGGGGACCAGAGCCTTCTGCTAGGTGAGGCTAAAGCCCAGGAGGGACCAGGAAGCCTCAGATCTGATACTGCAACCAGTGACCTTGGGTGAGTCCCCAATGCTCAGCTGCCTCATCTGTGAAATGGGCCAGAAGCTCCACCTGCAGTCTAGGGCCGACGGGAAGGTCCTCATGAAAACAGACGTGTGTCTGCCTGGGGTTCCCGCAGCCTGGGGATGGGGGCAGCAGGGCAGGTGGCCACTCCGGCTGGGGGATGAGGATGCAGAGGTGTGGGACTCAGGCAGCCCTCCAGGAAGTCAGGCCTCCAAGGATGATCCTGGGAGGGGGCCGCTGAGCCAGCAGAATTGCCGAGGTTCAGCCCTGAGTGGAGCTGGCGGCGGCTTCACTGCAGCCTGGGCTGGCCTCCTTCCCAGATGTATGGCGTGTGCCGGCCAGCCCACAGCCCCTTCCTCTGCCCACTGACTGTGTGTTTGCTCAGGGGCTCCCTGGTGGTCCTCCAAGCCCCCAAAGCCCTGGTATGGACATGAGGAATGTGCCCTCCCATGGGCTGGCTGCTGTGGCTCCTCATTCTTGTGATGCCGCTTCCGACAGCACTAACCTGGGGCCCGGACCATCACGGAGGATCGACCCCCATGCACCACTGTCCCTGCCTCCTGCCCACAGAAATGCAGAGCTACTCAGGCTGGGCTGGGGCTCTACCTGGTTTGTCAGCTTCCCCTAGGCTTGGGACACATGCAGGTTACCAGAGCTGGCCCCTGCCCTCAGCCCCCAGGTGCCGCCCAGAGGCCCCACAGAAAAGGCAAACAGCGCAGGGCTGTGAGACACGTGGGACCCCACACACCTGGCTGAGCCTGCCTCAGCTCCACCCTGTCTCCTGCTCTCTCCTGCAGGGTCCATGCTACTCCAGACACTGCTGGGATTTGAAGGCGCTTCCTCTCCCAGCCATCCAAGCCCAAACGCTCACCTCTACTCCCCAAAGCTGCCCCAAGCCTGGTATGGAGCCTGGTTAGTGAGCCCCTGTCTACTTCAAGAGGAAGATGAGGAGGACTATGGAGTGCAGGGGCTGCCTGGGGAGTAGTCACCTCACCAGAAAGGGCATGAGCAGCGGCAGGTGGAGCTCAACAGGACAGGGCCCAGCCTAGAGCTGAACAAAACCTGGGCTCCACCACCTTCTAGCCCTGTGCCTACCACATGCAATTCTGCATCTGTGAGCCTCAGTTTTCTCGTCTCCAAAATGAGAGGGATTCCTCCCTACTGGAGTCATTGTGAGGACTCCACGCATAAGGGAGGTAAAATGCTCCTACAGCCCAGCAATTCCACTCCAAGTATTTACCCAGAGATGCAAACCTGTTCTCAGACACTGGCATACAACCATTTATAGCAGCACCATTCACAACAGCCAAAAAGGAGGGGACACTCCAAATGTCCACCTATGGATGAGCAGCTACATAAAATGTGCTCTAGTCATATAGTGGAATATTCCTTAGCCATAGAAAAAGAATGTACTGGCTGGGCATGGTGACTCATGCCTGTAATCTCAGCACTTTCGGTGGTGACAGCTGTGATCGCTCACCTCTCAGCACAGAGGTGAGCGGATTGCTTCAGCCCAGGAGTTCAAGACCAGCCCAGGCAACAGAGTGAGACCCTGTCTCTACAAAACAAACAAACAAAGTTTTCTTTTATTTTCTTCCTTTTTTTTGAGATGGAGTCTTGGTCTGTCGCCCAGGCTAGAGTGCAGTGGAACGATCTTGGCTCACTGCAAGCTCCGCCTCTGAGGTTCAAGCAATTCTCCTGCCTCAGCCTCCCGAGTAGCTGGGATTACAGTTACCTGGCACCATGCCCAGCTAATTTTGTACTTTTAGTAGATACTGAGTTTCACCATCTTGGCCAGGCTGGTCTCAAACTCCTGACCTCGTGATCCACCCGCCTTGGCCTCCCAAAGTGCTGGGATTACAGGCATGAGCCACTACAACTGGCCAAAAAGTTTTCTTTTCTTTCTGTTTTTTTTTTTAGATGGAGTTTCACCCCATTGCCAGGCTGGAGTACAGTGGTTCAATCTCAGCTCACTGCAACCTCTGACTCCCAGGTTCAAGCGATTCTCCTGCCTCAGCCTCCCAAGTAGCTGGGACTACCGGCATGCGCCACCACGCCCAGCTAATGTTTGTATTTTTAGTAGAGATGGGGGTTTCACCATATTGGCCAGGATGGTCTCGATCTCTTGACCTCATGATCTGCCCGCCTCACCCTCGCAAAGTGCTTGGATTACAAGCATGAGCCACTGAGCCCAGCCTACACTTAGCTAATTTTTTAAAGTTTTTTGCAGAGAAGAGGTCGTCTTGCCATCTTGCCCAGGTTGGCCTCGAACTCCTAGGATCAAGCGATCATACCACCTCGGTCCCTCAAAGTGCTGGGATTACAGATGTGAGTTACCATGCCCAGCCAAAAGAAAATGTTATTGGAGATGCTGAAAACCAGGAATTTGGCAGGTAAGGCATAGAGGGAAAAGCATCCCAGACACAGTCAAGGGCTCAAACGGGAGAACATGGCTGGGCGCTGTGGCTCACGCCTGTAATCCCAGCACTTTGGGAGGCTGAGGCGGCAGATCATGAGGTCAGGAGTTCGAGACCAACCTGGCCAATATGGTGAAACCCCCATCTCTCCTAAAAATACAAAAAATTAGCCAGGCATGGTAGGGGGGTGCCTGTAATCCCAGCTACTCAGGAGGAGTCTGAGGCAGGAGAATCGCTTGAACCCAGGAGACAGAGATTGCACCATTGCACTCCAGCCCCGTCAGCAGTGTGAGACTCCATCTGAAAAACAAAACAAAACAAAACAAAAAAAAACAGAACATGTCTCCTCTGGCCAGAGTACAGGACGCATGGAGTATTAGTCCATTTTCATACTGCAATAAAGAACATCTGAGACTGGATAATTTATAAAGGAAAGAGGTTTATTTGACTCACAGTTCAGCATGGCTGGGGAGGCCTCAGGAAACTTACAATCATGGCGGAAGGCGAAGGGGAAGCAAGGCACCTTCTCTGTAAGGCAGCAGGAAGGAGAAGTGGAGCAAAGGAGGAGGAACGCCTTATAAAACCATCAGATCTCTTGAGCACTCACTCACTATCATGAGAACCGCATGGGGCAGCCCACCCTCCAGATTCAGTTACCTCCACCTGGTCTCTCCCTTGACACAGGGGGATTATGTGGATTACAACTCAAGATGAGATTTAGCGGGGACACAAAGCCTAACTATATCACATGGAGAGGAGATGGAAGCCACAGGGTGGGCCAGGCCCAGGCCCAGGAGTCTGGAGAGGGATGGGGACCCCTGAGGGCTTCTAATGGGGTGATCATGTCATTCCTAGGTTTTGCTGTGGGTTTTTGTTTTGTTCTGTTTTGAGAAAAGGTCTTACTCTGTCACCCGGGCTGGAGTGCAGCGGCGCAACCACAGCTCACTGCAGCCTCCAGTTCCTGGTCTCGAGTGATCCTTCCACCTCAGCCTCCCAAGTAGCTGGGACCACAGGCATGCACCACCATTCCTGGCTAATTTTTTTTTTTTTTGAGATGGAGTCTCGCTCTGTCGCCCAGGCTGGAGTGCAGTGGCCGGATCTTGGCTCACTGCAAGCTCCGCCTCCCGGGTTTACGCCATTCTCCTGCCTCAGCCTCCCAAGTAGCAGGGACTACAGGCGCCCGCCACCTCGCCCGGCTAGTTTTTTGTATTTTTTAGCAGAGACAGGGTTTCACCGTGTTAGCCAGGATGGTCTCGATCTCCTGACCTCGTGATCCACCCGCCTCGGCCTCCCAAAGTGCTGGGATTACAGGCGTGAGCCACCGCGCCCGGCCCAGACTGAGGTTTTTAAAAGGCCATTCAGGCCGGGCGCGGTGGCTCACGCCTGTAAACCCAGCACTTTGGGAGGCCAAGGCGGGTGGATCACTTGAGGTTGGGAGTTCGAAACCAGCCTGACCAACATGAAGAAATCTTGTCGCTACTAAAAATACAAAATTAGCCGGGGTGGTGGCACATGCCTGTAATCCCAGCTACTTGGGAGACTGAGGAACCCAGGAGGTGGAGGTTGCAGTGAGACGAGATCGCGCCACTGCACTCCAGCCTGGGTAACAAGAGCGACACGCCGTCTCAAAAATAAATAAATAAATGGCCATTCTACTGCACTGTGGAGCACAGTCTGGAAGGGGGCCAGAGTGGTTAGGGCAAGGAAGGAGGCTGTTATGGGGGATGGCGGGTGAGCTAGAGCCAGGGCAGTGGAAAGGACAGGAAGACACGTCACAGGTAAAATCGGTGGCTGAAGGGAAGGGAAGGGAAGGGTGAGGGAGGGGAGGTGTCGGATCTTGCCCCGCGGTAATACAAGGTGAGCACTGCCCACAGAAGGGGAGTTGTCTCCGCCATGGAATGTGGTGGACCCTGCGGGGCATTCAAAGGACAGTGTCTAATAGGGAGCTGAGGCCATTACAGCTGGAGACAGAGTGGAAGGGGCCCAGCACAGGGACAGCATTGGAAGCTCCAGAGCTAGTAGTTGCCAGCTCCTGGTATCTTGTGGGGTGCACAGAGTGAACTCTGGAGAGCCCCAGTCTTTGGAGGGAGGCAGGGAAAGAGACTAAATGCCAGGAAAGGAGCTAGGAGAAGGCAGCCTTTCAGGCATGGTGCTGTCAACCATGGCACAGATGCGTCAAGAAGTGGGAGGGGGCCGGGCACAGTGGCTCACGCCTGTAATCCCAGCACTTTGGGAGGGTGGGGGGATGCAGATCACGAGGTTAGGAGATCAAGACCATCCACCATCCTGGCCAACATGGTGAAACCCTATCTCTACTAAAAATACAAAAATTAACTGGGCATGGTGGCACACACCTGTAATCCCAGCTACCTGGGAGGCTGAGGCAGGACAATCGCTTGAACCTGGGAGGCGAAGACTGTGGAAAGTCGAGATGGCACCAATGCACTCCAGGCTGACAACAAAGCAAGACTCTGTCTCAAAAAAAAAAAGAAGTGGGAGGCTGGGCGCAGTGGCTCATGCCTGTAATCCCAGCACTCTGGGAGGCTGAAGTGGGCGGATCACTTGAGGTCAGAAGTTTGAGACCAGCCTTGCCAACATGGTGAAATCCCGTCTCTACTAAAAATACAAAAATCAGCCAGGTGTGGTGGCACACGCCTATCATCCCAGCTACTCAAGAGGCTGACGCAGGAGAATCACTTGAACCTGGGAGGTAGAGGTTTTGCAGTGAGTCAAGATTGCACCACTGCACCCCAGCCTGGGTGAGAAAGGGAGATTGCGACTCAAAAAAAAAAAAAAAAAAAAAAAAAAAAAAAGGGTGGGAGGAAGGAAAGAAAAGTATCCACTGGATTTAGCAAAGTGAGCTTGTCAGTGGCCTTGAGGCATTTCCACTGGAGAGCTAGAGAGCTGGGGTAAAAGGCAGATGACTGGGGTTGCAGAAGGAGTGGGAGGTGAGGACGTGGTCTAATGGTGAGCACCGCTCTTTAAAGAAGAGAGTTTGGCTAGCCGGGCGAGGTGGCGGGCGCCTGTAGTCCCAGCTACTCGGGAGGCTGAGGCGGGAGAATGGCGCAAACCCGGGAGGCGGAGCTTGCAGTGAGCTGAGATCGGGCCACTGCACTCCAGTCCGGGCGACAGAGCGAGACTCCGCCTCAAAAAAAAAAAAAAAAAAAAAAAAAAAAAAAAAAAAAAAAAAAAATAAAGAAGAGAGTTTGGGATTCTTTTATAGTGTTTAAAGGCTAAAGGGCAGGAAGGAGAGGAGGTGAAGGTATAGGAAGGAAGGCTCCTGGGAACTATGGCCTGGTCAAGGGACAAGAGGTACCCCCTCTGCGGCCAGAGGAAGGAGTGCAGTCACGTCTGTAAGAGCAGTGGAAAAAAACCATGCGAGAGCCAGTCTCAAGGGTGAGGGCACCGGCGTGGAGCGCAGAGCTGGAATGAGGGCCTGTGGTTTTCAGGGGGACCCTGGGCTCAGTGGGATGTTCCAAGGATGCCCAGCAAAATTTTTGGCAAAAATTTTTGGTAAAAATGTTCCAAGGATGCCCAGCAAAATTTTTGGCAAAAAATTTAGCAAAAATTTTGCTGGGTTACAGGATGCCCAGCAAAATTTTTTTAGCATAAGTATTTCCCATGCAACGTCCGGGATATACTTACACTAAAAAAAAAAAATTTGTTCGTTACTTGTCTGAACTCAGGTCCTATAATTTTCAGCAAATTCTAGCCCAGCGTGGCGCAGTAGTGGGTCAGGGAGGGCACGGGAATGGCGCGACCCGACAGCCTGGGAAACGGACAGCCGTGTCAGAAGGGCAGGTGCCAGTGGGAAGGACGCCGGAGAGAAAGCCGCAGCTTCCTTCCACCTCGCGCCGGGCCCGCGGCCGCGCAAGGAACCTCTCCGGGTTCCTCCCGGCAGGAACCCCCTGCCCCAGAACTTTGGTCTCGTCCCATCCACCCCCGCCCGCGCCATGGTCTCGCCCTAGGGAGTCATCGATAACTCTACGCTCGACCTCGATCGACTCGCTCCCGCTCCCCTCGCCGTCCTGGACACGGTGGAGTGCGGAGTCGCTCGTAAGGTACGGAGGCCGCGAGCCAGGGGCCGGGAACCGGCTGCTGGGTGGCTGGGAGAGTACGGTCAGGGGAAGCCGGCCAGCAGGACGGAGAAAGGGCGTTCGGCGGACGACAGGGGAGCTCGGGGGTCCAGCCAGACTGCGCCCCTTCCCATCACGGCCCGCCGCAGGCCTGCTACGCATGCGCAGCCGCAGGGTTCGGCTTTCCCCGGCCCATCCGCCGCTTTGCGCACGCGCAGCCCGCCCCTGCGGCAGAGTGGCGCCCGCGCGTGACTGCCCCCTGCCGGCTGCGGGGGGGACGGCGCCCCCGCCGGGTGCGTGGTTCGGGGATGGAGCACGCGCCCTGGAGCCCCGGAGCCGCCCGGAGCCGCCCGGAGCCGGGTGTCACGCGTGTGACGCGTGTCCCTGAACCTACCTCCGCTTGTTGTCCCAACTCTAAATTGGGAATGATAAGCGCCATTCGGCAGCGCCCCGTGGGTCTGTAATGTATTTAGCACAGAGTGTGTCCTCTAAGTACTTTACATCCTTCTCTGCAGATGTCCTGACCTTTGACCCCTGCCGTTCAGCTCTAGGGCCCGTGCAGGCCACACCATGAACACGTCCCCAGGCACGGTGGGCAGTGACCCGGTCATCCTGGCAACTGCAGGCTACGACCACACCGTGCGCTTCTGGCAGGCCCACAGCGGCATCTGCACCCGGACTGTGCAGCACCAGGACTCCGTATCCTCCACCTGGGGCGGGCAGGGCGGCGCTGGAGGGATGCCTCATGTGGGGACCACAGCCTGGGTGAAGGCCAGATGGTGGAGGCCTGGGGGCCCCTGTCCTCAGGGCTGCCTTCCCATCATCCTCCTTAACAGTCCCAGCAGGTGAATGCCTTGGAGATCACACCAGACCGCAGTATGATTGCTGCTGCAGGTATCTGTGACCCTTGATCTCTAACCCCTGACCTCTGGTGGGTCAACCTGAGCACAACCAAGCTTCATTTCAGCCTGTGTCCCTAGGTTACCAGCACATCCGCATGTATGATCTCAACTCCAATAACCCCAACCCCATCATCAGCTATGACGGCGTCAACAAGAACATCGCATCTGTGGGCTTCCATGAAGACGGCCGCTGGATGTACACAGGCGGCGAGGACTGCACAGCCAGGATCTGGGACCTCAGGTGCGGTGGGGAGGGGCCTGCTGCCTGGGGCTGGGGTGGGCTGCTCTGGGAGACCATTTTAGGTTGGGTTCTCTCCAAGCAGAGGCTGAAATAGGGAGCTTCCTGCGGGCGACTCAGTGAGAGAAGGGAGGACAGGAGGAGAGTGAATTGCATCAAAGCGCGAGTCCTTCCTTGAGCCCGGAGCCAGCGCGTTATTCCCCTTCCACCAGCCACTGGCTTAGGCTCCCTGCTGGAGTGGAGGGCCCTGCGTCCCGAGTATTTCCCAAGAGGCAGGTCCTTCAGCAGAGGGAGGGGAGGAGTGGCCAGGCCAAGGCCATCTGGGTAGCGCACCAACAAGCCCAGATGGACAGCATGTGCCCTGGCCCGGTCCACAGGTCCCGGAACCTGCAGTGCCAGCGGATCTTCCAGGTGAACGCACCCATTAACTGCGTGTGCCTGCACCCCAACCAGGTGAGGGGTGCTCATGGGGCCAGGCACCCTGGGACTTTGGAGGGCTGGGCTTGGGTCCTGCCTCACCACCCCTGCACCCCAGGCAGAGCTCATCGTGGGTGACCAGAGCGGAGCTATCCACATCTGGGACTTGAAAACAGACCACAACGAGCAGCTGATCCCCGAGCCCGAGGTCTCCATCACGTCTGCCCACATTGACCCCGACGCCAGCTACATGGCAGCTGTCAATAGCGCTGTGAGTCCTGGAGGCAGGTGCTGGGTGGGGCCAGCTTGGCACTCAGCCCTCAGCCTCTGCAGGTGGGCTTATTCCTGGATGTCCCTTAGTGGCCCTCTCCTGCTTCCCCTATTTTGGGCACTAATACCCACACTGCCAGCCAGCAAAGCCAGAAGCCTGAATGTCGCTCCCAATGCCTTGGCCCTGTCTGCCAGCCGGTCACTTCGCTTTCTGGAGTCTCTCCCAAATCGGTCCACTTCCCTGTTTTCTCTCTGTTGCCTCCTGGTCCCAGTCACCCTCATTTCCCATGACAGCTGACACAGTCTCTGAGGCTTCCTTTCCTCCTCCCTGAGCTCCCCTGGCCCCTGACCCGGATGCTTCTAGTGTATGCTTCTAGTGGTGCCTGGTCATTCCCAGCCAGGTGGCATCATTCCCCTGGGGAGACCCAGGGCTACTGGCCTTGCCCATAGGCTGCCATGGTGTGGCCCCTGTTCTTCTCTCCAACCTCATTTTTTTCCGTTAACTCCATTTAATCCCAGCGCATCACTTGTTCCTCTTGCCCCCGGATTTCCCTTCTCTTGGCCTTTGTCATGTTGTCCCTCTAGCTGGTGCCCTCTCCCGTGTACTTCCATTGGCCATCGGCATCCTCCAGGAAAGGGAATTTGAGTCTTTGGCCAGGCGTGGCCTCCTGTTCTTGGCTTGCCATGTGTGGCCCTTTGTTGGGGCAAGGCTTCCCAGGTGCCTCCTGCAGGCAGACCAGAGGGGCCTGTCCGCCCCTGACCCGGTCCCCATGCACAGTTGAACCCCAGTGTTGGCCCCCAGGGCATCCTTCCCTGTGTCTCAGACCTGAGGCCTTGGGTCCCCCGTGACGGTCCTCCTGACCTCTAGGGAAACTGCTATGTCTGGAATCTGACGGGGGGCATTGGTGACGAGGTAACCCAGCTCATCCCCAAGACCAAGATCCCCGCCCACACGCGCTACGCCCTGCAGTGCCGCTTCAGCCCCGACTCCACGTGCGTGCAGGGCCTGCTGGCCCGGGAGGGGACCTGCCTGGGCTGGGGGCTGGAGACAGGAGGGGCTGCTGGGTGGAGTGGCTGCTGCTGGACACGCCCCCACGCCCATCCCCCAGGCTCCTCGCCACCTGCTCGGCTGATCAGACATGCAAGATCTGGAGGACGTCCAACTTCTCCCTGATGACGGAGCTGAGCATCAAGAGCGGCAACCCCGGGGAGTCCTCCCGTGGTTGGATGTGGGGCTGCGCTTTCTCGGGGGACTCCCAGTACATCGTCACTGGTGAGCCCCGCTCCGGCCTCCCCATCCCTGGCCTCCCAGCACTGGCCTCCAGAGCCAGCCCACTTTGGCTGCGGCTCCCCCTCTGCTAGGACCACCTGCCTGGCCTGCAACTCTGCTCTGAGCCCTGCCCAATCTCCCCCTCCAGCTTCCTCAGACAACCTGGCCCGACTCTGGTGTGTGGAGACTGGAGAGATTAAGAGAGAGTATGGCGGCCACCAGAAGGCTGTCGTCTGCCTGGCGTTCAACGACAGTGTGCTGGGCTAGCCTGTGACCCCTCGGGACTGCCTGGTGCAGGTGGTGGCAGCTGGAGGGTCCCATGCAGCACTCAGGTCAGAACAGGCCCTACTGCCAGGCTACGCCAGCTGGACCTGATGGCCCCCTGTGGCACCTTGACCTGCTGGGCCAGGCTGCCCTGGGACTCTCAGCCCCCAGTGCTCATCCAGATGTGATAGAGCGCGACCCAAGCCAGGCTGCACACTCCTGGACTGGGCTAGCCTGTACTGCCTGGGGAAGTCAGCCAAGGGCCCAAAGCTGCTGAGGGGTCTGAGGCTGGTGCCCACCCCCAAGCTAGTGTGTTTCCTGTCCCCTCCCTGCCGCGTTTCAGGGCCTCAGTCCACAGAGAACACCACCATGGCCGGGTGGAAGGGTTTATTAGTCCCTCCCGGCAGCTGTCCTCCCTGGTGCGGGTGACCTGGCCAGCCCGCTGGATTGGGGACAGGGACCGGGCTGGGCCAGGTCGGGGCTCAGTCTGGGAGGTAATAAAAGCAGACTGACACACAGATGTTGCTTGGGAAGCAGATGTCGATGCACAGATAAATCAGCCGCTGTCTCCGGGGCCCTGTGGCGAGGGCGCCGTGAATCCCCAAGGGCTCCGCCGCCCAGCTCATCAAACCATCCTGAGGGCCTGGCCTCCCCCTACAGCAGCCCTGACTCACCCTCTGCTCGTCGGGCCCAGTAGATGGGGGTCCTTGTGCATAGGCGCTGCACCAAATCCCCCACCTGGGCGGGGTCCACCTCGTGGCTCCCCTGCACTGCCAGCAGCTCCTGGGTGTTTTGGGTGTCCTGGGCAGGGCCCCGAGCCTCTTGGACCTGTTGAGAAGGCTCTGGTGGGCTGTGGGACAGGGCTGCTCCCTACTCCTGGCTGGGTGGGGCCGGGTACCCCCCAACCCCCAGTGATGTCCCCACCCTCTGCTCTTGTCAGCAGCCTGGGCTCAGGGTGGAGACAGCTTCCTGTTCCCTGAAACCAGAGCTCCAGCCTATCCTATGCCCGGCTGCACACAGGACTCTTTGTCTAGCTCCTGGTGGGGGGCTGTGCCCAGCAGGACGGCTCACCTTGGAGGTATCCATCAGCAGCCGCAGGGTCTCCCGATCACTGTCCTCCATCAGGCGGAGGAAGCAGACCTGGTGCTCCTCAGGGCGGTAACAGATGCAGCCCTGGGGAGGCAGGGAGGTGAGGCAGGGCCACCCCGACCAACACCTGCGAGGGTGACCCCTCCCTGACCACTCACGCTCTGCCCGTCGAATAGCACCACCCAGCTGTGGTTGCTCTGAGGTGGGGTCACCGTGATGGTCGCCGCGTTCCGGGCCACGTCCACCAGGATGGTTTGGTTGGGCCGGGGCATGTGGGGGCTTGGGAGGGTCATTCGCAGCGTCTGCAGCCTTGGCTGGCAGTGGGAGTTGGAGTTGAGCTGGGCAGCTGGACAACCCCAGCACAGCCCCCAGCTCTGGGCTGCAGGACTCCTGACATCCCTGAGTGGGCCCTTCCACCTCTTGGCCGTCTGCTCCTAGGCGGTCACTGCCTGCTCTGCACCCTGGCGCTGCTGGAGGCTGGGATGTGCCAGCTTCGCGTCCCCCTTTTCACTGTCCACATCCCTGGTGCTGAGGAGGGGCTCACCTTGGGAGGGCCCTGAGCGAAGCCAAGAAGCCCTCCAGCCACAGCCCCCGCAGTGGCCAGCGCCAGGAGCAGCAGCAGCAGCAGGGATAGGCCCATGGCTCTCCAGCCCCCACAGGTGGGCTTGGTCTTCACCTGGGGGCGCATTAGGGTCAGAAGGGTCATGGGGTTTAGAGATCAGGGAGCAAGTGGGCTGGGGAAGGGAGGGGCTGGGTGGCCCGGGGCACCCCCTGGGTCCTTGCTGCAGGAGTGATGGGAGGCACTCACCCCTGTAGGCCCAGGTTTGGGGCGCTCAGCGCGGCAGTTTGCTGGCTTCATCCTGCAGCCCCTGCTCACAATGTGCCGATTGTCTGCGCCCCTTGTCTGCAGCCTTGGCTGGGGAAACTCAGAACGCCTTCCCTCCTGACCCTGCGCCTCTCCCTCATCTCCGGATCTGATATCCAGGTCAGAGCCAGGACAGTCCCCTCCTCCCACCTGGGGGATGCCTGTCACCAGGCCCGGCTCCAGACACCTGGCCTGTGCAGACTGGAGATCAGGGTCTGGGAGACAGGGCTGGGCCGAGTGGAAATCCAGTCCAGCTGACCGACTGGAGGACAGTCCAGGCCCGGCCAGGGTGACTCACTAAGTGTGGTTGGGGTGGATTTCGTTTTCCTAAAGTGGCCTGAGTCTCTCAGGTTACCCTTGACTCCCAGAGCTGGGCACACCCAGAGCAGGGCGTGACACACCACAAGCTGTCAATAAATGCCTGCTCAGTGAATGACAGGTGTGGGACTATGCACCCCCAGCCACTTCCCAGCCCCTGCACACCCAAGTCCAGGGGGTTCCTGAAGGCTGGACCACAGACAGGCAGCCTGCTGTGTCTGTGCCCCCGGAATAGTCAGGCCACCTCAGGGTCCCGCCCAGCACTTTTTTTTTTTTTTTTTTTGAGATGGGAGTCTTGCTGTGTCCCCCAGGCTGGAGTGGAGTGGCGTGATCTCGGCTCACTGCAACCTCTGCCTCCCGGGTTCACACAATTCTCATGTCTCAGCCTCCTGAGTAGCTGGGATTACAGATATATGCCACCATTTCCCGCTAATTTTTGTATTTTTAGTAGAGATGGGTTTTCACCATTTTGACCAGGCTGGTCTTGAACTCCTGACCACAAGTGATCCGCCTGCCTCAGCCTCCCAAAGTGTTGGGATTACAGGTGTGAGCCACCGCGCCCAGCCCAGCATTACTTCTGAGCTCTGCTCCCTGCCCTGGGCTCTCTGACATGGCATCCCACCAGCTTCACTCTGAGGCCTTTTCCTTCCCTGGTTTCCCTTTGTGCCTGGCTTTCCCTCATTCTCCAGAACATCTTCCTCTGACCCAGGCCAGGAGTGGGCAGTTGCCATTCCAGCTCCAGAGTTGGAACCCCAGCTACCCATCTACTTTGAATCCTCCCACCCGCGGCGAGACGGCATCGCCTGGGCCAATGCAAGGCGAAAGCAAGGACACCTGAGCCAGTGTGGGTTTGAGAGTTTAATCTGTGCTCTGGCGCAGACAGTGCTGCAGCCCCTCATGGGCTAGAGACAGGGTGCAGAGGGACTCCTAGCCCCCACCTGGCAAGAGAGGCATCGCCGAGGCTGCACCTGCCATGCACTCCTGGATATGCCATGCGCTCCTGGTGTGACTGCATCCTGCCAGGCCAGACCTGGCTTGAGCCAACCTAGCCAAGCCAGCGTCAGTGGCACCAGCCTCATGGGCACAGCCGCCCTCATGCTGCTCCGCAGCACCCTCTAAACCTGACATCCCAGGCCTGGGAGGTGCTGAAGGCTCAGGATGCCCCTTATTGCTCTGAAGTCTTTGTGACCAAGTGGAGTGTTGTGACTATGGGGGGAAGAGAGAAGCTGCCGGGCAAGGCGCTGGTAGGGAGCCAGCCAGAAGGTGAGTGTCCTGGGATGGCCTTGCTGAGTCTGCTGTCAGGCCTGTGAAAGGTCAGCAGAGCCAAGAAGCAGGCAGGAGAGACCAGAGCCCCGCCCAGAACCTTGGCGAGCTGGTGGCCCTGCCAAGTCCTCCTCCTGGCCACTGAAGAGGGAATCCAGGGCAAGGCAGGTGACCTCCTGGGCCACCAGCCTCTAACCCCGACCCCAACCTAGGGAATGGGAGGACTGGAAGAGACTGGATGCTTTGTAAAGGACTTGCTGTTCTCGGGGACACAACTCTCCTCCCCTCCCCTCCCAGAGCCCTGGATGACTGACAGGCATTCCTTGGCCAACACATGCGTCAGCCGAGCTGCCGGCTGCAGGGTACAGAGGCTCCTTCAGTGGGATTTTCCCTACAACACAGAGCACAGCTATTAACACACTTAAGATTAAAATCCATTGCCTGACACAGTTGTTCAAAGTTAAAAACTGTTTGGTAGCAGCACTGCTCTGAGCTCCCTGCACTGCAGCCCTGAGTTCAGCGAAGGCGTCCACGCCATCGCGGCTGCTCAGTCCAAATCACACTTGAGACAGCAAGAGGTTAGGCTGGGCCGCATTTACAGAACTGGGCAGCAGCCCTGGGTATCTGAAATGGAACAGACTCTCAGTTGTGACATCAGAGTGGTTTTCAAGGAAGTAGGGGAGGCGGGAGGGTGGTGAGGGCAGCGCTTTGCACCCAGTGCCAGGGAGACGCCACCTGGGAGCAGCTTCCTCCTCCGCCCTCTCCCTGCCGGGAGGCAGAGACACAGAAGGCTCCGCCGGACTTCCAGTCACGCTGATGGGACCCTGGTCCATGCAAGCCTCTCCCAATAGTCAGAATAATCAGTCCCTCCGCCCCCTGAGGGGCTGGATCCCTGAATGAGTTTTTCCATAAAATACAGGACACACACCTCTAGACCCGCCTCAGTCCAATCGGCAGGTCCCAGTTACCTGAATCCCGGACAGGTGCTGAGCCTGGCCCCCGCCAACCCCACAATGCCTTCCAAGCCTAAAAGTGCATCTTCGATTACAAGCATCTGTAAACAAAATCGTCCCCCAAACGTGTACTTACAAGGTTAACAATGAATGCCTTTGCTTAACTCCAATTACACTCCTTGAAGCCACTTAGCCGAGCAGATGCCTAAGCCCCACCTATTAATTTGGGTAACTGGTTTTCAATTTTTTTTTTCTTTTATTCTGGAGATTAAAGACACCCAATCTTTAACCTTGAAGGGCAGGCAAAAGGTCGGCTATGCTGTCAACATAGAAGTCAGGGACCATTTTCTTCTTAGACACGCAGTCACTTTCCTGATTATTCTTCACATCTCCTAGAGTGGAGACTCCGGTGAGGGTCAGGATGGTCTTCAGGCCACAGGTGACGCCTAGGAGGATGTCTGTGTCCAGGCGGTCTCCCACCATGACGGTGCGCTCGGGGTTGATGCCGTATTCCTGGGACACGCAGTCGAAGATGAAGCGGCTGGGCTTCCCGATGATGTCGGCCTGGCGCTGGGCGGCCATCTCCACGGCTCGGACCAGACAGCCGGTACCTGCGGGGCACAGGGGACCGGGTCAAAGGGCGGGAAGGGGGCCCGCCGCCCACCCCCCAGCCTCCCGCCCCAGGGCGCACGGACCGGCGATGAAGCGGCCGTTCTCCAGCGGAAGCCGGTTGTCCATGTTAGTGCCCACGAGCAGGCAGCCGGGCTGCTGCAGGTAGCGCAGGGCCTTGGTGAGCTTCATGTAACTGAAGTGCGGGTCAAAGCCCACCACCACTGCGCGCACGTCGGGCTCCAGCGGCGCGTGCAGCCAGTCACCGGGACCCTCGCCCTGCAGTGGCTCGGGCCCCACGCCCACGCTGGTGACGCCCACCGCCTCCAGCTCGGCGGCCAGGGCCGGGCTGCCAAGCACATAGGCCTTGGGCGCGGGCGCGCCGGCCAGGCGCTGGCGCAGGTAGAGCGCGGTGCAGTAGGCCGTGCCGAAAACCTCCAGGCCGGCGCCGGGCCCCGCTGGGCCGCCGAAGCCCAGGCGCCGCAGCTTCTCGGCGTAGGCAGCGCGGGTCTTGCTGCTGTTGTTGGTGATGAAGCCCAGGCGCTTGCCGCGGGCCCGCAGCGCCCGCAGGGCCTCGGGCGCGCCAGGCACGGCCGTCTCCCCGCGCCACAGTACGCCGTCGCAGTCAAACAGCAACGTGTCCACGTCGGCCAGCAGCGCCTGTGCCCGCTCGGCGCTCAGCCGCACGCAGCGGGCGTCGTCGCCACCGGCCTCCGCCGCCGCCGCCGCCATCGCCGCCCGCCGGCCGCTGCCGCCCGCCGGCTGCTCCTCGCAGCCGCCCGCCGCGGCGCCCTCCCCGCCCCCGGGGCGTTCATTGGCTCAGCGCCTCGCGCCCTCCACCCATTGGTCTGCACCTTCGCCAATCCGTCTCCGCCTCCCGCGGGCTGCAGGAGGTCAGCGCCAATCGGCGAGGGCCGGTGCGGGGAGGCGGGCGATCATTGGCTACCGGGCTCGGGGCGCCCCGGTGATTGGCTGGCAGGGCGCCAACCGGCATTCGGAGTGAAGCACTCGCTGCGGAAATGCTGCAGAGGGGAGAGTAGCGCAGGCGCAAGACCGGTACTCCCCGACGGCCGCGGGGCCGCTCACCCATTGGAAGCGAGTGGTCAGCCTGGGTGACGAGGCCCTTCACGGAGTGACCCGGGCCAGGCCGGCTGCCCATTGGCCGGTCTCTCCCGCGGGCACGGGCGGGGCTCCCGCAGGAGCGTCGCGGGAGAGGGCTGGGGCCGCAGGGGCCGAGGCACCTCCGCCGACCGCGCCCGTGCCTCTGCCATGGACGCGCTCGGGACACCGGGCCACCACGTGGGTCGCTTACCGGCCAGTCCCGCGAGCCAGCCCGGGGCTCCTTCGCCGGCAGGCCTGCGTACTCGCCTCAGTCCTTTGCGAAAACGCCTTCCCTGTGCCTTGGAGGTCACACGAACCAGACATTACCAGGCCGTGGGGTTAGGGTCTAAGGACACTGCCTAGAACCTGGAACTCAGTGATTGCTCGCCGTCATCGTCAATTATTAGGTATTTAATTGAAGCAAAACATTACACGGCCGGGCGCGGTGGCTCACGCCTGTAATCCCAGCACTTTGGGAGGCCGAGGCGGGCGGATCACAAGGTTTGGAAATCGAGACCACGATGAAACCCCGTCTCTACTAAAAATACAAAAAACTAGCCGGGCGCGGTGGCGGGCGCCTGTAGTCCCAGCTACTCGGGAGGCTGAGGCAGGACAATGGCGTGAACCCGGGAGGCGGAGCTTGCAGTGAGCCGAGATCGCGCCACTGCACTCCAGCCTGGGTGACAGAGAGAGACTCCGTCTCAAAAACAAAAACAAAAAACCATTACATTAAAGGGTATGAAAACTGTGCAACTCGATGGAAGTTTTACATATTGATTGATTGATTGATTGATTGATTGATTGAGACGGAGTCTCGCTCTGTCGCCCAGGCTGGAGTGCAGTGGCGCGATGTCGGCTCACTGCCAGCTCCGCCTCCCGGGTTCACACCATTCTCCTGCCTCAGCCTCCCGAGTAGCTAGGACTACAGGCGCATGCCGCCACGCCTGGCTAGTTTTTTGTGTTTTTAGTAGAGACGGGGTTTCACCATGTTAGCCAGGATGGTCTTGATCTCCTGACCTCGTGAACCGCCCGCCTCAGCCTCCCAAAGTGCTGGGATTACAGGCGTGAGCCACCGCGCCACCGCGCCCGGCCGGAAGTTTTACATTTTTACATGTATATATAAATTTTGCGACAGGGTCTTGCTCTGTCTCCCAGGCCAGAGTGGAGTGGCCGGATCACAGCTCACTGTAGCCTTGACCTCCCAGGCTCATGTGATGCTCCTACCTAAGCATCCAAAGTAGCTGGGACCAGAGGTGTGTGCCACTACACCTATTTTTTTTTTTTTTGAGACGGATTTTTGCTCTTGTTTCCCAAACTGGAGTGCAATGGCATGATCTCGGCTCACTGCAACCTCTGCCTCCTGGGTTCAAGCAATTCCCCTGTCTCAGTCTCCCGAGCACCTGGGATTACAGGCACGCACCACCATGCCAGGCTAATTTTTTGTATTTTTAGTAGAAATGGAGTTTCACCATGTTGACCAGGCTGGTCTCAAACTCCTGACCTCAGGTGAACCACCCGCCTCGGCCTCCCAGAGTCCTGGGATTACTGGTGTGAGCCACCACGTCCAACCTAATTTTTTTTTTTTTTTAATTTAAATTTTTTGTAGAGACGGAGTCTCACTATGTTGGCCAGGCTGGTCTCCAACTCCTGGCCTCCAGTGATCCTCCTGTCTTGGCCTCCCAAAGGGCTGGGATTACAGGCGTGAACCACCGCACCCAGCACATTTTTTATATATGTATATGCTTGTGTAAACATAACCCAGACCAAAGTATAAAGTATTTCCAACACCCCAGGAAGTTCCCTCTTGTTCCTATCCAGTCAATAGCAGATAGCACATTGCCGACTACTTTTCTGACTCCTATCACCATAGAGTCACGACCAAGCCTCTGGACTGCTTTATACCTGGGATTATACGGTATGTGCTTCTGGCTCTTGCTTCTATGGTTTAACATAATGTTTGTGAAATTCATCCTTCTGGCTGGGTGCTGTGGCTCACGCCTATAATCCCAGCCCTTTCAGAGGCCAAGGCGGGCAGATCACCTGAGGTCAGGAATTGGAGACCAGCCTGGCCAATATGGTGAAACCCCGTCTCTACCAAAAGAACAAAAATTAGCCAAATATGGTGGCACATGCCTGTAATCTTAGCTACTTGAGAGGCTGAGGCAGGAGAATCGCTTGCACCTGGGAGGTGGAGGTTGCAGTGAGCCGAGATTGCACCACTGCACTCCAACCCGGGCAACAGAGCAAGACTCCATATCAAAAAAAAAAAAAAAAAAAAAAAAAAAAAAAGCCGGGTGCGGTGGCTCCAGCCTGTAATCCCAGCACTTTGGGAGGCCGAGACGGGCGGATCACGAGGTCAGGAGATCGAGACCATCCTGGCTAACATGGTGAAACCCCGTCTCTACTAAAAAATACAAAAAACTAGCCGGGCGAGGTGGCAGGCGCCTGTAGTCTCAGCTTACTCGGGAGGCTGAGGCAGGAGAATGGCGTAAACCCGGGAGGCGGAGCTTGCAGTGAGCTGAGATCCGGCCACTACACTCCAGCCTGGGCGACAGAGCGAGACTCCGTCTCAAAAAAAAAAAAAAAAAAAAAAGGCTGGGCGCGGTGGCTCACACCTATAACCCCAGCACTTTGGGAACCCGAGGGGAGTGGATCATGAGGTCAGGAGATCGAGACCATCCTGGCTAACACGGTGAAACCCGTCTCTACTAAAAATATGAAAAAATTAGCTGGGTGTGGTGGTGGGGGCCTACAGTCCCAGCTACTTGGGAGGCTGAGGCAGCAGAATGGTGTGAACCCGGGAGGCAGAGCTTGCAGTAAGCCAAGATTGTGCCATTGCACTCCAGCCTGGGCAACAGCGCAAGACTCCGTCTCAAAAAAAAAAAAAAAGAAAAAGAAAAAAAAAAAGATGACCTTGACCTTGAGCAGAACTGGATTTGACAAAAATCACACTCTGCGTTTACCACAGGGCAAGAGGTAGCTGATTTCAGACAACGGCTGGAATGGGGGCTGTTGATGATGCCCAGCCACAGGCCGTCTTGTCCCACACTCGCCCAGCTGACTTGGCTTACTGGGCACTCTGTGAGCATCTAGGCTGCGGCACCACTGCTCCTTACCTTCATTACCTCCTCAGAGTCACAGGACAGGCCTGAGAGGCAGGGATTATTCATATCTCCATTTATAGATGGCCAAACTGAGCCACGGAGAGTCGCAGGCTGGATAAGGTTGAGTTGGGATTAAACTCAGTCGACCCCAAAGCTGAGCTCTGCCCCATCTGGTTGGCTTAACATCCTCAGAATGTGCCTGTAAGTCTGCAAGGTGGGAGGGGAGGCATGGTCACTTGTGGGGAAGGTCCTGGCGGAGGCTGGGAGGGAAAATGCGCTTGAGAGGAGAGGACTGACTTTGGGAACAAGGTGACGTGGCCCTGCATCTGGGGGTAGAGGACCCCTTTGGGTGCCCCCCACACAGGAGGCATTCAGTCTCTATCTGTGAGGAGATGACTCCACTGTCTCCCCAGGTAAGCATCTTCTACTGCAAGCTGACCTAGGGATGACTTTCAGTGGCACAAAAACAGACACTATTTCACGTTAACAGAGTTGAATCAATTTACATTGCAATAGAAAATATGAGTAGCTCGCTGGGTGTGGTGGCTCATGTCTGTAATCCCAGCACTTTGGGAGGCTGAGGTGGGTGGATCACCTGAGGTCAGGAGTTTGAGACCAGCCTTACTAACATTGAGAAACCCCATCTCTACTAAAAACACAAAATTAGCTGGGTGTGGTGGCGCATGCCTATAATCCCAGCTACTCGGGAGGCTGAGAGGCAGGAGGATCATTTGAATCTGGGAGGCGGAGGTTGTGGTGAGCCAAGATCACACCATTGCACTCCAGCCTGGGCAACAAGAGTGAAACTCCCACTCGAAAAAAAAAAAATACCTGGGTGTGGCAGCGTGCGCCTGTAATCCCAGCTACTCAGAAGGCTGAGGTAGGAGAATCACTTGAACCCGGGAGGCAGAGGTTGTGGTGAACAGAGATTGTGCCACTGCCTGGGTAACAACAGTGAAACTCCCTCTCAAAAAAAAAAAAAAATATATATATATATATATATATATATATATATAAAACAAATGTATATATAAAAAACATATATTAACAAATATATATAAAATATGTATATATAGCCATTGAATCAGTGTTTTCACAGATGTATTGCTTCTTTTTTTTTTTTTTTTTTTTTTTTTTTGAGACGGAGTCTCGCCCTGTCGCCCGGGCTGGAGTGCAGTGACCGGATCTCAGCTCACTGCAAGCTCCGCCTCCCAGGTTTACGCTATTCTCCTGCCTCAGCCTCCCGAGTAGCTGGGACTACAGGCTCCCGCCACCTCGCCCGGCTAGTTTTTTTTTTGTATTTTTTAGTAGAGACAGGGTTTCACCGTGTTAGCCAGGATGGTCTCGATCTCCTGATCTCGTGATCCGCCCGTCTCGGCCTCCCAAAGTGCTGGGGTTACAGGCTTGAGCCACCGCGCCCGACCTTTTTTTTTTTTTTTTGAGACGGAGTCTCACTCTGTCACCCAGGCTGGAGTGCAGTGGCGCGATCTCGGCTCACTGCAACCTCTGCCTCCCGGGTTCATGCCATTCTCCTGCCTCAGCCTCCCAAGTAGCTGGGACTATAGGCGCCCGCCACCATGCCCAGCTAATTTTTTGTACTTTTAGTAGAGAGGGGGTTTCACCATGTTAGTCAGGATGGTCTCGATCTCCTGACCTCGTGATCTGCCCGCCTCGGCCTCCCAGTGCTGGGGTTACAGGTGTGAGCCACTGCGCCCAGCCTCACAGATGTATTGCTTCTAATGAGTTAAGCTAAAAAGAGGGATGTTGAAAAAGGATGCAAGTGACAAAAAAAAAAAAAGTAATTTAAATGTTCTTCAACATGGGATTGGCTAAATAAAGGATTTTGGAGGCCGGACATGGTGGCTCACACCTGTAATCCCAGCACTTTGGGAAGCTGAGGTGGGCGGATCTTGAGGTCAGGAGTTAGAGACCAGCTGGGCCAATATGGTGAAACCCTGTCTCAATTAAAAATACAAAAATTAGTTGGGCGTGGTGGCACATGCTTGGGAGGCTGAGGCAGACTTGCTTGAACCCAGGAGACGGAGGTTGCAGTGAGCCAAGGTTGCACCACTGCACTCTAGCCTGGGTGACAGAGCAAGACTCCATCTCAAAAAAAAAAAAAAAAAAAGGATTTTGTGGTTCCTGTTTGGGTCTGGCTGTGGAATGTCCACAGGCATAATTCTGTTGAGCCAGGCTGAGGCCTGCATGGAAAAGGAGGCCATCTGGAGAAAGGGAGGCTCTAGTCTTGCTGCCTGTGCCTGGCCTCTCTGCCTTCCAGGGGCCTGTCCGTTCCTGTGCCTGCCAGTGGCCTGGGCTCCAGCCAAAGCAGGGCCTGAGGTCACCTGGTCAGGATGCCCTTTTCTTTTTGAGACAGGGTCTCACTTTGTTACCCAGGCTGGCTGGCAGTGGTGCCATCTCAGCTCACTGCAATCTCCACCTCACCAGGTTCAAGCAATTCTCCTGCCTCAGCCTCCCTAGTAGCTGGGATTATAGGTGTGAGGTACCATACCTGGCTAACTTTTCTATTTTTAATAGAGATGGGGGTTTCTGCTGTGTTGGCCAGGCTGGTCTCAAACTTCTGACCTCAGATGATCTGTCTGCCTCGGCCTCCCAGAATGCTGGGATTACAGGCATGAGCCACCGCTCCCAGCCCCCTTTGCCTCTTAAAGGCCTCACCTCTTAATGCTGTTACATTTTGGGGATAAAGTTTCAGCACGGGTTTAGAGGGGACAAACATCCCATCCATACCCCGATTCCCTTGGATACCGGCTTCTCAGTTACTCCTCAGCACACCATGAATGGAGGTGTTTTGGGGCTCTGTGCTCACCTCCTCCCTGGCTTCACCTCACCCACCTGTCTCCTGGTCCTCCTCCCCAGCAGCTCCCCAGAACCCTCAAGCTCCAAAAGCTCCAACCTGCTCTTCCTTCTGTTTGCCCTACTCAGAGACTACCCATCCTGGCTCTCAGTGGCTTTCTGAGCCCCCTCCTGCTTCTGCTTGGACCCTAAAATACCTTTTTCTTTCTTTTCTTTTTTTTTTTCTTGAGACAGAGTCTTGCTCTGTTGCCCAGGCTGGAGTGCAGTGGCGAGATCTCAGCTCACTGCAACCTCCGCTTTCTGGGTTCAAGCAATTCTCCTGTCTCACCCTCCCAAGTAGCTGGGACTACAGGCACCCGCCAGCATGCCCGACTAATTTTTGTATTTTTATAGACGGGGTTTCACCATGTTGGTCAGACTCTTCTTGAACTCCTGACCTCAGGTGATCTGCCTGTCTCGGCCTCCCAAAGTCTTAGGATTACAGGCATGAGCCACTGTGCCCAGCCTAAAGTCCCTTTTTCTGCGCAGCAGTGAGAGGGATGTTTCTGAAACGCCCACCATCATTCCCTCTGCTCAAAACCTCTGCAACCTGCTCGCAGAAAGCGGGCCCATTGTTACCCCAACCTCACTGCTGATGACATTACCTGAGCCTGGAGGTGGAGGCTGCAGTGAGCTAGGATCACACCAATGCACTCCAGCCTGGGTGGCAGAGTGAAACCCTGCCTCAAAACAAACAAACAGCGCCAGGCGCGGTGGCTCACACCTGCAATCCCAGCACTTAGAGAGGCCGAGGTGGGTGGATCACGAGGTCAGGAGATCGAGACTATCCTGGCTAACACGGTGAAACCCCGTCTCTACTAAAAATGCAAAAAAATTAGCCAGGCGTGGTGGCGGGCGCCTGTAGTCCCAGCTACTTGGGAGGCTGAGGCAGGAGAATGGCATGAACCCGGGAGGCAGAGCTTGCAGTGAGCTGAGATCGCACCATTGCACTCCAGCCTGAGCAACAGAGCGAGACTCCTTCTCAAAAAACAAACAAAAAAAGTCACATATTGTAGTCACATATGTTCACAACAGGTCAATTGGTCGTGGAGGCAGATGGCAGACAGGTGTCTACCCAGGGCTGGCAGGGAGGGGCGGATGGGGAGTCACTGCTTAAAAGGTATAGGTTCCCGGCCGGGCGCGGTGGCTCAAGCCTGTAATCCCAGCACTTTGGGAGGCCGAGACGGGCGGATCATGAGGTCAGGAGATCGAGACCATCCTGGCTAATACGGTGAAACCCCGTCTCTACTAAAAAAATACAAAAAACTAGCCGGGTGCCGAGGCGGGCGCCTGTAGTCCCAGCTACTCGGGAGGCTGAGACAGGAGAATGGCGTGAACCCGGGAGGCGGAGCTTGCAGTGAGCTGACAGCCGGCCACTGCACTCCAGCCTGGGCGGCAGAGCAAGACTCCGTCTCAAAAAAAAAAAAAAAAAAAAAAAGGTATAGGTTCCCTTTCAGGGTGCCGAAAAGGTTCTAGATCCACATAGCTGTGATGGTTGCACAACACTGTGATTGTCGCTAATAGTAAATTTTATGTGTATTTACCACAATTTTTTTTTTTTTGAGACGGAATCTCGGAATCTTGTTCTGTTGCCCAGGCCGGAGTACAGTGGCATGATCTCAGCTCACTGAAACCTCTGCCTCCTGGGTTCAAACAATTCTCCTGCTTCAGCCTCCCAAGTAGCTGGGATTACACGCGTGTGTCACCACACCCAGATAATTTTTGTATTTTTAGTAGAGGCGTAATTTTGCCATGTTGGCCTGGCTGGTCTTGAACTCCTGACTTCAGGTGATCCACCCACCTCAGCCTCCCAAAGTGCTGGGATCACAGGAGTGAGCCACTGCGCCTGACCCACAATTTTTAAAAAGTATGTAAGTGGGCTGAGGCGGGCGGGTCACCTGAGCTCAGGAGTTCTAGACCTGCCTAGGCAACGTGGCAAAAACCCATCTCTACAAAATATACAAAAATTAGCTAGTGGCGGGTACCTGTAGTCCCACCTACTTGGGTGGCTGAGGTGGAAGCTGCAGTGAGCTGAGATCACGGCACAGCACTCCAGCCTGGGCGACAGAGCAAGGTGCTGTCTGAAAAAAAAAACAAAATCTGGCCAGGCTCGGTGGCTCACGCCTATAATCCTAGCACTTTGGGAGGCCAAGATGGACGGATCATCTGAGGTCAGGAGTTCAAGACCAGCCTGGCCAACATGGTGAAACTCTGTCTCTCCTAAAAATACAAAAAATTAGCCAGGTGTGGTGGCAGGTGCCTGTAGTTCCAGGTACTCGGGAGGCTGAGGCAGGAGACTCGGTTGAACCCAGGGGACGGAGGTTGCAGTGAGCCAAGATCATGCCACTGCACTCTAGCCTGCCTGACACAGCAAGACTCCATCTCAAAAAACAAAAACAGGCCGGGCACAGTGGCTCACACCTATAATCTCAGCATTTTGGGAGGCCGAGGCCGGCGGATCATGAGGTCAACAGCTTCAGATCATCCTGGTCAACATGGGGAAACCCCGTCTCTACTAAAAATACAAAAATTACCTGGGTGTAGTGGTGCGCGCCTGTAGTCCCAGCTACTCGGCAGGCTGAGGCAGGAGAATCACTTAAACCCAGGAGGCAGAGGTTGCAGTGAGATCGCGCCATTGCACTCCAGCCTGGCGACAGAGTGAGACTCTGTCTCAAAAACAAACAAACAAACACCCCAAACAAACAAAAACCAAAAACAACCCTCATCCTCGAAACCAAAAATTCAGTGTGGCCGGGAGTCGCGGCTCATGCCTGTCATACTAGCACTTTGGGAGGCCGAAATGGGAAAATGGTTTGAGGCTGGGAGTTTGAGACCAGCCTAGTCAACACAGCGAGACCTCGTCTGTATTTAAAATATATAATATAAATAAATTTTAAACAATTTAAAAAGTATATAAAAGAATAAAACAGCTTCGCAAAGCTACCCATGAGCCATCCCCGACCGGTGTTCTTCTCCCGTGACCTGGGTAATCATCCTGGGAGTCTCTAACACTCGAGGCGGTCAGTGGGCAGCGAGCACCGCACCCCTGGTTGGAGCTGTGGCGGCTTCCTAGCAGCAGCCGCGGGCGGGGCGACCTGTCCTTAGGTCCGGAAGCTCTGGCGCGCGGCTGCCTCTCACCCGTCAGTCCGCTCGCCCCTCGCGTTCTCTGGCTCTCAAATGCCAGTGCAGCCTCGAACAAAGGTTCTTCTGCCGCCCCGCCCCCTGCCTGTCAATCTGCTCCACCGTAACCAAGCCCTCCTCACAGTCCCGCCGCATCTTCGCTCTCAGCTGGCCCGGCCCCGCCTCTGCGCTCTAAGGCCACACCGCTATCCCGGCCCCGCTCCCAGAATGTCCGTCAATCCGCTCCGGTTCCGCCCCGCCCTCCTCTCTCCGTTCCCTCACGCCGTCCTCGGCGCGGCCCGTTGTTATGACGACATGGTCGTAAATCCGCCATCTTCCTGCGGCGCGTTGCGACATGGAGGGCGCGATGGCAGTGCGGGTGACGGCCGCTCATACGGCAGAAGCCCCGGCCGAAGCCGGGCGAGAAGCGGGCGAGGGTGCGGTTGCGGCGGTGGCGGCGGCCTTGGCCCCCAGCGGCTTCCTCGGCCTCCCGGCGCCCTTCAGCGAGGAAGGTAACCAGGCCGACCGGGAGGGTGCGGCTGGGGTGGGGCCCCGGATGGCCCGAGCTGCGGGCACGATCGACCCTCCCAGACCCAGACACCTCGCGGATCTCGCGGGGCTCTCACAGCCCTCCACGAGACCCCCAGGTTTGCGGCGACCCTCACGGGCCTCTCCTGTGGGGCGCCCGTCACCCCGCTCGCTCCGGTGTGCGCCCACAAGTGCTCGCGGGTTGCTGAGCCCCCGGGCGCCCTGTGTAGACATTCGCAGACGCCGCCACCGCCGACCCTGCCCCTCGGGCCGGCCTCCCGGCCCCTCTCTGCCTCCGATGCCTGCGTCTGGCCTTCCCCTCCTCTGGGCCCCTTCCCCCTTCACCTGATGGGCCTCTAGGGCCCTGTTGGTGGTTCCAAGAGGTTCCTGTTGGTTGTCGGTTTCTCTAGGATCTGGGCTCTGGGCCTGTCCGTAGGGAGGCAGCAGAGCCTAGTGCAAGAGGACTGGTGCACTGCAGCCAGCCTGTGGCACTGTCCCGTCCCACACTTGCCACTTTCTAGCTCTTTGATCCTGGTTAGGTGACCCCACCTCTGGGAACCTCTATTTCCACTACAGAATGGGGCAGCGGCTTCTGCCAGTCATGTAACAAGCCCTTATACTGCGTTAGGATTTTTCATTCTCTCTTTTTTTTTTTTTTGAGACGGAGTCTGGCTCTGTCGCCCAGGCTGGAGCGCAGTGGCCGGATCTCAGCTCACTGCAAACTCCGCCACCCAGGTTCACGCCATTCTCCTGCCTCAGCCTCCTGAGTAGCTGGGATTACAGGCGCCCGCCACCTCGCCCGGCTAGTTTTTTGTATTTTTTAGTAGAGACGGGGTTTCACCGTGTTAGCTAGGATGGTCTCGATCTCCTGACCTCGTGATCCACCCGTCTCGGCCTCCCAAAGTGCTGGGATTACAGGCTTGAGCCACCGCGCCCGGCTGGGATTTTTCATTCTCAAACCAATCCTGACAGGTGGACGTTATTGTTATATTCTTTTTGGGGATGAGGAAAATGGAAGGTTGGAGACGTGAAAGTGACCGGGTGGGTCGGGCGCGGTGGCTCACGCCCGTAATCCCAGCTCTTTGGGAGGCCGAGACGGTCAGGAGATGGAGACCATCAGGAGATGGAGACCATTCTGGCTAAGACGGTGAAACCCGTCTCTACTAAAAATACAGAAAAAACAAAATTAGTCGCGTGTGGTGGTGGGCGCCTGTAGTCAGGAGGATGAGGCGGGAGAATGGCCTGAACCCTGGAGCTGGAGCTTGCAGTGAGCCAAGACCCGGCCACTGCACTCCAACTCGGGCAACAGAGTGAGACTCCGTCTCAAAAAAAAAAAAAGAAAGTGACCGGGGTCACCCGGGTAGTAAGTAGCAAGGGTTGGATTGGATCTTCTCTCTGTGAAGGCCTTTAACTTCCGGGCTCTGCTGCCTCACGAAAGCATCATGAAAATTAAAATAGAGATTGTGATCTGGCGCGATGGCTCACACCTGTAATCCCAGTACTTTGGGAGGCCAAGGAGGGTGGATCACCTGAGGTCAGGAGTTCGAGACCATCTTGGCCAACATGATGAAACCCCATCTCTACTAAAAATACAAAAATTAGCCGGGTGTGGTGGCGCGCGTTTGTAATCCCAGCTACTTGGGAGGCTGAGGTAGGAGAACTGCTTGAGCCCAGGAGACGGAGGTTGCAGTGAGTCGAGATCGCGCCACTGCTCTCTAGCTTAGGTGACAGAGCAAGACTCTGTCTCAAAAAAAGAAAAAAGATTGCGTGTCATGTGCTGAGAGCAGTGTTGGGGATGCACTAAGGGCCCATTCCTGGGGGCACTGAGAGCTTTTGGAGGTGGAGCTTGGGTCTGTACCCTCTGAGCTTGTCCCATGAGGCTGCAGATGGCTGGGCACTGTGGCTCATACCTGTAACCCCAACACTTTGGGAGGCTGAGGTGCGAGGATCACTTGAGCCCAAGGAGTTCCAGACCAGCCTGGGCAACATAGTAAGACCTCGTTTCTATTTTCTTTTTTGTTTTTGAGACAGCGTTTCTCTCTTTGTTGCCCAGGCTGGAATGCAGTGCTGCGATCTCGGCTCACCGCAACCTCCACCTCCTGGGTTCAAGCTATTCTCCCGCCTCAGCCTCCCGAGTAGCTGGGATTACAGGCACATGCCATCACACCTGGCTAATTTTGCATTTTTAGTAGAGACGGGGTTTCTTCATGGTCTCCAGGCTGGTCTCGAACTCCCGACCTCAGGTGATCTGCCCACCTCAGCCTCCCAAAGTGCTGGGATTACAAGTGTGAACCACCATGCCCGGCTCTTGATCTGTTTACAAAAAGAAAAAAAAGGTTGAGCGCCATGGCTCACGCCTGTAATCCCAGCACTTTGGGAGGCTGAGGCGGGCGGATCCCGAGGTCAGGAGAGCGAGACTATCCTGGCTAACATGGTGAAACCCCGTCTCTACTAAAAATACAAAAAATTAGCTGCCATGGTGGCGGGCGCCTGTAGTTCCAGCTACTGGGGAGGCTGAGGCAGGAGAATGGTGTGAACCCGGGAGGTGGAGCTTGCAGTGAGCCGAGCTCGCGCCACTGCACTCCAGCCTGGGCAACAGAGTGAGATTCCGCCTCAAAAAAAAAAAAAAAAAGGAATGCAGATTGGGTCAAACAGGAAGGGAGGTGGTTAATGATTAGGTTGAGGGTGGTCTTGTCTTTGTCCCCATAGGACTCATAGTCTCTGCCTTTTTTCCTTGCCCCTTCTCGTTCCAGCTTGGGGAAGGGCAGTGCCGTCACGGCGAGGGGTCCCTTTAGAGGTTGCCGGGCCTTGCTGGGCCTGCTTGTGGCCTTGTTTAGTGTGAAATGGGCTGGGTGTGTCCCCTTCTAGGGTAGGGGGTTCTTCAGTGGCAATGCCCTGGAGCCGAGTGAGACACGGGAGTGGGGGGAGAAGGGGAAGTGGGTGGTGCGGACCTCAAAGCTTGGTTTGTAACTGGGAGCCATCAGGAGGGGACAACTCTCTGTTGAGTAGCCCTCTGCAGGGGAGTCACAGCTGTGGTTTGGCCCTTTCTCTGCCCTCGAAGTCAACAGTAAACATTTGTTCAGCTCCTTCGGGCATCAGGCCTGGGTTTGATCTTGATGAGGGACTGAACGTGAACGGTCAGAGCTGGCAGGCTATTATGGAAGCAGAAGGAACAGCTCCTATCCCTTTGTGTAAACAGGCAATGTCCCTGACACTCAGCCGTTGGGTGACCTTGAACTTCAAGTCATTTTTCTAGGATGGGAATAGTTCTCTCCATTTCCGCAGGGTGCTGGCAAGATTTGGTGACGTCCCCAGTGAGGTGCTTGGCACACAGTAAGGGGGTGGTCTCTTCTGCAGGACTGGGGTCCGGCACAGCGATGGTGACGGGCTCAACCTTGGGGACCAGTAAAGTCCCAAACAGTGAGCAGAGTGGTCCCTGCGTTTGCCTCTCAGCCAGAGCCAGTGGGCATCAGCTCATTTCACAGACGAGGAGATGGCCACTCACATGCCCCGGGGCGCGCTCAGACTCCCACAGCTTTTGTTTGTTTGTTTTGTTTTTGTTTATTTTAAGACACGGTCTTACCCTGTTGCCCTGGCTGAAGTGCAGTGGTGCAATCATGGCTTACTGCAGCCTCAACCCCTGGGCTCAAGCATTCCTCCTGAGTAGCTGGGACTACAGGTGCATATGCCACCACACTTCCACACTTGGCTGTTTGTTTTTTGGTTTTGTTTTTTGAGACAGAGTCTCGCTCTGTCACCCTGGCTGGAATGCAAAGGGGTGGTCTTGGCTCACTGCAACCTTCGCCTGCGGGGTTGAAGTGATTCTCCTGCCTCAGCCTCCCAAGTAGCTGGGATTACAGGCATGCGCCACCAAGCCTGGCTAATTTTTTTTTTTTTTTTTTGAAATAGAGTCTCACTGTATTGTCCAGACTGGAGTGCAGTGCCGTGATCTCAGCTCACTGCAAACTCTGCCTCCTGGGTTCATGCCATTCTCCCACCTCAGCCTCCCCAGTAGCTGAGACTACAGGCACCCGCCACCACACCTGGCTAACTTTTTTGTATTTTTAATAGAGATGAGGTTTCACCGTGTTAGCCAGGATGGTCTCGATCTCCTGATCTCGTGATCCGCCCGCCTCGGCCTCCCAAAGTGCTGGGATTACTGGGGGTTACTGGCGTGAGCCTAATTTTGTGTTTTTAGTAGAGATGGGGGTCTCACCATGTTGGTCAGGCTGGTCTTGAACTCCTGACCTCAGGTGATCCACCTGCCTCGGCCTCCCAAAGTGTTGGGATTACAGGTGTGAGCCACCACGCCTGGCCTAAATGTTTTAACAATGCTTTAAAAACATTTTCCTTTTTTTTTTTTTTTTTTTGTAGAGACGGATATTGCTATGTTGACCAGGCTGGTCTTGAACTCTTGGGCTCAAGCTATCCTCCCACCTTGGCCCCTTAAGGTGCTGAGATTACAAGTGGGAGCCACCATGCCCGGCTTCAACAGTCTTAAATCCTGGTCCTTTACTGTCCCCAGCCGAGCATGGAGGAATCCCTCTGCCTCCAGCCCCTCTCTGGGCCTGTCACCACTGAGGTGAGGGTTTTGGGCATGGCAGCCTTAGCAGATGCCTGCAGCCTAAGCATGCTGTCAGGGGCACCCTCTGCTGGGTGCTGACCTCCTGAGGATGGGTCTGGCCCCTGCAGACCTGCAGAGGATGGGGGCTGTACCCTGGGGTGACCTTGTTTTGGGCCTGAGTGTGTTCTCAGCAGCCTGGGGAAGTAGCTCTGCTTCTGACGGCCTCCTGGGGGAATCTGTTCTAGGGCTGGAGGAAAAGCCAGACGGGGCCCTGGCTGCCCAGCCTCCACCTTCCCAGGCCCTGCTGACAGCAGGCTCGTTGCAGATGAGGACGATGTGCACAGATGCGGCCGCTGCCAGGCGGAGTTCACCGCCTTGGAGGATTTTGTTCAGCACAAGATTCAGAAGGCCTGCCAGCGGGCCCCTCAGGAGGCCCTGCCTGCCACTCCTGCCACCACAGCGTTGCTGGGCCAGGAGGTGAGCCCCCACCCACTCTCCCATCCCCTCCCGGGTTCACCTGACAGGCGGGGGAGGTGGCCGCACTCCAGGATGGACCTGTGCAGCCGGTTCTGGGGCCCACGTGGGCGGGCAGAGGGCCGGCATCTGGCTGCGGTGTGGGAGGGTCCGGGTGTGTGAGCCTGTGGTGCTCTGGGGTGTCCTGGAGGGCCTGCAGTGGTACAGCCTTCTTGGCAGCCTCTGGCCGAAGCCCGTGCTGTTGGGGGCTGGGATCTCTTCTTTCTTGGAGTCTGAGGGTCTCCTTTGGCTCTGGGTGCCATGGCAGCTTCTGTCTCTTTGGCTTATCTTCTATCCTGTGCACACAGTCCCTGGGGACTTCATAAGTGCAGTGTGGCCCGGGGGGTCCCACCATCTCATCATCAAACGGCAACCTTTGCTGAGCCCCATGTCCAGCTTGGGCTGAGCACACAGGCCTGTGAAGCCCACACATGCCGCGGTGGGCACTTGTCTGCATTGCACAGTCAGGAGAGCAGGCTCAGAGAGTGGTCAGTGGTCTCCGGCCACCAGCGGGGCATGGCCCAGACGACGCTGGACCCTGTTCACCCCACTCTGAGCCTGTGCTCTTTACCTGCCCCTCCCAGAGGTGCCCCCTCCTCCAAGAAGGCCTCTGGTTCACACCCCCAGGGCCCTCTCCTCAGACCGCTCTGCTGGAAATGGCGGGCTGGGACTGCACTGTTGTTCCTGCAGGCTGGCCCAGCTTCCTGCCAGAGTTGCTCGTCCCTCCCTGCAGGTGCCCTGTGCTCCAGGTCCAGCCCATGTGGCCAGAGGCGTGAGAGTGATGGCGCTAACCCTGGCCATGGGTGAAGGGGCTGGCCTGGGACCCGTGGTCCTGTTGGGGAAGAGGAGAGCCCCCACCCCAGCCGTCCCAAGGACATGGACCCAGGCCTGAGCATCACAGGCCA
Organism: Rhinopithecus roxellana; assembly: GCF_007565055.1. Taxonomy (NCBI): domain Eukaryota; kingdom Metazoa; phylum Chordata; class Mammalia; order Primates; family Cercopithecidae; genus Rhinopithecus; species Rhinopithecus roxellana. The sequence continues at coordinate 70,981,526 of NC_044568.1, read as the reverse complement.
CACCTCCACAGCTTTACACTGGCAGAGCCCAGGCCTCTTCTCTGAGAACTAACTCTAGAGCATACAGACGAGTCCCCTCTGTTTTCTGCCCCCTTTGGCAGGTGGTGCCGGCAGCCCCAGGCCCAGAGGAGCCCCTCACTGTGGCCCACATCGTAGTGGAGGCAGCCTCCCTGGCAGCAGATATCAGCCACGCACCTGACCTTGTTGGTAAGCCGACTGCCGTGGATCACTGGCCTGATAGACCTTTGTGGTCGGGGCCAGAGGATGGGGCCTCTGCTTCCTGTATGCTCATCTCTCCTGAGACCAGGGCCTGGCTGGGAGGGGCCACGGCCTCATGGGAGCTTTCTGAGGGCACAGCCTGCAGGAGGAGGGAGTGTTGGGCACCGGGCCTTCCTCAGGTGTCCATAGTGGCTGGGGGCACACCCAGGCACCAGGGAGTCTTCGGGCTGTGCTCTCTACCCCCAGCTTTCCCGGGTGGTCTCTGCCCTGTCCCTCCCAGAATTTTCCCCACTTCCTGCCACCCCCTGGTTCCTGCTCCCTGCCCGTAGACAGCAACATCTACCAGGCACCCACCAGCATGGCCCACTCGCCTGGCAGCGGCTCTGGAGGGTGGGTGCAGAGTGGACGGGACTCTGCCGCCTCTCTAGCTGGGCTCGGACTTGCTGCTGTGATGGCCTGCCCTCCCCAGTGCTCGCTCTGGTGTGGGGGTGGTGATCGCTGCTTTGGTCCTCATGGGGCTTTTATGAGCGTGCAATGCCAGCCCTTTTTGATGGCTACTTTTTAAGTGAAGGCATCTCCCTGATGTGCTGTGGGAGGGGCTGTTGTGAGGTCTGGATGGGCAAGCTCTCACTCATCGGGGACAGATGTGTGTGCAGGGGGGACATTCAGAGGCAGCCAGGGCCTGAGCAGGTTGAGGGAGCCAGGGGTTACTGGTGTTGGGGGTGCAACAGGGGCGAGTGGCTGGGTGTGCAGACATAAGGGAAGGAGCTGTCTGGGGCCTAATGCTGTGGGAGGTGGGGTGGAGCATGGCTGCTACCTGGGGAGCCTGTTGGACCGGGGCCGAGGCAGGCAGGGAGTGGGCAGCTGGACAGGAAGTAGGTTTGGGCACCAGGCGGAACCTGGCCTTTGGCAGCCCTTGGTACCGGCTGCGGCAGGAAGAGGGGGTGGAGGAGCCATGGCAGAGGCCAGCCCCAGGCCTGGGAAGGGCACTAGCGAGCAGGCCGCTCTCCAGGAGGCAGCCGGGGCACCTGTCTCACCTCCGTGCTGCCTTTCCCTGGCATTCCTGCGACCAAGACACTCATCAGTGCCACTCAGAGCTTGGAATGTTCATGTGGGAGGTGGGGCGGGCTCTGGCCTTGACCTGGCGTTTGGATGGTGGAATCATCTGGGAGCATGAACTCCCTAGGTTCTGGCGGGGTCTCTGGCCACCCAGGCCCCTTTCCACCCACCTAACCTCTAGCAGCCCCCAGCCTTAGGCTCAGCACCCTTCCCTGTGCTTCAGGGACCCCTCTCAGCACCCCTGCCCCTCTGGCACCCCTGGGATTTTCCCCTTTGCAGGCATATCCTGGGCACCCTGAGTGTGCCCTTGGCCAGTCAGCAAGCCTGGTGGGCTGAGTCCAGGGCTGCTAGCTCTCCTGTTGGCCTCCAGTGGAGATGGCACAGGGTCCTGCCTGCTGGTGGCCAAGGGCTGGGGCAGTGCCAGGTCCTGTCTTTGCGGGTGCAGGGGTGCGGTCAGCTGTATGGGCAGTTGGAGCCCACCTCCAGGCCCTCCTGCCTCTTCCGCGGAAAAAATTTGTGTCTCCTCTGTGGCCTGGCAGCAGCCATGTTCCCCCAGGTCCTCCCCATGAGGGGCCTCTGTCTTTTGGAAGATCACTCCTGGGGCGTCGAGCGTCTAAGCCAGGGCTCGGCAGGAGAGGCTTTTAATTGTTTCTGAGTCACGGCACTTTTGTTGTGTTTCAAGAGAACAGCTTGTCAAAACAAGACGCCAGCCGGACTGAGGTGGTTTCTAAGAAGGAGCTTCACAGCTGTTTCCCACTTGTCATCTTTATGAGCAGAAAACGTGAAGTGTATTTACAACCTAGCTTTGCACATTGTCAGATTTTCCCCAGCACCCTCCAGAAGTGCAAAAGCCCGGCTTCCTCGCCTCAGGCTGTCCCACGTGTCTGGAGAGCAGTCAGTCTCCCAGGCCAAGCTGGCCTTAGGACGGGGCTCTGGCCAGGCCTGCCTGTCCCGCTACAGCGGCCTGGCCCATCTCCTGTGATGGAGGAGTGGCCCCGGGCGCATATCCTCCCTATGTTGGTGGGAGCAGTGGCAGGAGCAGTGGCAGCGAGCAGGACAGGCGGCTGTCTCTTCACCCAGGGACCTTGTCACCAGGATTCGCCTGTCCTCCTGGCTTTGGGGATGGGCCATCTGTGTTCCATGGTGGGTCTCCCTGTGGACACATTTGGGGGCCCTGGAGCATCTCTGGGCAGCCTGACAGAGTCGGGAGATGTCTCTCCACCGCTCACTCTGACCTGGAGAGGTGAATGGGGCCTTGGCTGCTGCTCGGGCCTGTGTGTTGAGGGCTCAGTGCAGGTTGGGTCCAGGATGTGGCTCGGAGCAGCAGGTCCCCTCCCCTGGAGCCGGCGGTCTCTGGGTAGGGGCAGGTCTTGGGGCTTAGGCCAAGATGCCTCTCCTAGGTGGTGGGCACATCAAAGAGGTCATCGTGGGTGCTGAGGCGGAGCCGGGTGACAGTGAGATGGCCGAGGCCCCGGGCAGCCCCCACCAGCAGGGACTGGGGCTCGCAGGGGAGGGTGAGCCGGCCCAGGTGAAGCTACTGGTGAACAAGGATGGCCGCTATGTGTGTGCACTGTGTCACAAGACCTTCAAGACGGTGAGCCAGTGTGCGGGGAGCAGTGTGTGGGTGGCAGGCCCCCTCCTGTTCCCCTAGGAGGGCCCTGAGCTGCCACGCCCTCCCCCACAGGGCAGCATCCTCAAGGCCCACATGGTCACTCACAGCAGCCGTAAGGACCACGAGTGCAAGCTCTGTGGGGCCTCCTTCCGCACCAAGGGCTCACTCATCCGGCACCACCGGCGGCATACGGGTGAGCTGGCCGCACCTGGGGCTGGAGCCCTGCAGCCCCCCGATGGCTGGCCCTGGGCTGGGGCTGGAGCCCTGCAGCCCCCCAATGGCTGGCCCTTGGCTGGGGTTGGAGCCCTGCAGCCCCCCGATGGCTGGCCCTGGGCTGGGGCTGGAGCCCTGCAGCCCCCCGATGGCTGGCCCTGGGCTGGGGCTGGAGCCCTGCAGCCCCCCTATGGCTGGCCCTGGGGTGCCCCAGCCTCGCATTCCCCAGCTTTGGGGGATGAGGCTGGGGCCCCTGCCTGTCTTCACCTTGTCACCTTGTCACCAGCCTGCTGGGGCTGCCTGGGGCTGACTAGGTTCTCTCTGCAGATGAGCGCCCCTACAAGTGCTCCAAGTGTGGGAAGAGCTTCCGGGAGTCGGGCGCACTGACCCGGCACCTCAAGTCTCTCACCCCCTGCACGGAGAAAATCCGCTTCAGTGTGAGCAAGGATGTGGCTGTCAGCAAAGAGGACGCGCCTGCAGGTCAGCGTGACGCGGCAGCTGCCTGGCCCCGGGGACTGGCTGTGGACCCAGCCACCACTGGGGTGTGTGCGGGAGCTTCACTCCCTCACTGTGCTTTGAAGGGTCTGGAGCTGGAGCTGCCACCTTGGGGACAGTCACATCATCAGTGACAGGCGAGCCCATAGAGACTTCACCTGTGATTCACCTGGTGACAGATGCCAAGGGCACCGTCATCCACGAAGTCCACGTCCAGATGCAGGAGCTGCCCCTGGGCATGAAAACCCTGGCCCCAGAGGTGGGGGTGACGGGGGGCCCTGGAGGGCTGCTCTGTCTTCTGCCTGCTCGGTGCCAGTCTTTGTTCTGAGCACTGGCTCCAGGGGTCTGGGCCAGGCAGGCGAGGGCTGGAAGAGCAGGGCCGGTGGGAGCACCATGGGGGTCTGAGGGTTTGCACAAGGCTCCTGGCATGGGTCTGCCCCATGGGGTGGGTGCTGGATGCCAGGCTGCCTGGCCAGCCTCCTCTCTCTGCCTCCCCTGCAGCCCCCCGTCTCCCAGGAGCTCCCCTGCTCCAGCGAGGGCAGCCGAGAGAACCTGCTGCACCAGGCCATGCAGAACTCCGGCATCGCCCTTGAGCGCGCCGCTGGGGAGGAGGGTGCCCTGGAGCCAGCCCCTGCTGCTGGGTCCAGTCCCCAGCCCCTGGCAGAGGCAGCCCCGCAGCTGCCGGTACTGGAAGTGCAGCCGCTAGAGACAGTAGGTGCCAGCACCACCTGCAGGCTCCTCTCAGGGCTGAATCCTGGGGGCTGTCCCAATGCTGGCCTTTGCACTCCCTGAAGTGGCTTTCTGCAGTGACTTTGTCAATTGATCTGTTTACTGCCTTCCCTGGGGCCACGAGGGAGCCTGCCAGGGTGGGGCCCGTGGTTGTGTTCTTGGCACTGCCAGGGCACAGCCTGCCCCAGGTGCTGGAGGCCTTCCTGTGGTTCCCCAGCAGGTGGCCAGCGAGGCCTCAGCGGTGCCCAGGACCCACCCATGTCCTCAGTGCAGTGAGACCTTCCCGACAGCAGCCACCCTGGAGGCCCACAAGAGGGGCCACACCGGTGGGTGATGGGTGGGTGTGTGGCCCACAGCAGTGGATGGGCTATAGGTGACTGGGGTGCCTCTGGGTGTCCAGGGTGGGTCCATAGACAGCAGGGAGCCAGGGGAGCTGTGGGCAGGTGGCAGGTGGCCTGGAGGGCCCGCCGGTGATGGGCCTGGCCTGATGTGTGTGGCTGCAGGGCCGAGGCCGTTCGCCTGCATGCAGTGTGGCAAGGCCTTCCCCAAGGCCTACCTGCTCAAGAAGCACCAGGAGGTGCACGTGCGTGAGCGCCGCTTCCGCTGTGGCGACTGCGGGAAGCTCTACAAGACCATCGCCCATGTTCGCGGCCACCGGCGCGTCCACTCAGATGAGCGGCCATACCCTTGTCCCGAGTGTGGCAAGCGCTACAAGACTAAGGTGGGCCTCTGGCCCCAGGACCCTGGCACCTGAACCCCCATCCTGCTCCCTGGCCCTGGCCCCGGTGCACCCCCTTCCCTGCCTCCACTGTGCTCAGTCTTGACCCAGCCCCTCCCTTGGGCCAGAAGTGGGAGGGGAGAGCTGTCGTCTGTTGTGGCCGAGGCCAGGCTGGCATTGACAGGTGTCTCCACAGAACGCACAGCAGGTGCACTTCCGGACACATCTGGAGGAGAAGCCGCATGTGTGCCAGTTCTGCAGCCGTGGCTTCCGAGAGAAGGGCTCGCTGGTGCGGCATGTGCGCCACCACACAGGCGAGAAGCCATTCAAGTGCTACAGGTGCGGCCGTGGCTTCGCTGAGCACGGCACGCTGAACCGGCACCTGCGCACCAAAGGTCTGGGCCCGTGGAGGCGGGAGGAGGAGGGGAGGGGGCTGGGGCTCCCCAAGCCCTGACTGAGTCCCCACCCGCAGGGGGCTGCCTGCTGGAGGTGGAGGAGTTGCTGGTGTCCGAGGAGAGCCCCGCAGCAGCCACCACCGTCCTCGCGGAGGACCCGCACACAGTGTTGGTGGAGTTCTCGTCTGTGGTAGCCGACACCCAGGAGTATATCATTGAGGTGGGTGTGGGGCCCTGGGGCCAGGTTGGGACCCAGGGGCAACCAAAGCTGACATCTATCCTTCTGCCCATCTGCCCAGGCCACTGCGGATGATGCGGAGACCAGTGAGGCCACGGAGATCATCGAGGGCACCCAGACGGAGGTGAGGGGTGGGGCGGGTGGGGGCAGGGAGGGTCCCTGGCGCAGCCGCTTTCGCTGAGCCGTGGCCCTGCAGGTGGACAGCCACATCATGAAGGTGGTGCAGCAGATTGTGCACCAGGCCAGCGCCGGCCACCAGATCATTGTGCAGAATGTCACCATGGATGAGGAGACAGCGCTGGGCCCAGAGGCGGCTGCTGCCGACACCATCACCATCGCAACCCCTGAGAGCCTGACAGAACAGGTGGCCATGACACTGGCCTCAGCCATCAGCGAGGGCACTGTGCTTGCCACCCGGGCAGGGGCGAGTGGCACTGAACAGGCCACTGTGACCATGGTGTCATCAGAGGACATTGAGATCCTGGAGCATGCAGGCGAGCTGGTCATCTCCTCACCAGAGGGCCAGCTGGAGGTGCAGACGGTCATCGTCTAGCATGAGGTCTGCGGGGTCCTGGCCATGCAGGGACAGGGCAGAGGACCTGAGCGCCCTACCCATGCCTGCCTGGCCTGGTAGAGAAGATGGCACAGAATGGAGGCGCCCCAAGGTGGGCAGTGTACATAAGAGTTTCTTGTTGCTTTACAATAAAACATGAGAACCTGCAGCTTGTGATGTTGTGGCAGTGGCAGTCTCCGTGGATGGTGCCACCACCTTTGCCCAGGTCCCAGCAGCAGCACCTGCCTCCCAGGCCACCCCTAGACTCACGTGCCTGGCCGCCCCGCCCAGAGGCTCCCACCAGGCCTGGCGGCGCCTTGGTGGCGCGTGGGTGTCATTGGCATGTTGACCAACAGCCTCCTGCCCTGCCCAGCTGGAGCTGTGCCCCCAGCTGCATTGCCTGAGGCCTGTGGGTAGGTGGGAGGACCAGGGACGGGGACAGGGAGATCTGGGAGCTTCGGCCTTCACCACAGGGTGAGCAGGTGGAGCAGCAGGAGATGCTGGGCAAGGAGTGTGGCTGGTCCTTCCTGTGCTGCCTTCCTTTCCCTGAAGGGATTCTGCTCAGGGAGAGAGTCTAGGTGACCTAGTTTCTAGGAGTGGGGACAAGAACAGCCACACCGGGATGTGGCTGACCGTCTACCTCCATCCTAGGGGGCTGGCAGGGGCTTCTGGGATGGTTTTGGGACAGGCCTGGGGCACCAGAAGAGGCTCAGGCAGGTCTCCCGCCCCTTACCCTGGGGGTCTCCATGGGAATGAAAGCCAGGAGTTCATCAGGCACCCAGCTGGGTCGAGGGGGCGGGACCCAGCGCAGCCCAGCCCCTCCCTGGACCAGGACCTCAAATACCGGCCCCTGTCCTGGTGCCAGAGCTGCTGCTGGAGGGAGTCAGTGCAGTCCTGTGTCGGACACACCCGCAGCCTGGACCCGGGATCCCCATTCCCCTAGAACCCCTGAGCCTCGGGCCTCCGCACCCACATCCAAGGTGAGTCTTTCCGCTGGCTGAGCTGGGCCTGGATGGGTCGGACCCTCTATTCCGGCTGCAGCTTCCCGCGCAGTGAGAAGGCAGCGGTCCCTGAGAGCCTAGCAGTGCCCTGGGAGCCTGCAGAGCCCAGGGGCGGATTCTGCGTCGCACTGGCTGTCACGGGGCGGCCGCGGAGGAGAGGGGTGGGTCGGTGGGTCTGACAACAGGTCTGCGTAGGCGGCCGCTTCTGTCCCTCGCAGCCCCTCGCTCCGCGCAATGGGCGGGCCCCGGGCCCTGCTGGCCGCGCTCTGGGCGCTGGAAGCCGCCAGGGCCGCGGCGCTTCGCATCGGAGCCTTCAACATCCAGAGCTTCGGCGACAGCAAAGTGTCGGACCTGGCTTGCGGCAGCATCATCGCTAAGGTGGGGCCCCGGCCGGGGCGGGGCGGGGTGGCGTTTGGGGGTGCTGACCACGCTGACCCCGCACCCGCGACTCCTCCCCAGATCCTGGCGGGTTATGACCTCGCGCTGGTGCAGGAGGTGCGAGACCCAGACCTCAGTGCCGTGTCCACGCTCATGGAGCAGATCAACAGGTGTGGTGGGCAGGGCTCCTCGTCTCGACCCTCAACCAGGATCTCGCCCCGGCGTGGCGCCCTGACCCTGAGCGGGCCCTGTCTCTGCAGGGTGTCCGAGCACGAGTACAGCTTTGTGAGCAGCCAGCCCTTGGGCCGGGACCAGTACAAGGAGATGTACCTGTTCGTGTACAGGTGAGGGGCGGACCACAGTGAGGGGCGCGCGGGGCCGCAGGTGGGAGGCTCAGCGCGTCCCCCACATCTCCTAGGAAGGACGCGGTGTCTGTCGTGGACACATACCAGTACCCGGACCCCGAGGACGTCTTCAGCCGCGAGCCCTTCGTGGTCAAGTTCTCGGCCCCCGGCTCAGGTGAGCGGGCCCCGCCCCTCCCCTGCCGCCGGCCCGCCCCTCCCCTCCCGCCGGGACCTGACGCAGCGACCCCTTCCCGCAGCAGCGCAGAAGCTGGTGCTGATCCCGCTGCACGCGGCGCCGCATCAAGCCGTGGCGGAGATCGACGCGCTCTACGACGTGTACCTAGATGTGATCGACAAGTGGGGCACCGACGTAAGCCCACCCCTCGGTCCCGGGGTCCCTGCAGGCGCGCCCCGGGGGTCTGGGCCATGAGGGCGGGACCTCGACGACCCCTGGGGCGGCTCAGACCCGGCTCCGCGGCACCCGCAGGACATGCTGTTCCTGGGCGACTTCAACGCCGACTGCAACTATGTGCGGGCGCAGGACTGGGCCGCCATCCGCCTGAGGAGCAGTGAGGTCTTCAAGTGGCTCATCCCTGACAGCGCCGACACCACGGTGGGCAACTCAGACTGTGCCTACGACCGCATCGTGGCCTGCGGCGCCCGCCTGCGCCGAAGCCTGAAGCCCCAGTCGGCCACCGTGCACGACTTCCAGGAGGAATTCGGCCTGGACCAGACTCAGGCGAGTGGGCCGTGGGGCGGCGCTGGTCCTGGGTCCCCATAGCTGGAGGGCACGCAGACAGTAGGGAGGGGCCAGCACCCAAGGGGGGGCCACCTCAGCTCCCCTCCCTGCACCAGGGATCATTTCCAAGGGCCCTGGAGAGCCTGGCCCACCCCATGTGGAGCTCCGGGCAGGCCGGGTACCTTGACTTTCCCTCAAAGGGCCAATGGTGACACCCTCTGCCCTGGCCCCTGCCCCACCGCAGGCAGCAGCAGGGGTGGGCACCTAGGCCTCACCGGCCCTTCCCGCAGAGGCAGTGGCTTGTGGACACCCAGTGGGCCCATCCCGGTGGCTGGGGTGCACTTTTCCCCGAGGCTCTTTCTCGCCCCCCAGGCTCTCGCCATCAGCGACCACTTTCCAGTGGAGGTGACCCTCAAGTCCCACAGATGACTCGAGGCCTGGCTGGGGCAAGCCACCTGCAGACCCTGGCCCTGAGGAATGGCCCCACAGTGGTCCCTTCAGGGTAGCAGCCACCCTTCAGTGAGGCCCCAAGGCAGAGTCGGCTGGGCGTGGACCACGGGCCATGGACACCTAATGGGCTGCCCTGCAACTCCGTTTCCCATCTGTGAGACGGGCTGCATCCAGCGACCTCACGGGGTGTTGTGAGCCCCATGAGGGGCACAGAGGGCACTGCCTGGCAAATGTCTGCTCAATAAATGAGTCGCTCCCAGCCGGGCCCCACAGCTTGGCTCCCAGGCCTCTGTCCTTCCTAGGGACCTAGCCTCAGCTCCTCAGGGGCAGTCCCGCTTCCCTGAGGAAATGCAGCTCAGGGAGGCAGGCTCTGGGTATGTCTTGGGCTGCCCACCCCATGTCCTGATGGGACTTGGCCGCCCCCAGAGCCTGTTGGCCCTGGAAGGCAGCTCAGGGACCCTCCTTGCTCATTCTCTGTGCAAACTACAAATGCTCTCAGGAGCCTGTACTGTGAGCACAGCTGGGACAGGGATGGCGCTGACACACCAGCCTCCTGGGCCCTTGGGGGGTCTCAGAATAGCTCTCCCCAGGCCCACCCCGCAGCCCCCACTCCAGGGCCCTGCGGGGGCCCCCAGGCACTTGTCTCAGGAGCCTGGTCTCACCCAGCACTGCAAGGGGAGGCTGGCCCCCGTTGGTCAGCAGTCCTGGAGCTTTTGGGGAGCCTGAGAGCAGTAGGTGGGCTGGACTCCTCCCTGCTGAGGTAGGTGGCTTGGGACTAAGGTCCCGTGCAAAGAACTGCACAGCTCGCTATGGCTCAGCCCTTCAAGTTTGCTGCCCTGTGCCCTGGGCAAGGCCACCACATTAGGATTGGGAACAGGCAGGCCCATGGGTCCACTGGGTCACTGATGGGGGCCCGATGAGGTTTCTGGTTTTTGAAACATCACATGTTAGCAAGGTGTGGGAACTTGGTCTGAATTGCATGGGAGGAAAAACCTTTGTTTCAAGGATTTGGATGAGTTTGGTTCTTGCAAAATCCTTCTTAAAGGACATTTGGGCCCGGGTGCGGTGGCTCAAGCCTGTAATCCCAGCACTTTGGGAGGCCGAGACGGGCAGATCACGAGGTCAGGAGATCAAGACCATCCTGGCTAACATGGTGAAACCCCGTCTCTACTAAAAAATACAAAAAATTAGCCGGGCGAGGTGGCGGTCGCCTGTAGTCCCAGCTACTCGGGAGGCTGAGGCAGGAGAATGGCGTGAACCCGGGAGGCGGAGCTTGCAGTGAGCTGAGATCCGGCCACAGCACTCCAGCCTGGGCGACAGAGCGAGACTCCGTCTCAAAAAACAAACAAACAAACAAACAAAAAAAAAAAACAAAAAAAAACCACGACATTTGGAGCCCTGGCAGCATAGCTGCCTCCAGAGTCCCACTCCCGCCGGCTCAGGATCCCCCAGTTGCTCTGATTCACTGTCCACTCCCTTCATCCTGATGAGTAAGGGCAGTGGCCAAAAGGCTTTTCTCTGGGGAGTCCTGTGTGGGGGCCAAGACCACCTGGCCTCACACCTAAGAGCAGGCAGTCCAAAGGCCGGAATGGACGACCAGGGACTTGATTGACGATTCTGCCTTGGGAATGGAGACAGTGGTGACCTCACCAGGTCCAGAATGGCGCCCCCTGCCAGTCACAGTCCCAAGTCAAAAGGCTGCTCTCAACTCCCCTTGCCTGCGGGGCACAGGCACCCGTGTGTGTTTGTGTGTGGTTGGGCCTTGGGTCACCGGGCTACGAGGAACAGGAACTTCTATGTAAAATCAGTCAAATGAAACGCTGGCAGTAATTTGAAGTTGAAAAATGCCTTGTTTAAGACCACCCTGGGACCCAGAGGGGCACGCATGGCTGTAAGTCTGTGGCAGCCCAGCCATTAGCGTTTCTTTTCTTTGAGCCTCTCTAAGTACAGCTGCAGGGACTTCTGGATGGAGTCTTTGGAGATGAAGCTGACGAAGTTCTGCACGTCCGCATCACGCTGCGTGATCAGGCGGCTGGCTGTGGCCTTTCGCATCATGGCCTTCGTCAGCTGTCGAGCATGGTCTAAAGAAAATGGGACCTACCACTGAAATCCCGCTTTCAGGGCAGTGGGGTGACTCCCAACTTACATTTATTTATTTATTTTTTTGAGATGGAGTCTTGCTCTGTTGCCCAGGCTGCAGTGGTGGGATCTCGGCTCATTGCAACCTCTGCCTCCTGGGTTCAAGTGATTCTCCTGCATCAGCCTCCCGAGTAGCTGGGATTACAGGCATGCGCCACCACGCCCAGCTAATTTTGCATTTTTAGTAGAGATGGGGTTTCCCCATGTTGGCCAGGCTGGTCCCGAACTCCCGAGCTCAGGTGATCCACCCATCTCGGCCTCCCAAAGTGCTGGTTTTACAGGCATGAGCCACCATACCTGGCCCTAATTTTTTCTTTTTTTTTAAGAGAAAGATCTTCTCTGTCACCCATACAGGAGTGCAGTAGTGTGATCATGACTCACTGCAGCCTTGAATTCCTGGGCTCAGGTGATCCTCTCACCTCAGCCTCCCGAGTAGCTGGGACTACAGGCGTGCACCACACCGCCTGACCAATTTTGTATTATTTATTTATTTTTGAGATGGAGTCTCTGTCGCCCAGGCTGGACTACAGTGGCATGATCTCAGCTCACTGCAACCTCCACCTCCTAGGTTCAAGCAATTCTCCTGCCTCAGCCTCCTGAGTAGCTGGGATTATAGAACCGTCACCACGCCTGGCTAATTTTTGTATTTTTAGTAGAGAAGGGGTTTCACCATGTTGGTCAGGCTGATCTTGAACTCCTGACCTCAGGTGATCCACTCGCCTTGGCCTCCCAAAGTGCTGGGATTACAGGCGTGAGCCACCACGCCCGGCCACTTAACGTGTTATTTTCACTCAATTATATTATGAAGAATATTTCCATGGTGCAGGAGGCTGAGGCAGGAGAATGGCGTGAACCCAGGAGGTGGACGTTGCAGTGAGCTGAGATTGTGCCACTGTACTCCAGCCTGAGAGACTGAGTGAGACTCTGTCTCAAAAAAAAAAAGAAAAAAAAATATTTTTCCATGCCACTGAATATTGTCTTACAGGACGGGAAATGGCAGAACAGCCTTCAGTTACTTGTATCAGGGTTGGTAAATCTGGCTTCCCAAGGCCCTGAAGCTATGAATGGTTTTTACTTTTTTGAGACCGAATCTGTGTTGCCCAGGCTGGAGTGCAGTGGCATGATCTTGGTTCACTGCAACCTCGGCCTCCCAGGTTCAAATGCTTCTCTGGCCTCAGCCTTCCCGAGTAGGTGGGATTATAGGCACCTGCCCCCACACCTGGCTAATTTTTATATTTTTAGTAGAGACGGGGTTTCGCCATGTTGGCCAGGCTGGTCTCAAACTCCTGACCTCAGGTGATCCACTCGCTTTGGCATCTCAAAGTGCTCGGATTACAGGCCTGAGCCACTGTGCTGGGCTGGTTTTTACATTTTTGAGGAGTTGAAAATCAAAAGGTTAGTATTTTGTGACAAGTGAAAATTATGTGAAACTCAAATTTCAATGTCCATCAATCTTTTTTTTTTTTTTTCTGAGATGGAGTCTTGCTCTGTCACCCAGGCTGGAGTACACTGGCATGATCTTGGCTCACTCCAACCTCTGCCTCCCAAGTTCAAGTGATTCTCCTGCCTCAACCTCCCAAGTAGCTGTAATTACAGGCACGTGCCACCATGCCCGACTCATTTTTGTATTTTTTTTTTTCTTTGAGACAGAGTCTTGCTCTGTTGCCCATGCTGGAGTGCAGTGGCGTGATCTTGGCTCACTGCAAGCTCTGCCTCCCGGGTTCACGCCATTCTCCTGTCTCAGCCTCCCAAGTAGCTGGGACGACAGGCGCCTGCACCCATGCCCGGCTAATTTTTGTATGTTTAGTAGAGACGGGGTTTCACTGTGTTAGCCAGGATGGCCTCGATCTCCTGATCTCGTGATCCGCCCACCTCGGCCTCCCAAAGTGCTGGGATTACAGGCGTGAGCCACCACGCCCGGCCCATTTTTGTATTTTTAGTAGAGATGGGGTTTCACCATGTTGGCCAGGCTGGTCTCGAACCCCTGATCTCAAGTGATCTGCCTGCCTCAGCCTCCCAAAGTGCTGAGATTACAAGGTGTGAGCCACCGCGCCTGGCCCAGTGTCCATAAAGCTTTGCCAGAACACAGCTACACCTGTCAGTTTACGTCTCCTCCGTGGCTGCTTTCTGCCACAAAGGTCTTACCTACAGAGCCCACAAGCCACCTGGCCCTTTAGAGATGGCATTTGCTGGGCCTGGTGTATACCGTCGCTGACATGACCAGCTCTATTTCTATGAAGTGGACAACTGTCTTTGTGGTAGGTTGAAAAGTGTGTCCCAAAAGATAGGTCCAATTCCTAACCACAGCTCTGGAACCTGGAAGTGTGACCTTATTTGGAAAGAGTCTCTGCAGATGTAATTAAGTTGGGATCATCTTGGATTTAGGGTAGGTCCTAAATCACATGGCAGGCGTCCTGAGAATGGAGAGACCTGAGACCCATGAAAACACAGGGGAGAAATCCACGTAAGGATGGAGGCAGAGATTAGAGCAAGGTGTCCACAAGCCCAGGGAGGCCTGGAGCCAGAAGTGGGCAGGGGCACGAAGGAGCCTCCCCTGGAGCCCAGGGAGGAAGGGCAGCCCTGCCCACACCTTGATTTTGCACCTCTGGTCTCCAGCACCGTGAGATCAACTTCTGTGGTCTGGGCCACCCGGTCTGTGCTGCGTTGTTACAGCAGTCTCCTGACACCCACATGACTATGATTCTAAACAGTCTACTGCAGTCACGATGTCCACAGAGAACCTCTGGGTAGAGAACCTTCTGGTCTCCCCAGCATCATCGGGCGCCCGCCATGCCCTGTGCCTCACCTGGTGTGGTCATCCACTGGGCTATCGCTGACAGCGCAGTGCTCTGCACCTGCTCCTCTGGGACCACCTGGTCCACTATGCCCACCTGCAGGGCCTCTGCCGGTGGGAAAAGTAGCCCCAGCTGCAGCGCACGCTCGGCCGCCCGGTGCCCGATGACGTTCTCCAGGGTGTCTTTGAACCTGGAACGCAGACACCCGCTCACCACGTGGCCCCAGGTGGGTCGGTTCCCTCCACGACAAGCATGGAGTGTGGCTACAGCCCCGGACCTTACCAGAAAGGGGCGACGATACCCAGCTGGGTCTCGTTGAGTCCTATGCAGTACCTGGGGTTGTCTGCCAGGACACGGTAGTCACAGGTCAGGGTCATCAGGCAGCCTCCAGCAGGGCAGGCTCCCTGCAGGGAGAGGCCAGACAGGGCTCTTAGACTCTTATTTGCTGCTGGTCCCAACCGCATTCCAGAGGGCAGGGTCCAAGGATGCCAAGTAGGGCCTGTGCCTTCGGTGTGCCCCAACCCCCACAGGGCTCCATACCCACAATGGTCTGGGCTGGGCTGGGTGTGTACCAGGAAATGGATGGGGAAGGAACTGGCCCCTTAGTGCTCGGCAAGGAGGGTCTGAGGCTCGTCCTCAGCCCAGGGTCATTAGTTCTTAGGCAACAGAAAATCACTTTTTAAAACCATTCAGTTAGGGGAGCAAGTTGCTTGTCCTCTCAGAGCTTTTACTCAATGCTAAAATGCCACATAAGGATTTAGTCAGAGCTGTCATGCCCCACGGGGGCCCCATTACCACCCCAGCAGCTAGCGCCACCAGAATGTCCTGGGAACCCCACACTCACCCTGTGGTCACTGCAGGCACCCACTGCCCCGCACAGGACCCATCCTGTCTGCATGGCCATGCACCCTTGAGGCTTCTCTCACACCAGCCCTCCCCTTCACCAGGCTCTGGCCCACACCCAACGTGTCACAGCCACCCCACAGGACACCCTGGTTCCCGAGGTTGAGCCTCCACGTTGTCCTCAGCTTCCCTGGCCTTCCTTGGGGAGGGATGGAGTGATGTTTCCAAAATGTGGGTCCGATCACCCACTCACCACACACAGCCTCCACCCAGGCTGGCATCAACCCCAGGCCCTGGTCCCTACCCACTGGCTCTTTTCTGGGTCTTGTCTGACAGACCCAGGCAGGCCCCTCACCTGAGGCCCACCTTTTCAACACGCCATGCGGTCTGCAATGGCACTCATCTGTGCACATCTCAGGGTCTCCCCAACCATTCCCTTCCCCTGTGAGAGATTCCAAGGGCAGGACAGTGTCTGCCCCACCCCCCGGGGCTGGCCCAGAAGAGCCAGCGAGGCCACCTGGTACTGGGGACACTCACATTGATGGCGGAGACCAGCACCAGGTTGGACTGGTAGAACCGCAGCCACAGCTCCTGCACTGCCTTCCAGAACTCGGCATAGTGGGCGGGGCTCCTCCCACACATCTCTGTCAGGTCCAGGCCTGCCGAGAAGACACCCGGGCAGTCCTGCAGGGGGCGCCAGGGCCACGCACCCATCAGAGTCCACCTCCCAGCTGGCATCACAGCAGGAAGACTGAGGAGCCCAAGTGCCCAAGGCACACGAGGGCCAGGTCACACTCAGGGTGTGGGTGCTGCCCCCATGGAGCCAGGACTAGGCGCTTCAAGGACTCGGCCTAGGCTTCTCCTGGACCCGGCTTCCCTGTACTTTCCAGAACATTCTTCCCTTTCCTGCTTCAAACTGGATAGGAGAAGACAGGCAGGGCCAGGCACCTCCCAGGGACATCAGAGCGCCGGCCCTCTGGCTCTGCACGCCCGGCTCGGGCAGAGGAACCCAAAGGTGTGGTGAAGACTCCTGAGAGTTCAGAGGAGGTGCATGTTCTGAATCATTCACCCACAAAGGGCCAAGCAAGCCACGGACCGCCATGTGGACCAGGAAGTGCTAGGGTGGGAGAAGGATCTGGAAAGTGTGGGTTTCTCAAGAGCTACCAAGGGCGGGCGAGGGGTGAGCACAGGTGGGAGGGACCCTCCCATGGCTAGAGTAGCGGGTGCCAGCACGGGGGCCTCAGACGCCCAGTCAGGGCTGCTGGCCAGGGAGGTGGGCTCGGGGAGGAGTGGAAAACCCACCCTGGGGCCCCTGCACAGTCACAGCACCCTGAGCAAACAACAAAGGTGCCTTCCCCTCTGCACGACACAGCACGTTTTCCTCCCGAGGGCCGGATGCCCCAAGGCTGTGGGTGAACTTGTTCCTGCAGCCAAACCCAGCTCACCCTGATTCACACAAGCAGAGGTGGGCAGATGTTTACCCCACACTGTCCACAGAAAGGACGACAACCACCTAATGTGTGTGAGGAGGCAGGGGCCGGGACAGATGGGATGGCCTCCACATCCTCAGGTCATGTGAAAAAGCCAGGAGCGGTGCGGGTGTGCAACGCAGCTCCACTGTGCCCAAACAGACGTGAGCTGCCGCCGCACAGAATGGGCAGGCGGGTTCTTTGTTTCTACAAAACGCGTTCTACTTCCATTACTCAAGACCCAGGCCCGGCGTAGTGGCTCATGCCTGTAATCCCAGAGATTTGGGAGGCCAAGATGGGAGGACTGCTTGAGGCCAGGAGTTCAAGACCAGCCTGGGCAACACAGCAAGACCCCATCTGTACAAAAAAGTAAAAATTAAGCAAAAAAATTAACCAGGGGCAATGGCTCACACCTGTAATCCTAGCGCATCGGGAAGTTGAGGTGGGAAGACTGCTTGAGCCCAGGAGTTCAAGACCAACATGGGCAACAAAGACACTGTCTCTACCAAAAATTTTTACAATTTTCAAGATTCAAGAACCGCTTGAACCCAGGAGGCGGAGGTTGTAGTAAGCCAAGATCACGTCACTGTACTCCAGCCTGGGCAACAGAGAGACATTTTGTCTCAATAAGTACATAAGGCTGGACACGGCCAGCACTTTGGGAGGCCAAGGTGGGCGGATCACTTGAGGTCAGGAGTTCTAGGCCAGGCCCTGTAAAGCTACCCCAGCCTCCGAGGACCCCTCACTCCTGTCACCTCGGCCATGGCCCACCTCCCCTCAGGGGTCTCATCCTCCTGGGCCTGACACTACTTATTGCCCCTCCGCGACCCTGGTAATGACATCGTTCCCACAGATGCCACGCCTAGCGTTCGCCAGCACTCAGGCAACACTTAGAGTCCCCTGAACAAGAACTCAGACCAAAGAGGTTCCCCTCTGAGAACTTGCCCCGAAGACTGGCCCACAGAGGATCAGAGAGCATGGGCATTGTTCGCAGGACTGGCTCAGGGCACCCAAGTGATCCTAGCGGGGAGCACCCCAGGAACCCACCACCAGGTGTGCTTAGGATCCAAGGTGACCCCATAGATGCATGGCTCTCCCTCACTCGCTGCCCACAGCTCTCCCCAGTGTCCGCCTGGATGACGGCCCAGGCCAGGAAGGGTGTCTCCCGGGAATTCTGCCTACCGGGAAGGAAGTATCCCGGGAAGGCTGTCTCTTGGGAAAGCTGTCTCCTGGGAAGGTTATCTCCCAGACTGGCCCACCTCCACCTTTGGGAATGATCTGCTTGAGGCCCGTGACAGTTTGGCTCCCTGCTGGGGCACACCCAGACCGTGCTCCTGGAAGCCTCCCGTGGAGGCACCTGGAGTCCAGGGTGGTGGGGCTGCTAGCTGCCTGCACCACCTGCCGGCACAGGCTCTGCCTCTTCCCATGTGCAACAGGCCTGTGCTCCTATCAGAGAACTTGGGCAGGGGTAGGGAGCGGAACGGACACCTACGGAGGTCAGGACGACACCGCGGAAGCTCCTGTCACTCTCCAGCTTCTCCAGGCAGATGACCAGCTCCGTCAGAAACTCCAGGCTCAGGGTGTTCACCGGGGGGTTCTTCAATTTCATCACAGCCACCCCTAATTTAAAAAATGAGAAGAGATGTAATCCCAGCACTTTGGGAGGCCGAGACGGGCGGATCACAAGGTCAGGAGATCGAGACCATCCTGGCTAACCCGGTGAAACCCCGTCTCTACTAAAATATACAAAAAACTAGCTGGGCGAGGTGGCAGGCGCCTGTAGTCCCAGCTACTCAGGAGGCTGAGGCAGGAGAATGGCGTGAACCCGAAAGGCAGAGCTTGCAGTCAGCTGAGATCCAGCCACTGCACTCCAGTTTGGGCGACGGAGCGAGACTCCGTCTCAAAAAAAAAAAAAAAAAAAAGAGAGAGAGAGAGAGAGAAAAGAGAAAGCTCACACCTGGCACTGGAAAAGCACTCTGACGAGCCTGCACCCTCAACCAAGCCGTGATAGCTGTGCATTTGGGGGGTTTTGTTTACTTATTTATTTATTTAGAGACGGAGTCTCACTCTGTCGCCCAGGCTGGAGTGCAGTGGCGTGATCTCAGCTGACTGCAAGCTCCGCCTCCCGGGTTCACGCCATTCTCCTGCCTCAGCCTCCCGAGTAGCTGGGACTACAGGCGCCCGTCACCACGACCGGCTAATTCTTTTGTATTTTTAGTAGAGACAGGGTTTCACCGTGTTAGCCAGGATGGTCTCAATCTCCTGACCTTGTGATCCGCCCACCTCGGCCTCCCAAAGTGTTGGGATTACAGGTGTGAGCTACCGTGCCCGGTCCTATTTTTTTTTGAGATGGAGTTTCGCTCTTGTTGCTCTGGTTGGAGTGCAATGGGATGATCTTGGCTCACCGCAGCCTCCGCCTCCTGGGTTCAAGCGATTTGACTGCCTCATCCTCCCGAGTAGCTGGGATTACAGGTGCGTGCCCCTACACCCAGCTAATTTTGTATTTTTAGTAGAGACGGGGTTTCTCCATGTTGGTCAGGCTGGTCTTGAACTCCCGACCACAGGTGATCCACTCGCCTCGGCCTCCCAAAGTGCCAGGATTACAGGCGTGAGCCACAGTGCTTGGCCTGGGGGTTATTTTTTATTAATTCTTATTATTTTTGAGACAGAGTCTCGCTCTATCACCCAGGCTGGAGTGTAGGGGTGTGATCTCTGCTCACTGCAGCTTTGACCTCCTGCGCTCCAGTGATCCTCCCAACTCAGTATGCTGAGTAGCTGGGATTACAGGCACGGGCCACCATGCCCAGTTAATTTTTTTGATTTTTTAGTACAGACGAAGTCTCATTTTGTTGCCCAGGCTGGTCTTGAATTCCTGAGTTCAAGTGGTCCTTCTGCCTCAGGCTCCCAAAGTGCTAGAGTACAGGAGTGAGCCTATTGTTTTTTAAATTGAAGTAAGATCGATATAACATAAATTAACAATTTCATTTATTCCATATAAACTGCATGCTTTTTAAATTAACCATTTTCTTTCTCTCTCTTTCCTTCATTTTTTTTTTTTGAGACGGAGTCTCACTCTGTCGCCCAGACTGGAATAGAGTGGCGTGATCTCGGCTCGCTGTAAGCTCCGCCTCCCGGGTTCACGCCATTCTCCTGCCTCAGCCTCCTGAGTAGCTGGGACTACAGGCACCCGCCACCAATCTCTGCTAATTTTTTTGTATTTTTAGTAGAGACCGTGTTAGCCAGGATGGTCTCGATCTCCTGACCTCGTGATCTGCCTGCTTCGGCCTCCCAAAGCACTGGGATTACAGGCGTGGGCCTCTGTGCCCGGCCTCTTTATTATTTTTTTTGACAGTCTCACTCTGTCATCAAGGCTGGAGTGCAGTGATGCAATCTCAGCTCACTGCAACCTCCACCTCCTGGGTTCAAGTGATTCTCCTGCCTCAGCCTCCGGAGTAGCTAGGACTACAGGCATGCACCTCTACACCCAGCTAGTTTTTGTATTTTTAGTAGAGATGGGGTTTCACCATGTTGGTTGGCCAGGATGGTCTTGATCTCTTGACCTCGTGATTCACCCACCTCGGCCTACCAAAGTGCTGGGATTACAGGCGTGAGCCACTCTGCCCAGTCAAATTAATCATATTCTATCTTTATTTTTTTTTGAGACAGAGTCTCGCTCTGTCACCCAGGCTGGAGTGCAGCAGTGCGATCTCGGCTCACTGCAGCCTCTGCCTCCTGAGTTCAAGTCATTCTTCTGCCTTAGCCTCCCGAGAAGCTGGAATTACAGGCACACACCACCATGCCTGGCTAATTTTTGCATTTTTAGTAGAGAAGGGGTTTTACCAGGTTGGCCAGGCTGGTCACGAACTCCTGACCTCAGGTGATCCTCCTGCATCGGCCTCCCAAAGTGTTGGGATTATAGGCATGAGCCACTGTACCCAGCCTAAATCAGCCATTTTTAAGTGAACAAGTCAGGCACTTACATAATTCAGTATACTGACTGTGTTGTGCAACTATCGCCACTGCCTAGTTCCAAAATCTTTTCATTGTCCCCAAAAGAATCCCTGTCCCCATTAGCAGTTGCTCCCCATCCCACCCCCAGCCCCTGGCAGCCGCCAATCTGCGTTCTGTGTCTACGGTTCTGCCTGCTCCGGCCATTCCATATCATCAGGATACCACAGTATGTGGGCTTTGTGGCCGGCTTTTTCCACTGAGTATCATGTGTTCAAGGCTCATCCATGTGGTCATTACTATTTATGTTTTTTTACATTTTTATTTATTTATTTATTTTTTGAGACAGAGTCTTGCTCTGTCGCCCAGGCTGGAGCGCAGTGGTGCGATCTCGGCTCACTGCAAGCTCTGCCTCCTGGGTTCATGCCATTCTTCTGCCTCAGCCTCCCAAGCAGCTGGGACTACAGGTGCTCACCACCACGCTCGGCTAATCTTTTTTTGTATTTTTAGTAGAGTCGGGGTTTCACCGTGTTAGCCAGGATGGTCTCGATCTCCTGACCTCGTGATCCACCCATCTTGGCCTCCCAAAGTGCTGGGATTACAGGCTTAAGCCACCTCGCCCGGCCAGGTATAAACATTTTTATGTACACATACACACACACACATACACACACATTACCTCCAGAAAAAAAGGAAAAGTGTTGGTGCAATGACAATTTTTTACCCAGGTGCCTCCCCGCTTCACCATATAAAAACACAAAGTAAGCTGGGCACGGTGGCTCACGCCTGTAATCCCAGCACTTTGGGAGGTGGAGGCAGGCAGATCACGAGATCAGGAGATCGAGACCATCCTGGCTAACACGGTGAAACCCCGTCTCTACTAAAAATACAAAAAAAATTACCTGGGCGCCTGTAGTCCCAGCTACTCGGGAGGCTGAGGCAGGAGAATGGTGTGAACCCGGGAGGCGGAGCTTGCAGTGAACAGATATTGTGCCACTGCACTCCAGCCTAGGCGACAGAGCGAGACTCCGTCTCAAAAAAAAAAAAAAAAAAAAAAAAAGGTAGACAAAAAGACAAAGTAGAGTTTGGGGTCAGAAAGCCAGGCCTGACTGAGATTGCAGTGAGCCAGGACCGCGCCATTGCACTCCAGCCTGAGCGACAGAGATGCTGTCTCAAAAAAAAAAATAAATTTTTTTTTGCATTTTGTTGTGGTACATTCAAATATGCTACAGAAATGATCCCTTCAGAAACTCAGTTTTTACAAAAATCAGTGGACATGGTGGTTGGCCCCTGTAATCGGAGCTACTTGGGAGGCTAAAGAGGGAGAGCTGCTTGAACCCAGGAGGCACAGGCTGCAGTGAGCCGAGATTGCGCCACTGTACTCCAGCCTGGCGAAAGAACAAGACTCCATCTCCAAAAATAAAGAAAAGAAACTCAGTTTGTAGTTGGTCTTGGTTTGTCCCTCTCAGTTTGTAGAAGGAGCCCAGACAGAGAGGAGGGAACCAAAAAGAGGCACCGGGAGCCGGGTGTCCTGAAGCTGTGCAGTGTGGGCACAGCCCTGAGTCTGGGGGGTTGGGGAGGGCAAGGGCTGTGACCTACTTGCGGAGGGGGAGGGCCTCCTCTCAGGAGCCACAGCAGGGACTGAGGCCTGCACGGGGAGGTCCGGGTCAGCATGTCCTGGATGAGGAACTGCTGGTGCCTGGGCCGTGCCCTCTTGGTGCCCTCAGCTCGGCCTCCTGTCTGGAGGGAGCGCGCAGGCTTCTCTTCCAAAAGTACTTTTTCTATCCTTTCCAGTGGGTTTTACCAAGGGTTCTGACGGGAGGGTGGGTACGAGATTCTGTGCCACATGGGAGTGTTAACAAACATTTTATTCCAAAATATTCTTTTCCACTTCCAATTGAATAACTTAGATAACAGCTCATATCTTCGCTTATTTACTTATTTATTTAGAGACGGAGTCTTGCTCTGTGGCCCAGCTGGTGTGCAGAGGCACAATCTCGGCTCACTGCAGCCTCCACTCCCAGGTTCCAGCGATTCTTCTGCCTCAGCCTCCCAGGCAGCTGGGATTACAGGCAGGCACCACCACACCCAGCTAATTTTTTTCTTTTATATTTTTTAGTAGAGATGGGGTTTCATCATGTTGGCCAGACTGATCTCGAACTCCTGACCTCAGGTGATCCGCCTGCCTCAGCCGCTCAAAGTGCTAGGATTATAGGCGTGAGCCACCGCGCCCGGCCCCCTACAACTTTAAAAACAGAAACTTTTGTCTCATGACGAACGAATCCAGGTAGAGAGGCAAGGTTCTGTTTCGAACCTTGGGTTCTAAACAGCAACTGAGCGTCGACAGACGTGGTTCTCCGATAGCGCCCCGCGAGCGCGGACGCCCGCGCTCCCTCGGTGCCGCCCGCTCACCTGCGCCCGCGTCCGGCTCCACCAACACCCGCTGGCTCCCGAAGCGCCGCGCGCCGTCTCCCCCGCCGTCCGCCTGCTCTGTCCGCCCGAGGGCCGCGCCCGGGAGCTGGCCCCCTGCGAAGGCAGCGCGGAGGAGCCCGTTAGTTCCACGTCCCGGCCCCGGCCCCGGCCCCGGCCCCGACCCCTGCCAGCCCCGGGTCTCGCACCCGCGCGGAGCAGAACGCGCGCCGGGACTCGCAGAGCAGCCGCCAGCGCCATCTTGACCAGAACGCGCCTGGTGAAGGTCGCGTGTTAACTTGTCTCCTGGGGAGGGGGCGGAGTCCTCCCCCAGGAGCAGGCCCCGCCCCGTTCCCAGAGGCCGCTCAACGCCTCCACCTACCGGCGGAAGCAGCCGCCCACCGCCCGCCGGGTTCATCACGGGCAGCCGCGCGCTTCAGGGGCAGGCACCTAGATCCGGGGCAGGGCTGGCCTACAGGGAGACGCAAGGAGGTGCGGACCCACTGCTGACGCAGCCACGACCAGCGCAGCGCCAGGGCAGGCTCTTCTACCGCGCGGGACACCGTAGGCAGGAGGCTGCCGGTGTTCGTGACCGCGAGCTCTAGGCCAGGCTCAGCTATTGCAGCATCGGCGCTGGAAAGGCGATCAAAGCAATGAGCCCTACACACGGGGTCCGTGAGGGAGGCCAGGGGCTGCCTGGAGTGAGCCCAGCCTCCCGCCCCTTTGGGAACAGGATCAGAGCTGCAGGTTTAGTCACCGAAGTGGGGGTGGGGGCAGCAGAACCTGGCGGTAAGAACAGGCCACACGCCTTGCTCAGCACAACGCCAAGTGCACAAAGGTCGGACCCCAGTGGCACCTTACATTTTTATTTGTAGAGAAATGCCAAAGGATAAGAATACAGTCTGTTCCCACGGGGCCATAAGCGGGAGCTGGGGAGTGGGCCTTTGTACTGTCTGGTGTGGGGTCTTGGTCCGACCACTGGCAGCACTGGGCAGTAAGGTCCCATCAGTTTTGGGTGGTATCAACTTTTGTTCTCATCTTAAGCATTTCCAATTCTTCCTTGTGTCCCAAACCAATTTTTGAGGTGGAAAAATGGCCACTTAATGAAGGAGGAAGCAAGCCTGGCATGGCAACACACACCTGTAACTCGTGACTCAGGACCAGCTGGGCAACATAGCAACACAAAAAATTTTTAAAATTTTTTGCTACAAAAAATTTTTAAAAAATTAGCCGCTGCTGCCGGGTGCGGTGGCTCATGCCTGAAATCCCAGCACTTTGGGGGGGCCAAGGTGGGCAAATCACGAGGTCATGGGTTCAAGACCAGCCAGGCCAACGTGGTGAAACCCCATCTCTACTAGAAATACAAAAAACTAGCTGGGCATGGTGGCTGGCGCCTGTAATTCCAGCTACTCAGGAGGCTGAGGCAGGAAAATCACTTGAACCCAGGAGGCTGAGGCAGGAAAATCGCTTGAATCCAGGAGGCAGAGGTTGCAGTGAGCCAAGAACGCACCACCGCACTCCAACTCAGGCAACAGAGACTCCGTCCCAAAAAAAAAAAAAAAAAATTAGCCCCTGCTACTCTGGAGGCTGAAGCAGGAGTTGGAGGCTATAGTGAGCTATGATCGCACCATGGTACGCACTCCAGCCTGGGTGACAGAGCGAGAGTCTGTCTCAAAACACACACACATTCCGAGGGGGTGATAAAACCATCTTCTATTTGTCCACCATAGGAGCAACCTAATACAGCACACAAACCCTAGATTCTCCTGACAAAGCACTGGAGGTGCCACTGTGGATGTTGAGGAACAGAAAGTTACTAGGTGAGGGTACAGTGAGAAGGCAGTGAACCCAGTACTAGATCTGCATTCCAATCTTGGGTTTATTCAACACAATTCTTCCACTCTACACAACAAAGTACAAACACAATGTCATCTAAAATGCTACAAAGGTATAAAACTCAAAGAGAAATTTTATAGTACTGACTGTACAATAAAAGCAAAAAAGCAACAACAACAAAAAAAGCAATGTACATTTGCCAAGATAACCTGAAAGACCACCACAAAGGGCAGGCACAACCATGGCTGCGTGATGATCCCGCAGAGCTGGCTCTCACTCACCAATTTCAGAGTAGGATGGTGGGGTGGGGTGTGTGCATGGGTGTACGGAGAGACAGAACCATGCACAGCAACTACCATGGATGAGAGATCTTCGGGGGTGTGTGACCCTTGAAGTCGGAAGAGGCCTTAAGAGGCCGGGGCTAACAGGGTTGGCAGCTGCACTAAAGCTCGGGATGGCTCCCTTTCCAAAAGGACACCGCCCAGCAACAGCAAGGGCAGTCTGGCCACCATCTCAGGTCACCAGGGAAGCGAAAAGTGTGCTCCCAGGCAGGCAGGGTCACACCACCCCCCAGCGCCTCACTTGTTCCTAGTGGCCCTGCCACTGAACTGACTCTTAGAAACTGGAAACCGGTGAGCTTTCTAGCCAGAAAACCGGAGGCAATCTTGACAGGCACACAACACCCAAACCAACAGCACTTCTGCAGCCAGAGCCCGGCGGGCAGAGGGGTGCTGACTGCTGCCTGCAAATTCTACCCGAGTGAAGGGTTTGCTTTCCTACTGATCTTCCTTTGGCTAGAAAAGTGACAAAACTGAGCTGGGTAGGGTATAAGTTACAGGGGCGAGAGCTTCAGTGGCCTGTTTATCGGGAGGAGTTGGAGCTGGAGCGGCTCCTGTGGCGGCGGCGGCCCGGGGAGCGTGATCTCCGGCGCACAGGGGACCTGCGCCTCGGGGAGCGGGACCTGCAGGAAGAGGAGAAACCACATCAGAGTAGTTCAGGCTGTAGGGGCAAGCTAGCTTCTTTCTGGGTAATTCCCCAGTTTTACTTTTCTTTTCTTTTTTTTTTTTTTTTTTTTTTGAGATAGAGTCTCGCTCTGCCACCCGGGCTGGAGTGCAGTGGCCGGATCTCAGCTCACTTCAGCTCACTGCAAGCTCCGCCTCCCGGGTTCACGCCATTCTCCTGCCTCAGCCTCCCGAGTAGCTGGGACTACAGGCTCCCGCCACCACGCCCGGCTAGTTTTTTGTATTTTTTAGTAGAGACGGGGTTTCACTGTGTTAGCCAGGATAGTCTCGATCTCCTGACCTCATGATCCACCTGTCTCGGCCTCCCAAAGTGCTGGGATGACAGGCTTGAGCCACCGCGCCCGGCCCCCAGTTTTACTTTTCTGAGATAGAATCTCACTCTGTCACCAGGCCAGAGTGCAGTGGCATGATCTCGGCTCACCACAACCTCTGCCTCCCCGGTTGAAGCGATTCTCCTGCCTCAGCCTACCAAACAAATGGGACTTCAGGTGTGCGCCACCATGCCCAGCTAATAATTGTATTCTTTCTTTTGATATGGGGTCTCACTCTGTTGTCCAGGCTGAGTGCAGTGGTGCAATCTCAGCTCACTGCAAGCTCCACCTCCTGGGTTCACGCCATTCTCCTGCCTCAACCTCCCAAGTAGCTGGGACTACAGGCGCCTGCCACCACGCACAGCTAATTTTTTGTATTTTTAGTAGACATGCGGTTTCAATGTGTTAGCCAGGATGGGCTCGATCTCCTGACCTCGTGATCCGCCCGCCTCAGCGTCCCAAAGTGCTGGGATTACAGGCGTGAGCCACCACACCCAGCTGAAGTTTTACTTTTTAATACCAGAAATTGGGACAGGTCCCACCTGATGGGCCTGCCCTGAGCTCTTGGGAACGGGTGCTTGTGAGACCCAAGGCAGAAGCCCAGGCTTTCCTCCTCTTCCCCAAAGGCTGAAAGCACAACTCACCACTGGCAAGGGAGGCTGAACTGTGGCGTCTGCCGAGGAATTACCACCCCCGCCTCACAACCCTTCTGACCCCCAACTTCTCCCTCTCCTAGCCCTTCTTGTTAGCTCAGAAAAAAAGTGGGCCTGCACCTGGGCTCACAGGTCTAGTGGTCTCCTAGGAAGGCCACACCACACCACTGCCCAGACTCACGAAGCTATGTTGGTGCAACTCTAGGGCATCTCCTGCTCTCTCCATGAGCTCTGAAGGGCTCCTCCTCTCTGCCGCCTCTCCCTCTCCTGCCACCACAGCAGAAGGCAGGCAGGCAGGGCTGGATAGAAGGTCCCAAAGCCACTGCGGTCACATGAGGTTTGTGGCCTGGTTAGTCCACTGAAACTACAGATTGTTTACCTTCTCCTCATACGTGGCGGAGACCTGCGCCACATGGGCGGTGGTGGCAACATTCTCCTGGGAGGGCTAAATCTCCTGGGGGGTGGCCTAGGCCAGGGGGCCAGCACGGCAGTGGCAGTGATCTCCTGGCCATCGATTTGTCCTGTTGAAAAAGAGAGCAAGTCATAAAACATCTAACAAGCAACTACCCTAGACAAGGCATGCCACAGTGAACGAGACAGGCCTGGGGGCACAATGACAATGTAAGATAATCACAGAAATAGGGCCAGGCACAGTGGCTCATGCCTGTAATCCCAGCACTTTGGGAGGCTGAGGCAGGCAGATCACGAGGTGAGGAGATTGAGACCATCCTGGCTAACGTGTTGAAACCTCATCTCTACTAAAAATACAAAAAATCAGCTGGGCGTGGTGGGGGGCACCTTCAGTCCCACCTACTTGGGAGGCTGAAGCAGAAGAATGGCGTGAACCCGGGAACCAGAGGCTGCAGTGAGCGGAGATAGTGCCACTGCACTCCAGCCTGGGCAACAAGAGTAAAACTCCGTCTCAAAAAAAAAAAAAAAAATCACAGAAATAACATTATGACTAATGTTTCATGAGGAAAAGAAGCATGGACACAAACAGGAAACACCAATTTCCGTGTGTCGAGGCAGCCTCCCAAGTCAAGAGTCATCCAAGTCAAGAGCTAAACAATGTGCTGGAGGCCAGGTGCGGAGGCTCACGCCTGTAATGCCAGTGCTTTGGGAGGCTGAGGCAGGTGGATCACGATGTCAGGAGTTCGAGACCAGACTGGCTAACATGGTGAAACCCCATCTCTACTAATGAGCTGACATCAAGCCATGGCACTCCAGCCTGGGCAACAGACTGAGACTCCATCTCAAG
The DNA here is from genome assembly GCF_007565055.1 of Rhinopithecus roxellana. Taxonomy (NCBI): domain Eukaryota; kingdom Metazoa; phylum Chordata; class Mammalia; order Primates; family Cercopithecidae; genus Rhinopithecus; species Rhinopithecus roxellana. Next base: position 70,953,700 of record NC_044568.1, on the reverse strand, counting down.
GGAAAAAAAAAAAAAAAAAAAAGAAAAAAGAATGTGCTGGAATCCACTAGGAGGAAGAGAAGGGCTCTGCAGGGCCCTGTGCTGGGAAGGACCCAAAGCACTGGTGAGAGAAGGCAACAGAAGGCCCCAGGGTCAGGGTGGGGCTTCCTGGTAGGGCCATGCAGGTAGTATCAGCGTTTGCGCTTCCTTCTCCTCCAACCAAGGGAAGCCAGGTCTGGGGCTAAGAGAATGGCGAGAACTTCTCTTAGGAGGGCTCTGTGGCAGAGAGGAGCATGAATCAACATCAAATGATTTGGTAGGGAAATGGAAGGATTCAGGGAACAGCTGGGAGATAAAATTGCCAGAGCTTGGTGATGGATGGGATGGGGGTGGTAAGGGACCATTGGGATGAGCTTCCATTTACGGAGAGGTGGGGCTTCGGTGGGGAGCAGCACGAAGGAAGTTTCAGGAGATGCCAAAGACTTTACGTTTGGAAACAAGCAGTCTCAGAGAGGTGGCTCTGCACGGGGACGGCATTGAAACACACGCCATGTGCATGAAGCAAGGAGAGGCAGTGTGGGATGTGGGCTCCAGGGAGAGAGGAAAGGAAATGGAGGTGCAAACCCAGGAAGGGGAGCATGTGCCCCAACCTCAAGAATTGTCTGGTAGCTGGGGATATCAGAAGCCCAAGCACAACCCCTTTTGTGACCTAAGGGGGAAAGGGCTCTTTTGTTTTCTCAACTGTACCTTGAAGGTACATGGGGACTAACTTGGGCACGTGGCTATGTATTCAGAACATACTTAAAAGGTTTAACTTCAGTAAACTCAGCTTAAGTTAGCCCAAATTAGGGATTTCACAGCACTGACTCTACAATAATGAAAAAAAATCCATCTTCTGTGTAGCTGCCAGTAAAGGCCAACCCCTTCTCATCTCCTCTGGAGACAGGGTGGACTCACTCCGTTCAAAGACAGTATGGAGGACACACAAAAAATCCTACCAGAATCTTACGAGAAGTTGGAATGTCTATAATCACACCCACCCAGAAGGTACCTGGGTCTCCTGGGTTTTTAGCTCAGCAAGCACTCAGACTGTCAAACAGCAGATAATCAGCAGACTCCAAAGCAAAGGCGTGACTTACAAGGCCAACAGCTGATGTGAGGGCACAGAGCTCCTAACCCATTTCAGGACTTAAGTAACTTGAAAGAGAAGTTAGTCAAGTATCAAGGAAACTTTCCTAATGCCTGAAGGGCAATTACTGAAAAAAACCAGTTAAGCTATTTATACGGTTTGTAACAGGGCCTCAGAGGATGGAAAGTTCTGGGGCATGCACACTCCACTCCCCACCAGGCCCGGCAGCCCAGACAGCACTGTAGGCTTGTTCTCAGCGCCAGCCGCCTCAGTCAGAGCAGCAGGGAGTGGCGCAGAGATGACTCCACATTCCTCAAAATGCTGACTTGAGGACAAAATGCCACCCAAAACGATTCACAAGGGTCCATGTGCTTTTAAAACCATTCTGCTGGCCAGGCGTGGTGGCTCACACCTGTAATTCCAGCACTTTGGAAGACCAAGACATGCGGATCACGAGGTCAGAAGATTGAGACCATCCTGGTTAACAGAGTGAAAACCCCGTCTCTACTAAAAATACAAAAAAAAAAAAAAAAAAAAGTTTAGCTGGGCGTTAATGGCAGGTGCCCATAGTCCAGCTACTCGGGAGGTTGAGGCAGGAGAATGGTGTCAACCCAGGAGGCAGAGCTTGCAGTGAGCCGAGATTACGCCCCTGCACCCCAACCTGGGCGACAGAGGGAGACTCCGTCTCAAAAAAAAAAAAAAGAAAAAGAAGAAACCATTCTGCCCAGATACAAATAGCTATAAACGTCATGAGTGGTTATGATACAGGAGTTTAAGAAATAAACTGTATAAATTCAGTAAATCCAGTCACTCAACAAAATAAAACTAAAAATGCTGAAACACTGGGAAACTTCTGGTTCTCAGAAATTATTACAGAAAATATTCCCAGGCCGGGCGCGGTGGCTTAAGCCTGTAATCCCAGCACTTTGGGGGGCCGAGACGGGCGGATCACAAGGTCACAAGGTCAGGAGATCGAGACCATCGTGGCTAACATGGTGAAACCCCGTCTCTATGAAAAATACAAAAAAAACTAGCCGGGCGAGGTGGCGGGCGCCTATAGTCCCAGCTACTCGGGAGGCTGAGGCAGGAGAATGGCGTAAACCCAGGAGGCAGAGCTTGCAGTGAGCTGAGATTCGGCCACTGCAGTCCAGCCTGGGAGACAGAGCGAGACTCCGTCTCAAAAAAAAAAAAAAAAAAAATTCCCATATAAAAAGCCAAATGTATTCTATGTAAGAAACCTGAATTTGATACTAAAGCTTTTAACAGATTGGAAACTCCCCAAAATGTTAATCTACGCCTATTTGCTAATTTTCTTCCCCCAAGAATAATGTTCCTTTAAACTGGAGCTACAAAAAAAAAAGTTCTTCCTAAAACATCTTTTTGGTAATCACATACCCACTAAGAACTGGAATCCATGCCGTGAGCGTTGGCTCATGCCTGTAATCCCAGCACTTTGGGAGGTCGAAGTGGGAGGATCACCTGAGGTCAGCAGTTTGAGACAGGCCTGGCCAATGTGGTGAAACCCCATCTCTACTAAAAACACAAAAATTAGGCAGGTGTGGTGGTGGGAGCCCGTAATCCCAGCTACTTGGGAGGCTGAGGCAGGAGGATCACTTGAACCCAGGAGGTGGAGGTTGCAGTGAGCTGAGATCGCACCATTGAACTCCAGGCTGGGTGACAAGAGTGAAACTCTCTCTCAAAAAAAAAAAAAAAAAAAAAAAAAAAGTTAAAAGATTGTTTTCAGTTGGATAAAATAAAAAAAAAGGTTTAAGAAATTTGGGGGCCAGGTATGGTGGCTCACGCCTGTAATCTCAGCACTTTGGGGGGCCAAGGTGGGTGATCAGTTGAGGTCAGGAGTTCGAGGCCAGCCTGGCCAACATGGTGAAACCATGTCTCTACTAAAAATACAAAAATTAGCTGGCTGTAGTGGAGGGCGCCTGTAATCCCAGCTACTCGGGAGGCTAAGGCAGGAGAATCGCTTGAACTCGGGAGGTGGAAGTTGCAGTGAGCCAAGATCGTGCCATTGTACTCTAGCCTGGGCAACAAGAGCAGAAAAACCAGTCTCAAAAAAAAAAAAAAAAAAAGAAAGAAAAAAAAAAGAAAGAAAAGATTTGGGTTTATTAACATTCACAGCACACTAATGTGTAAAGGTGAAATTTGGCTTATTTGGTACCAAAAATCATACAGGAAGCATTGCCAAATATAAAATGGGGTTTCGCTTTGTTTGGACTATATTTTTATAAATGTTATAGATATGTGTTCCAAAATCACGTAAAACTCCTACAATTGCAATGTATACTAGTGTACATTATCCGTAAAAATTATAATCATGTTAAATTATTGTGTGCCACAGAGTTAACAAACTTCCTCGTCAACTATGTCTTTAACTATGGCTACCCTAAAACCTTTGTCATCCATAAACAATTGTTGTCTTGTTTTAATCCTCTTTAGAAGGTGGTTTTATAATCAGCTATAGAGTTCTAACAGGTGCTCTTAAATACACATTTCTAATAACTTTGGAGATTGTGACATCAGAATAAAGGAAAACCGTTCAGGACTCTTAAAGAGCTACAATGAGGCCAGGCGTGGTGGCTCACGCCTGTAATCCCAGCATTTTGGGAGGCTGAGGGACGTGGATCACGAGGTCAGGAGATCGAGACCATCCTGGCTAACACGGTGAAACCCCGTCTCTACTAAAAATACAAAAAATTAGCTGGGCATGCTTGCAGGAGCCTGTAGTCCCAGCTACTCCAGAGGCTGAGGCAGGAGAACGGCGTGAACCCGGGAGGCACAGCTTGCAGTGAGCAGAGATCACGCCACTGCACTCCAGCCTAGGTGACAGAGCGAGACTGTCTCGGAAGTAAAAAAAAAAAAAAAAAAAAAAAAGAGGTAAAGCATTCATTAATATCAAGCAGGGCAGAAATTAACTGCATAAACTGAACTAATAGGACACTGAAGTAATCTTTTTCACTTTTTGCTTAAAACATTCCCAATCCTTTATTTTGCTTTTCAAAGTCAAAAAAAAGTTGTAAATTATTAACAGCTTTTAACAATTAAGCATACTCCTATGAACAAAACTTGGAACTTGTTTCTCTCCACCTAATTTCTTCAGAATTTGGAAACTATTTGTGTGTGTGTGTGTGTATTCTTTTTTTGAGCCCTAGTCTCACTTTCTTGCCCAGGCTGGAGTGCACTGGCGTGATCTTGGCTCACAGCAATCCCTGCCTCCCAGGTTCAAGCAATACTCCTGCCTCAGCCTCCCGAGTAGCTGCGACCACAGGTGTGTACCACCATGCCCAGCTAATTTTTGTATTTTTATTACAGATGGAGTTTCACCATGTTGACCAGGCTGGTCTCAATCTCCTGACCTCAGGTGATCCATCTCGCCCAGTCTGTTTGTATGTATTCATTTTTTCTTTTTTTTTTGAGGCGGAGTCTCGCTCTGTCGCCCAGGCTGGAGTGCAGTGGCAGGATCTCAGCTCACTGCAAGCTCTGCCTCCTGGGTTCACGCCGTTCTCCTGCCTCAGCCTCCCGAGTAGCTGGGACTACAGGCGCCCGCCACCTCGCCTGGCTAGTTTTTTCTTAGTAGAGACGGGGTTTCACCGTGTTAGCCAGGATGGTCTCGCGATCTCCTGACCTCGTGATCCGCCCGTCTCGGCCTCCCAAAGTGCTGGGATTACAGGCTTGAGCCACTGCGCCCAGCCAACATGTCACTTTCTAACAGGACAAAAACCCCAAGTTATCTTGGAACCTCAAGAGAAGAGGATTTCACCCAACTCACAGGTATTTAATGGTACATATCCATGGCTGGGCTTGGGTTTAAAAAGGTATTATCTCAGATTCCTTCTATGGAAACGAAGTTCCATCCAAGCCCATTTAAAAGGCCTATAGAAAAAATTATGATTCTTGCTCCACTGCATACAAATAATTAAGCCAAGTATAATAAAGCAAACCAATCCTACCATAATTTGTCTTTTAATAAAAATGGGAAGCTAAAAAAAAATTGTTTCAAAAACTATAGTACACCCAAATAATGTTTTCAATTTTTTCCTTTTTCCTAATTGGAAATCACTGAAACCTAAGCTGTGCTTTCCTCAAGCCCTGTAAACTGAAGACTAAACTTCAGAAGAAAACAGCAGCAACCTATTTATATGTATTGCTGTTGTATACTATTATGTTTCAGCAGGTGCTGCCTCTAAGCCCCCAAAACAGAAAGTGCTATCAGGAACAAATCGACCTCTTCCACTCCAGCGCTGTGTTCCATGCCCCATGACGACAACCCTCTCTCAGCAAGAAGCAGCCAGAAAAGATTACAATGCTCCATCTCCCTACGATTCTCGTGATTAATAAATAAATATACAAGTATGAAAAAAACATGAGCAAATTGACAGTGGGGATTGTGGCAGGCCAGGTCTCACTAACGCAGGCCTCTGTAACAAGTGTTTTAGTACTGTCTAAGTAGTTAAATATTAAAAGCCAAGGCCCCTATACAAAGGCTGGGATATAAGAAAAGCCCAAAGAGTTTAACTTAGGTCTTTCCTGGGTCTTATAACAAAATAATGAAGGTATTCCTAACAAGACTCACTTAGGGTTAAGCCAGTTTTATTGGGAAGAAAACTCCCCAAACCTCTGTAATTTAGCAGAAGGAAAAGTAAGGGTAATTACCCTGACACTTACACCCATTTAAATTAAGTAAATTTACTGAGGCTCCAGACAAAGGTCTTCAAGACTCAATCCTTAGTTATAGATTAAAAGAAGTTAATCACTTACATCTTTAGATAAATGAACACTTACATATAAACATATAGCTTAGAAAGCATATAAGCTCTGAAAAACTCTGTTAATTTTAAGTTGGTCTGCCAATAATTTCCAGGTCTTTTCCCTGCAATCGGTTGCAGAAATAAAAACTCTCTACCTGGTCAGTTAATGTGCATCTTGTTATTGGGTAATGAGAAATAGCAGCCCAAACCTCAGTTTGGTCTGGGAACTGCACCCCAGCCTGGGCGACAAGCGTGAAACTCCATCTCAAACAAACAAAAAGAAGTGCAGCACAGTTGGAAATCAGTTTGAAAGTCCCCAGTAGCGGCGGGACTCTGAGAGGTCAGGGGTGTGTGGCAGGGTCACCCACCTCCATCCATATGCTTCAGCGCCTTCTCAGCTTCATCTGGATTCTCAAACTCTACGTATGCATAGCCTTTGGACAGATGGGGATGCATCCTTTCCACGGGCATGTCAATCATTTTAATTTTCCCATAGGTGGAAAATATCTCCATGATGTGATCCTAGAGGGAAAGAAGGATCACTCGAATGCCCACCTACCAGTCAGTCATGTCAGACGCAGAGAGTTCACCACATCATGACTAAAACCTCAGCAGGGTAAAACATTCCATCTGACAAGTACCACTGTTGTTCTGGGATTAATCTCCTAGACACATGTATTTATGGCCCACTAAGAGGAACGAATCAGTGCTCTTACTCAAACCACGTGCCCCAGTCCCCAAAAGGCTACGTTCTAAGTTCACCTGCAGGCACAGGCCTGCTTGTCTACACCCCACTGCTCACTGGAGACATCCGTGATCCTCACCTTTGTCACATTCCTGGTGAGTCTCCCAATATGCACTTTGGTGGGCTTAGGAGATGGGCTCCGCCTTTTCCTCTCCTTTTCATCTCTTTTAGGTGGTTTGGATCTGATTGAGAAAACAAAACACCAGAAACAGTTTCTGTCAAGTCAAAATGTACTAGATTCCTTTCAAATGGGCTCTTATCTGCTTGTGTGACAGTTTTAACAAGGAAGACTTTCCTACTAGTTGCATTACTCCTGTCTCAGAAATCCTATTAACACAGAAAGACTCCTTCTGGGTCCCTTTTATAACCTCAATGGTAAACCTGTAGCCACCAGCTTGTAAACTTTAGATCCCAGACACAGGGCACTCACTTGGAGCGGGAGCGCCTCCTGTTGTCGTGTCTGCGCCGAGAAGGACTTGGAGAGCCGGAAGAGCTGCTGGAGCTGGAGCTGCGGGAGGTGCTGGAGCTTCCTGAGCGGCTAGATGCTGAGGAAGAGCTGGAGCCACTGCTTGAGCCAGTGCTGGTGCTGGAGCCTGAGCTGGATGTCGAGCTGGACCGAGATCTGAGGGCAAGATGAGGGGTCACAACCACCACACGCCAAGTCTCACAGTACAGACGCCTCCTCCAAGTCTGTTGCACTCCCTCCAGGAGAAGGCTGCTGTTTGGGTGTCTCCAGGCCTCGCTGCTTTCCCCAATGGGGAAAACATCACCCCCCAATCCCCCAGCAAGCCAGAGCCCTAGGTGTCACATTGTATGTGGGACAGGATAGAGGTGATGGGCGGCCTTCTACCCATACAGAAGCCTTTCCTGCTGGGAGGCAAAGGACTCTGGCAAAAGTCAGAACTGCCAACTCAGGCTGGGAAGGCAGCTGCTGGCTGAGGCTGACCCAGGCTTGATTGATTTTTTTCTTTTGAGACAGGGTCTGTCACCCAGGCTGGAGTGCAGTGGCATGATCTCCGCACACTGCGGCTTCAATCCCCTGGAATCAAGCCATCCTCCTGACTCAGCCTTCCGAGTAGCAGGGAGTAGAGGCATGTACCACCACACCCGACCAATTTTATTTTCCTCAAACTCCTGGGCTCAAGCCATCCTCTTGCCTCAGCCCTCCCAAGTAGCTGGGACTACAGATGCATGCCACCACTCTCAGCTAATTTTAAAAATTACTTTTTGTAGAGACGAGCTCTTGTTTTGTTGCCCAGGCTGCTCTTGAACTCCAGGCCTCAAGCAATCCTCCTGCCTCAGCTTCCCAAAGGGCCGGGATTACAGGCATGAGCCACTGCACCTGGCCAGTCTGCCATAAATTACGGTCTCTACTAACAATCAGAGGATGTGTTTTCTTTGTAAATAATCAAGAACACTGAGCCATCTGTGGGGAGTAGGGGTGTGGCTGTGGCACAGGTCCCCTCCAGACTCCAGGCCAGCCTGCCCCACCTGGTACTGCTGCTACCACTGGAAGCACTGCGCCTCTTTCGGGTTTTGTCCCTGCCGCGATCCTTCTCACTTGACTCCTTGGTGGCCCCTTTATCTTTTGAGCGATCCTTGGACTTCTCATCTGAACGGTCCTTGCGTTTGGTGGGTGAAGGAGCCCTGGATGGTGAGGAAGAGTGTGAGACTGCATGCTCCTCTGACCAAACCCAAACAGCACAACCCAAAAGAGGGGATCAGCAGGGCCACAGAGATCCCAGGTGATCAGAGTAAAGTGGCCTGTGGCTCAGAACACTGACTGTAGAATGCAGAACATTCTCCACTTCCCCCTTTCTGCGGGTCCCTAGCAGTAAGCACCCCCAAGTAGCACTAGAAAAATCTTACAGAAGGATTACCTAGTGCTGGACTTTTTATTATTTTCTTTGACTCCTAGCAAGCTCTTCTTTTTCACTCCTGATAAATCCATTCTCCCCTTCTGAGGTGTTCAAAGCAGCAATGGCGGCCTCACTTATCTGAACTCTCACTTCTAACTTGATTCTGAGAAACGATCCCTAATCGATTGCAATTTACGCCAAAGAGCAGCCTAATAACAAGATAAAAGGGTTTAAAGAGTGAACGAATTGGCAAGGCAACAAGTCTACTTTGCAGTCAAAAGCTGAGCACACAAAAAGACAGCAAGGGAGCACAGTAAGCAATGAGTGTCCACACAGTCAGGAACACACAGGGACAGTCCCCATGTGCTCATGGAGAAGTCTCTACCCTGCACAGGAGGCAGAGGCACAACTGTCACCCCCACTTATCTTTTTCTTAAAAAAATGGAGGAGATGGTGGGGCCCATCACTGTTCTTTTACAAGCTGAACAATTCAGTTTTCACCCACAAGTTTGATGAGCCCCTGCAGTCCTTTCAAAATGCCACAGCACCACATTCATATGCACAACAGAGAAAAACCTAACTCAAGGGTGGTCTCCAGATAGGATTAGCTCTCCTGTTTTATTGCGGCAATTTGCCTTTAGGATACACGGATGTGACTGGAAGCAAAAATCATTTCAAAAGTGACTGGTACCAGCATTAAAACACTTAATACTCAAAAGCAAATAGATGAAACGTACCATATGAACATTTAAAAAGCAGAAGAATCATTTTAAAAAGCAGTAATTGCACTGTACTTTAATAGTATGCATATTGAGTGTAGGGGAAAATACATGCAAGTCTGTAATTTACTTTGAAAGAAAACCTAAGATTGATGGGTGCCTAGATACACCATCTAGCAAATATAGCAGAAATATAACTTACAGACTCTTAACCTCTGAGTTTTGTTTTGTTGTTTTTGAGATGGAGCCTTGCTCTGTCACCCAGGCTGGAGTGCAGTGGCACGATCTTGGCTCACTGCAACCTCCACCTCCTGGGTTCAAGCGTTTCTTCTGCGTCAGCCTCCTGAGTAGCTGGGACTACAGGTGCTTGCCACCAAGCCTGGCTAATTTTTGTATTTTTAGTAGAGATAGGGTTTCACCATACTGACCAGGCTGGTCTCCAACTCCTGACCTCATCATCCGCCAACCTTGGCCTCCCAAAGTGCTGAGATTACAGGCGTGAGCCACCAGACCTGGCCCTTAAGTGGTCTTTGTGTGGGTATTAACTGTATAATTCGACCTTCCTGTGTTTTAAAAATTTTTCAAAAATAAGATGGAGAAAAAAAGTAGGCATTGAAATTACATGAGAGACTGCCTGCCATGTAAGAGTTTAGCAAAATGCCTGGACTGCAGAATGTGCTCAAATAGCGGTTACTCATTACTCAAAAACAAATTACTAATTAGTTATGGGCCCTATTTTCCAGGGACCTCTGCCTTCAGTATTTCCAGTAAGGTTCTGCACAAGCTGCAGGAGTTGTTAAGTGAAGCTCTCAGGATGTGAGTCTCAGCTACTTCTGTCTCACCTTCTCCAAGAGCCAGTTGGTAAGGAGGACACAGCACACCAATGGGGTCCTGGTTTCCCTGGGCAGTACCTGCCAGGGGTGCTTCAAAATGCTGCTGAAAACGTGTTCTGACCCAAGAAAGAAAAGCACCTGGCTTTAAACAGTCAAATGAGCCAAGGAGGGCCGAACACCACCTCTGCTGCTCTTGTCCGGGGGTATCATGTTTTGCCTTAGAACAGTAAGGTTCTGCAGACACCCAACAGACAGTGCCTCGACACTGTTGGTGTCCTCGGACAGTCAGTGAGTATCATTCAGAGTCTGGAACCAGAGGGCCTGGGTTTGATTTGAGGTTTTACTGTGTAATTTCAGATAAGTCACTTATCCTTTCTCAAGTTTCTTATCAATATGGTGACAATTACAATTCCAACTTTATAGTTAACCCAGGGCATTAATGAAAGGCTCAATAAACGTTAGGAGCAAGATTTGTGTCTCCATGTCTGGAGGCGCCTCCCTCCCCCAGACATTTGTCTCCAAAGTCACAAGTAATTTCTGAACTCTCAGCAGGGTTCCTGCACCCACCCGCCTTAGGATCACCTGCAGCAGCACCGTCCAACAGAAACAGTGTGAGGAGCCACAAGCATCATCTGAAATTCCTTAGTAGCCACGTCACAAAAATGGGTGAAATTAGTTTTTAACATTTGACACATCCTTATCTTTCCAACATATAATCAACATAAAAATCTACTAATAAAAGTTTACTTTTTTTTCATCGTCTTCTAAAACTGGTATGTGTTTTAACATTTCAGTTTTGATGAGCTGTATTTCACATGCTTAGTAGCCACATGTGGCCAATGGCTCCTTTACTGGACAGCACAGACCTAGAGTGGAGGTCACAACCGCAGATTCCAGTCCCACCCCCCAGACCTAAAGATCTGCCCGAATGTACTTTGTGAAATCAAACACCACCAGTTATTCTTAAGCACTCCAAACACTAAGAACCACTGAGTAAGTGGACGCCTTGCTGGGTGCGGTCGAGTGCTAGAAAGCAAAAGTTGAGGTTCTCTGTTCACCCAAGTTCAGGTACCGGCTCAGGACCTCGGTTACCTCCCCCATCCTCCGGAAAGGTGCGCGTCCAACAGCCAGAGAGAGGAGAGAACAATTAGTTAAATCTCGAGGAGAGGGCGTTTCGGCATAAATCTTCAGAGCACCTTCCCCATTTAAGAGTACATTTCAGGCACAGTTCATGCGAAATCAAGACAAAAAGCCTACTCCACGTTTCTCCTCCATCAACCTTAACCTTCCCGTATCCACCCCTCTGGGATAACCCATCAAACTGAGCTCGGCCACCGTGCTCGGTCCATAGTGGGCCGTATCCCCACGGCCTAGCGCCGAGAATTGCACACGGGAGTCCGGGAAACGTTCGCGGAGTACACGTTTGAATTAATGACTCCGAAGGATGGATCGGCCGACCTTCCACCGCATCCCACAAAGAAACTCCGCGCCCGCCGGCACCGGGCCGACACGCCGACCTCGCCGCTCCCCGTCCGCGTTCACTCACAACTCCCCCGTCCAGGCGCCGGGCCGCGAGCGCTTCCAGGGCAGCGCCTGGCGTTGGGGGCTTGGGTCTCCGGCCCGGCGGGAGGGCCCCAAGGACGGAGGCCGCGCTCCCCGCTGCTCCGAGTCCCGCGGGCCTGGCTGCGCCACCGCTGAGGGGACGAAGCAAAGGCGCCCTTCCGTCCGCGGCGGCCTCGATCACTTCCGGGCCACGGCCTCGACACCTCCCACTCCGCCCGCCCCGGGCCACACTCTTTCTTCTCGGAGCCCGCACCGCGCTGCCAGGCCACCGCCGCACTGCGGGGCTGAGGAGTGGACCGGCTTCACGATGCGTCCTGCCGGGCCTGACGGGCAGCCCCCGAAACACGGATGCGGTCGGATTCTGCCCCAACTTACATCTTCCCGCCGCCACCACCTCCTCCTGCTTTCCTCAGCCTCCGAGGCCGGCGCCGCTCTGACGTCAGAGTCAAGGAGCGGGAAGACGCCGCCGTCCGGCGCGCAGCGATGACGTAAACGCCTGGCCCAATGGGCGGCAGCGGGGAAGCCTTAGCGAGTCAAGGCAGTTTGTGGTAGCCGCGTTGGGGACGTTCAAGGTGTCTCCTCGCCGGTAAAGTCCCTGGGACTGACCGGACTGGCTGCACGCTTGCTGGAGCGAGCACATGGGTAGCCTGCTGAGCCTGGGAGGGCCGCGCGATAACCGAGGCTCGTCCTCCGGAGCGGAGGGCGGCCGTGCCCCGCCCCTTTCCTTGCGCGGGCGCCCTGGGCCCGCCCGGGCCGAGTCTGGCCCCAGTCGCCGGCGGTGGAGGCGGGGCTCCGGGCCCGGCTGTGCTGAGAGCGGCAGGGTGGTCGTACAGGAGGGGTGCGCAGCCTTTGCGGCCTTGCGTGGCGGGGCGTGGGGGCCTGCAGGGCGGAAGTAGCTCGGAGAGACGGGCTGGGGCAGGACTTGCGTTCCAGCGGTCAAAACCCACTGGTGACGTTTGGGGTGCTCGCGTGGACGCGGCCTCCGCGCAGGCGGACCTCCACCGGGTGGGCGCTGCAGGCGGGCTGTGCGGGCAGGAAGAGCAACGAGCTTGAGGGTGGGAGATGGGGTGCAATGTGGGGCGTCTCCGGGGAGGTGACACTGCTGCTGAGACTAGAGTGGAAGGGCGCGCCCGGCGGGGGAACAGCAGGCGCCGAGGTTCGCTGGAAGCAGGGAAGGGAGGCCGGGGCACAGGCTCGGAGGCCCGCGCCAAATTCTCGGCGGCGGCGGCACGGAGCGTGTGAACGGCGCAGCGCCGAGGCTTCATCCAACGGACGGTGCAGGGTCTGAGCAGGGAACACTGTCAACCAGGGTCCGACCCTGGGAGAGTCCAGAGGTGGGGCCTCTGGCAGGCACAGAGGAGGGGGTGACGCTGTAGGGGCCCAGGCAGGAGGATCCGCGTCAACGCCCCACACTGACACGGCGGGTTTTTTTTTTTTTTTTTCTTGACAGAGTCTCGCACTGTTGCCCAGGCTGGAGTGCAGCGGTGCGATCTCGGCTCACTGCAACCTCGGCCTCCCGGGTTCAAGTGGTTCTCCTGCCTCGGCCTCCAGAGTAGCTGAGATTACAGGCGCACACTACTACACTCGGCTAATTTTTTGTATTTTTATTAGAGACTGGGTTTCACTATGTTGGCCAGACTGGTCGTGAACTTCTGATCTCGTGATCCGCTCCTAGGCTTTCAGGCTCGCTCCCAAAGTGCTCGCTCCTAGGTTCGCCTTGGCCTCCCCAAGTGCTGGGATTACTTTACAGGCGTGAACCACCGCCTCCGGCCGCGGGCGGGTTTTGTTCACTGCTGTGCCTGTCAGGCAGTCGTTGCCCTGTGATTATTTGTGGAGGGATTGACTGTGCGCTCAGCTTCAGACTTTGAACAGCTTCGTGGCAGCAAGGAAGGGAGAAGGAAACAGGTCCACGCCGATCTTTGGGAGGAGACAACCAGCATGACTTGGAGACTTCAGATGTCAGAGCAAAGGACGGGGTGCAGCTCGGTGACCCGGAGTGGGTGGGCGGGTGAATCGACGTATAGTGGGAATGTGGTCTGCCGTCACTGCCCTCTTCTCTGTGTGGGAAGCCAGCTCTTGGTGACTTCCTGCCCGGGCCTACTCCCTATGGCCCTGTCCGAGGGTGTCAGGTGTGCCCTTGACCCTTCACCCTGGGCTAAGGGATGTCCGAGGAGTTGGGGACAAAGGCAGCTAGGAGGAGGAGCTACCTCCCGAGTCCACCGCACTAAGTCACCAGTGTGTTCCTGTGGGTGGAGGCTGGCAGGCCCATCATTCTGGTTTGGGTACCCCCGTTGGATTTGGGTTTGATGACATGTAAAGTAAGTTAGATTCTCTGCATTACTGTCACACCTGCTGTGCCCAGGCATGGAAGGTTAAGTGGAACAGAGGGGCCGCCCCCCTGCTGAAGGGGCCCCAGAGTCGGTGCTAGGGGAGAGGGCAGTGTCAGTGGTCCAGGCAGGCACAGGCGGAATTCTCTCAGGTGGCATTGGAGTCCAGTGGTCAGAGAGGTGCTGGAGGACCCCAAACCCAGAGCCCATGCCCAGGGCCCCACTGACACCTGGTGGGGAGGGGCAGCCTGGTGACCCCACGTGACATGGGTGGGGGTGACGCAGCACCAGCTGGGCTGACAGCCCCTCCCTCTGCTGATTTTTAATGCTCTGCAGTAGTTTCATTTGGCCTGCGAATAAGCTTTCACACATTTTATATTAAATCTACAAGTATGATTTATTCAGGCACTTATGCATTTAATCAAAATTGTTTCTAAATATTACTGATTTTTGTCATCAAATGTGCCATCAGCTGTTGAGCTTTGAGAATTGAGCATCCTGGCTTTTGCCATTTTGAGGATCAGCAGAAGCATTTCTGGAAGAAACATGAGAAAATAAAAGTCAGGAGCCTACCCCCACCCTGTCCTTCCAGGAGCTCAGCCCCAGAGCCAGGCTGCTAAGGCCATGGAGGCTGAGGGCAGTGGAGCTGGGGCTTCTGGAGCCTCAGGGGCCCTGGTTTGCTGGAGGGGGCAGGCAGGGCTTTGCGGACAGGGCATTACGCAGTGGCCAGAGCCCTGCATTGCTGGGCACAGGCTTCTTGTGGGCTCTGGCCATGGCCCTGAGCTCCTCCCCTTGCCTTCCCAGAGCTGGGGGTCACCTGCTGAGCTGGGCACCGGCTTCTCTTGGGCTCTTTCCACGGCCCTGAGCTCCTCCCCTTGCCTTCCCAGAGCTGAGGGTCACCTGCTGACTGTTTGGGGTGGCTCTGTCTTTGAGAGCATGCCCTCATGAAGGCAGAATGTCCTCCCTGCCTCCATCCTCTGTTGCCTGGTGGCTTATGCAGTGCCTGCTCTTAGAGGCTGGTGGCCTGGGACACAGGGTTGGGGATGGGCTTGGTGGTGCTGCAGGTCACAGTGGGTCATGAAGGAGCTTTGCGGGGGGGGGGGGTGTTGCATTCTCTGGTAAAGCACAGCAAGGGAGCCCTTTTACCCACTAAAACCTGGCTCTGCACTGAGGCCATGTGCAGCCCAGTCAGGTGGACGAGGGGGTAATGACCTCGGGGGAGGCATCAGAGGAGGAGCCGTGCCTGCCGAGAGGCGGGTCACCACAGCCTGGCACCTGTCTGGAGAGGGTGGGGCTGGGGGAGGTGCTGGCCAGGTCCATTGGGGTGGCCAGGCTGAGTCTGAAAGGGCCTTGTGCTGGTGTGGGGTGAGCTTGGTCTGTTGGGAGAATATACAGTTCACTGAGGCCTCCCTGGCTCCGGGTTTGCATGTCTGAGGAGTGGGTATCATCAGGGCCTGCGGCCCCTCCACTGGGCACGTCTGGACTCACTCAGGATCGGGAGCCTGTGCTCATCACAAGCTCAAAGCACTCCATTTCTGCTACAATGAGGTCAAGGATAGTGACCATGAGCTGCCTGGGACTGTGACTGAGGCACCTGGGGTACCTCTCAGGACCTGGGGGCTGAGCCCATGGCTAGATGAGCCTTGGTGATGCTGTGGTATTGCCTGGGCCAGGCGGACCCAGGGGCAGCTGCCGCTGGTCCATGTGGAGCTCCTTCAAGCCGAAGCATCCGACACCAGTGTCTGTGGGGTGTGGGCCCGGCCCCAGGAGCGGGGCCTGGGCAGCCCCGTGTGTTGAGGAAGGAAGGCAGGGCCCCCGCTCCCCGGGCCTGACCCCACTGCTTCAGCCCCCTCCTGCCTGCCTGCAGCCTGGCCTCGAGGGCCCATCAGGTGAGGAGGGGATCCCGCCTGCCCTACCCCATCCTACCTCCTGGAGGAGGCCTTGCCCCTTACAGGCAGCCTCCAGCTCTCCCACCCTGAGCCCCCTGTGTGGGATGACTAGAGCATGCCCAGCATGCTGGGGTTCGGGGGGCATCTGGAGGGAGGGACATCTCAGTTCCCTGAGGGGTGAGCAGCCTAAGTGACTCCCGTGCTGGGCCATTTCCTGCATTCTGGGGCTCCCCTTGAGCTGCCTGTCTGCAGGGGCTCTGGCCATTAGTGCAGCCAGGCACCAGCCTCCATGCAGACCAGTCTGTGTGGGAGTGGGGGTCTCAGAGGGCCCAGCCGGCCTATGCCATGAGCACGGTGCTGGCCCGGAGGGGAGCTGAACAGCAGTTGGGTTGGTGCGTTACCTGGTGGGGCAGTAGACAGCAGCTGCCCTGGCTGGGGTTCAAGCCCCGGGC
The DNA here is from genome assembly GCF_007565055.1 of Rhinopithecus roxellana. Classification (NCBI taxonomy): domain Eukaryota; kingdom Metazoa; phylum Chordata; class Mammalia; order Primates; family Cercopithecidae; genus Rhinopithecus; species Rhinopithecus roxellana. The sequence goes on along the minus strand of NC_044568.1, from coordinate 70,937,445 downwards.
TGGCCTGGTGGAATCCCCTCTGTCACTCCTAGGTTCTGTTCTTGCAGGTGTCAGGCCTGGGGCCTTGAGACAGACCTGCTGTCTCCACCACAGCCACAGTGGGTGGGGTCTGGGTCCTCACGGAGGTGATCCTCCACCCCGACCCTTGTGCGCGGCAGTGGTGTTCCCTGGAGCTGGTGAGACCCCACCTCACTCAGGAAACCTCCCAGATGCCCCCAGGCAGAAGTAGCCATATTCCAGGGCCTGTGTCCATATGCCCCACAGTGCACCCTGGCTGGTTTGTTGTAGGAACTCAGAAAAGCAAAGCAAACAAGATGGTTCCCTGCTGGACACATTTTTATTGCAGATCTTTAGTCCAGGATTCCAGGGGTAGCCAAGGTCACCTGAGTCCTGGGGACTCTGGGCCTGGTCTCTGAAAGCAGCTAGCAAGACAGAGATGGGAAACCCAGCAAGATGGAGTGAGTCAAGGGCACAGGTGGGTCCAGGCGCAGCAGGGAGCTGCCTGGGGGTGACAGACACTGGACGGAGGCCACTGCACACACTCTACCCCACCCTGAACTTGAGCACTTCCTTTTTTTTTTTTACCCAGCCACCCCCCCCCCCCGAGACGGAGTCTCACCCTGTCGCCCAGGTTGGAGTGCAGTGCAGTGGCGCGATCTCTACTCACTGCAAGCTCTGCGTCCCGGGTTCACGCCATTCTCCTGCCTCAGCCTCCTGAGTAGCTGGGACTGCAGGCGCCCGCCACCACTCCTGGCTAATTTCTTTGTATTTTTAGTACAGACAGGGTTTAAACATGTTAGCCAGGATGGTCTCGATCTTTTGACTTCATGATCTGCCTACCTCGGCCTCCCAAAGTGCTGGGATTACATAGGCATGAGCCACCACACCCGGCCAAGCACTTCCTTGAACACAGAGGTGACCATGAGGAGGGAGGCGTGAACCAGGATGATGGGGCAGCAGATGGAGCCTGTCTCCCTGGGATTTCAGGTGACCGGGCCCTGGACTGCCTCCTCCTGCCTACATGGCTGAGAAATAAACTTCTTTTTCAAATCACTGTGACCTGGGGTTTTCTGATACCCTCAGCAAGCCCATTCCTGTGGCGTGGTGTGGGTCCCCTGACCTGTGGCCTGGGCTGCCTGTATCCAGCCTCCCCCTCTGCTTCGCTGTAAACCTGTGATGGCAGTGGAGGGGCTTGGCCTGGGCGTGCCACACTGCGAGGTCTTCCCCTCTCTGCGTTCTGGGTGTGGTTTCAGTTGAGCCACCCCGCTGGACTGGGCCAGGCTGGAGTCCAGAAGGTGCAGGCTCTTTCACATACCTGGCTCGTGGCCCATGGGCCGTCTGCTCATGGGAGCCCTGTGCCAGGCTACACAGGGCAGTGAAGTCAGAATCTCGTCTCCCAGGTCTAAGGTGAACTGGGAGGAGGGCAGGAGTCGGCTCTGTCAGATGCCACAGTTGTTCGGGAACAGTGTCCGTAGAGAATATGTGCCCTCACCCCACCCACCCTGTGGTCTAGGTGGAGCGTGGATGGGCTGGTGGCTCCTAGCCCTGGGCCCATGGCTGTTTCCCCCTGCCCTCCCATGGGCTGGGAACTGCCACAACTCAGACAAAAATCAGCCGGGGCGGGGCTTCAGTCCCAGGCTCCTTAGGGTGTCCCTGGTGACCTAGCTCCAGCACTGAGTTTCCAGAGGCCTTGAGGGTGCCCCTGGGATGCCAGATGGGCCCTTCCTGCTGCTCCTGGGGTCATCGAAGCTCCAGGCTTGGGTGCAGCCTTGGGCCTCTGCCACAGATGCCCTGAATGCACCTGCCCCTCCTGGTCCCCACGCAGCAGCCTCCCGAGCTGCAGATCATTTTCCTAAGGAGTTCTAGTTGTGCCAGTCCTTACTTAAAGACCACTACTGGCACTGGTAGCATGCTGCCAGGGGGGATGGTGTCTTCTGTGCGTGCCCTGTCTATGCACGCTGGCTTCACAAGTGTGTGCCTCATGCGGGCTATGCCCTCAGTCCCCAACCCCCTTTTAGGGTGTCACAGGAGAAAAATGACACATTCCTAAATCGCTAACACACAGGCTTGAAAACAAATCTGAGGATGCCCTGCAGAAGGACTGTGGGCATGGACATGGAGCTGGGTGGCCTCATGCATGCACTGACTTCTGTCCCTCTTCCTAGCCCCAGGCCCGACCTAGAGGCCACAGCCCCTGCGGAGAGGCTGTGGGGCCAGAAGGGCCCACTTCAGACCTTTCTCAGCCAATGGGTGGCTGTGGCTTAAACACTGCCCAAACACGTTATATTTTTTATGACATGGAACTAGATGGCAGAAGTTTAAAGGGAATAAAAGAGCTACTGGAGACGATTTGCAGCTTTCATGAATTTCCAAAGACTGATAAAAACACAGACTTGAAATTGTCCCAAATGAGCCAAAATGATGAAAACAAGTCTTTTCTAAAACTCTGAATTCTAAGGGAATGTAAAACGCAGAAGTTCAAATCAGTTTTAGAAAACCGTAAGTAATAATAGTGTATTCGCCAGGCGTGGTGGCTCACGCCTGTGATCCCAGCACTTTGGGAGGCCGAGGCGGGTGGATCACTTGAGGTCAGGGGTTTGGCAGCAGCCTGGCCAACATGAGACCTCATCCATAATAAAAAAAATGTAGCCATGCATGGTGGTACATGCCCTTAGTCCCAGCCACTTGGGAGGCTGGGGTGGGAGGATTGCACGAACCCGTGTGTTTCAGGCTGCAGTGAGCTATGGTAACACCACTGCACTCCACACTGGGCAACAGAGCAAGATGCTGTCTCCAAAAACAAAACACAAAACAGTGCATAAAGAAAAAGGGGCCGGGCATAGTGGCTCATGGCTGTAATCCCGGCACTTTGGGAGTCTGAGGTGGGTGGATCACTTGAGGTCAGGAGTTTGAGACCAGCCTGGCCAACATGGTAAAACCCCATCTCTACTAAAAATACAAAAATTAGCTGGGTGTGGTGGCGGGCGCCTGTAGTCCCAGCTACTTGGGAGGCAGAGGCAGGAGAATCGCTTGAACCCGGGAGGCGAGGTTGCAGTAAGCCGAGATTGCGCCACTGTGCTTCAGCCTGGGAGACAAAGCAAGGCTCCATAAATAACTAAAAAGGGAGCTGATGAAGAGTTATTTCTGGGAAATGGCAAATGCCCACAGGTGACCCTGGTGCCAGCAGCTTCTCTCTCACCAGACCTGTGTTTCCCACACAGCCCCACCTGCTCTTCTCCTGGCTGTAGACTAAGGGCCCGTCACTGGGCGTTTAACCGGCGTTTTCCTGTGTTCTGGGCCTGTTCCTTCACCTCAGTGTATTATCTGCGTGTGCTCCCTTCTGGGAAAAGCGACATCCCACGTTTGTGTGATTGATATGTGAAAGAAGAGCCTCATGTATAGATTGTGGGCGAGTGATTGAGCCCCGTGACCCCTCTCGCGTGTGACCCACAGACTGTGACTGTGTCCCCTCAGCCTTTATTTTCTGGACGGTCACAACGTATTCAGTGTGTCCTTGAGACAGCCGCCCAACCCTTGGGGTGGTCCCTGCGTGTCCTGGGGCGGGCAACTTCCTGAGGGTGCAGTGCTGGGAACAGAGACTGCTTCAAGCCTGGCCACCTTCCCTCCTGTGCCGGCTGCTTCTAGGAGATGCTGTGGGACAATGCCTGGCTCTGCGGCAGTTACCACGCCCTAAGGAGCAGAGCCTCCAGGAGGCCCCCAGGCTGCGCTGGACGCTAAAACCCCAGCACCTAATCACGGTCAGCAGCCTCCCTCCACCGACAGTGATCTGCATGGTCCATTCCCGGGGGCCTGGGGGCCTCACTACAGTTCAACCTGGCTTCCTGCTTCCTCCTCAGGGGAGATTAGTGTCATGTGTAAACGTGGACAAGTCACTGGGTCCTCTCTCCAGGGAGTGCCTGGAGAAATTCAACCCCCCAGCTCAGCTGCAGCCCTTCCTGGGTCAGCTCTCCACCCAGAGACCCAGGAGCTTGCTCGCAGACTGCCCGGCCTGCTCCAGCTCTGGCAGGGTGAACTCCAGGGTGCAGACGTGAAGACACGCATGCTGATCCTGGGCATGAGGGCCGGGCTGCACTCGTCCGTTCTGTGCATACTGCCTTGAATTTTTCATATCCATCATAGAAAAAAGTGATTAAAAATAAAGGATGAGATAAACTTGGAGAGAGAGGATGCAAGCTGGACCCTGCTTGCCTGTCCTATCCCTGCCTGGTGGCGAGGCAGCCACACCCCTCATCGCCCCTCCTCTGCAGTGGGCGGCTGCAGGTGGGCGAAGCTCAGGAAGACCTGTTCCAGCGAGATCTGGCTCACAGAGTAGTCGTCCACACTGTACTTTTCCTTGGCTTTCTCCAGAATACCGAAAACCTTTGGGAAGCAGAAAAGTCACTGGTAGGAGAGAACAGGGCCCAGACTCCTCCGGGACCTGGGAGTCCCCTGGCAATAGGGGCTGGTGAGGCCCCCACAATCCTACCCCTGCCCAGCCCCACCCCAGAGTCCCAGAGAGGGTAGCCCTGCGAGGGCACTGTGCTCACCCCAGAGTCCCAGAGAGGGCAGCCCTGCGAGGGCACCGTGCTCCCAGGGAGAGGACACTGGCTAAGCAGGAGCCATCGGGGACAGGGCCCAGCCGCCTCCTCACGCTGTTCCCAGCTCAGAGTACAACCTTGAGCCAGCGATGTTCCCTTTCTGAGCCAGTTCTTTTTTTTCCCCATAATTAATTTTTTTAGAGAGAGAGTCTTGCTCTGTAGCCCAGGTTGGAGCGCAGTGGCACAGTCATAGCTCACTGCAGTCTCGTACTCCCAGGCTCAAGCGATCCTCCCACCTTAGCCTCGCGAGTGGCTGGGACTACAGGCATGCACCATGATACCTGGCTAATTTTTAAATTTTTTGTAGAGACGGGGTCTATGTTGCCCAGGCTGGTCTAGAACTCCCAGGCTTAAGCAATCCTCCTGCCTCGGCCTCCCAAAGTGCTGAGATTATGGTGTGAGCCACCATCCCTGGCCCTTTCCCTACTGCACACTGAATTCCTTTTACCACTGATATTTTGGATATAAAACCCCCAAACCAGCACATATCAGCATGAGTGTTAGGGGAGAAATGGAAAGTGACTCCTCTGTGGAAAGAGTCTGCAACCACCACAGAGGCAGAGACCCCTGAAGGGACCTCCCCCAGCCCTGTGAGTGCTCAGTGGGGCCCCAGGGACTGCCTTACCTTCGCCCAGCTGAGGTCGCGGCCTGGCAGGTGGTAATGGACCATGCCTTGGTGCTCGTCTTCCAGGACACTGCCTACACAAAGGAGAGATGGTGTTGCTGTGAGGGCCGGGCTGGAGGATCGGAGAGAGTGCTTGGGTGTTCAGCACTGGAGTCCTTGTCCCAGGGATTGGGGAGATGGGACTTGGCAGGGGCGAGGCACAGACGCTCCACACAGCAGATGGGAGAGGCCTAGGCAGGGGCCCAGGGCCCACCCAGTGGGGGCTGCCGGGGCCAGCACACACCTGGAAAGGTCAGGTCCACAAAGGCCTTGAAATCCTCCAGTGCCTCCTGCTGCCCTTCGCTCTGCACCTTGGCCCGCAGGGAGTAGCCACTGCCGAACTTGCTCTTGAGGTGCTGGGGGCTGCCCAGGCACTTGAACTGCCCTTGCACCATGATGGCCAGCCGGGTGCACAGGGCCTCACACTCCTCCATGCTGGGGAGAGGGTGGGACCTCAGACAGGGCTGGGGGTGCCAAAGGCTTGTGCAGACAGGAAAGCGTTGGTCCCCCAGTCAGGCAGTTCCTGATACGTGCAGACACTGCACCAGATGCTCACGCATCTCCTGGCCACCTGGCTCCTCCATGGCCCACCCGGTGCAGAAACTTCCAGTGACCCACAGACCCAGGCTCTACCTGTGGGAGGTGATGACGATGGCCTTGCCAGACTCTCGGGCTCGTGCCACGGTGTCCCAAAGCAGGCGCCGGGCCACGGGGTCCATGCCAGTGGACGGCTCATCCAGGAAGATGACAGCAGGCTCTCCGATCAGGGCGATGCCAGTGCTCAGCTTCCGCTTGTTACCACCACTAGGGGCAGGAGGGTGCCGGGTGGGGGAATAAGGCTGAGAGTTAGCACTGGCTCCTGTGTCCCAGTGGAGGCCCATGTCCCAGCAGAGGCCCACACCTAGCAATTGCAGAACAGCGCTGGTGAAGAGGAAGGCGCTGTGTGTGCACCTAGAGAGCCCACCACATAGAGCTAGAGGCCCCAGAGAAGCCTATGCCCAGGGGCCAGGTGCACGCACATACACAGGAACACATCTGCCCGCACCTAAGGGGGACCAGCCAGGGGCCCTGGCATCTCTCGCTGCTGGCTTTGTCCCTAGGTGGCAGGCACTGTCAGGGCAGTCCCTCTCCTACCTGGAGCTACCTAGGTCACACCACCAAATCCCAGCTCCATCCTGGAGCCACAAGTGGGAGCTCTGGCTGCTGACCTGAGCAGTCACTCCCAGCTCTATGCTATGGGGACCCTGATTCTGACTCCAGTCTGGGAAGGGCCAGGGCTCTTCTGGTTGCAGGGGCTGGGCTTGGGAGGTGAACCTGTACGTCCTGACCAGCTTGTTGGCATGTGGCTCCAGCAGCAGGCCCCGCAGAGTGTTCTCCACGCAGGCCCCGATGTGGCGCTCAGGGATGCCCCGGAGCCGAGCGTACATGACCAGCATTTCCCGGCCAGTCATGTGGTCCAGCAAGGCATCAAACTGCGGGCAGTAGCCGATCTGCTGCCGCACCTGGGGTCAGAGCATAGCCGGGGAGGGAGGTGGGTTGGAGGGAAGCCTCCTTCCTCCAGAGGATCACAGGGACTATTCTTGAGTTGCCCATCCCTGCAGCTGTCTGTGGTCCCTCCCAGTGTGTGTACACGGGGGCGCTGGAGCTGTGCACAGGCCCCGGTGGCTGCCCGCAGTGGAAGCTCTTGGAACAGGGACACAGGAAGGATGTGGCTGGTGTAGGAAGGCTTCCAGAGCTGCTCTCAGAGCCTGGTCCAGGACAGGCAGCCATGGGATTAGGTGGTGCAAGAATGGCCTTTACATAGAGGCAGACTCAGGGCCGGCCACCCACTTGTTCACGCCTGGGACGTCTAATGTGCTAGGACTCTTCTCCCTCTAAGAAGAAAGATTTATGGGCACCACCTTTGGGGTGAGCACTGCTTGGTCAGATGGTGCAGCAGCTGTTGTTCTCTGTGCAACTGACCATGTCCAGCAGAATTAGGACGTGCCTGCTGCCATCTGCTTAGCTACCTTCGGCAGCTAGTCAGGAGCAGGAGTGCCTGGGTTCTGTGGATTCTAGAGACTGGATTTCTTTTTCTTTACCTTCCTTCTTTGGGGTTCTCAAGCTTCCACTTTTTTTTTTTTTTTTTTTTTTGAGACAGAGTCTCACTCTGTCGCCCAGGATGGAGTGCGGTGGCGTGATCTTGGCTCACTGCAACCTCTGTCTCCCAGGCTCAAGTGATTCTCATGCCTCAAGCTCCCAAGTAACTAGGATTATAGGCACCTGCCACCACACCCTGCTCATTTTTGTATTTTTCTCTGGTAGAGACAGCATTTTGCCATGTTGGCCAGGCTGGTCTCGAACTCTAGACCTTAAGTGATCTGCCTGCCTTGACCTGCCGAAGTTGAGATTACAGGTATGAGCCACGCTCCCAGCCCAGAATCTGTTTGTAATCAGTTTGGGAAAAATCTTAGCCGATACCTTTTTGGCTAGTACCCCCTGCCACTCTCTCTTTTCCTTCTGGAACTCAGATTACATGTACTGGGGACTTCTCACCCTCTCCTCCATTGCTAGATCATATACGGTTTTCTCTCCCCTGCATAGATTTTCAATTGCATCATTTATTTCTGTAGACACAGTGAGTTTATAATCTTTTATAATCTGGCGTGATGATGCAGATCTAACGCCTATGTGCTTGTCCCCCCATGGGGCCTGTGTCTGTAGCTTCCAGTCATGGTACCGTCTCCTCTGTTTGCTGTGCATTGCCTGCAAGCCCTGGAACACTCTATGGGGAAGTCTGCAGCCTAGGATGAGGCTTTCCTCCCGAGAGGGCCTGCACGTACTCTGGCCCAGGGCCTCTGCTGTCCAGGCACCCCTGGCGTGAGCTCAGGGGAGGACTCCGTGGCCACTTCTCAGGCCCAGGCCCTGCCTTCCATTTCCCGTGCTCTGCTCGGCACGCTCAACTTCCCATGCAGGACCCGGGCAGAGGTACAGGAGGGCTGCCTCTGGTCCTTCTGCGGGGGAGCTGGTGGGGTTCAGCTCAACATGGGAAAACTGTAGGTGGGCCCAGGGCCTTCTGTCCCTTCACCCATCAAGGCTTCTAAGGCACCTCACACCTGAGCTGCCTGGACACAGAATGGCCTCTGTGCAGAGGTGGCTGTCAGTGCTGAATGCACCTCTCCGGGCTCATGGATGTTGGCACCCATCTCTCTCCCCTCCCATTGCCTGCTAGTTCTGGCGAAGCTTAGCTTTAGCTCATTACCTTGTCTCGCTGTCCAGAGGCATGTGCTGGGCCCATTTCAAGCCACAGATGCAGCAGCTGTTTGCGGACAGCATCCCTCCATCCCTGCCTCCAGGGTGCCCCCTCCAGCCATGCCTGCCTCACCCCTTTGGAACCTCCTGGCTGCACCCACCTTTCCGACATCAGAGCTGATTCTGTGACCCCCAACAAAGGCATCCCCAGAAGTGAGGCTCTCCTCCCCAGTCAGCATTTTGAAAGTTGTGGTCTTCCCGGCTCCATTGAAGCCCAGCAGGCCAAAGCACTCCCCTTTCTGCACCGCAAGGGAGATCCTGTCCACAGCCAGGAGGGGCACCCGCTGCTCGTACACCTGCAGGCACCCAACGGAAAACATGGAATGCAGAGGCCTGGACGCAAAGCAGAGCAGCCTGAGTCTCAGCGCCACAAGCTTCCAGGGACAGGGTTGGACCCTGGGGACAGCCAGGTAACCAGCTGGCAGAGAGGACTCCACCCCAAATTGCAAGGGTACCTTGGAGAGCTCCTTGATAATCAGAGGTGTGTGGAGCAGGCAGTCTGGACTAGGGGCCAGGATGCGAGTCCTCTCATCTGCCACATCTTGGTCCTCAGGAAGCACAGGCATCCGGGTGTAGAATTCTGTCTGATTGATCAGGACAGAGACCGCGTGCATGAACCCAGCCACAAGGTGGCTCCCGTGGAGAAGGGAGGGGCGGGGGTGGATGTGGGAGGTCTGGTGGGACTAAGGCCTTCGTCCCAATCCTAGGCCCCACAGGTGCAACTCAGACCTTTTACCAGAAGACACAGCGGTCTTATGGGGCTGAACTAGCATCCAGGAGACATAAACTATCTGAGGAAAAAGAACTGTGTGGGACTCATGGAGAAAAATCATAAATCTCAGCTGGGGAATATAAAATAAGATTTTAAAACAATTTTAATTTTTTTTTTTTTTTTTTTTGAGACAGAGTCTCTCACTCTGTTGCCCAGGCTGGAGTGCAGTGGCGTGATCTTAGCTCACTGCAAACTCCGCCTCCTGGGTTCAAGTGATTCTCTTGCTTCAGTCTCCCAAGTAGCTGGAATTATAGGGACGCACCACCATGTCCAGCTAATTTTTTTTTTTTTTTTTTTTTTTTTTTTTTTTTTTTTGAGACGGAGTCTTGCTCTGTCGCCCAGGCTGGAGTGCAGTGGCCGGATCTCAGCTCACTGCAAGCTCCGCCTCCCGGGTTTACGCCATTCTCCCGCCTCAGCCTCCCGAGTAGCTGGGACTACAGGCGCCCGCCACCTCGCCCGGCTAGTTTTTTTTTTGTATTTTTTAGTAGAGACGAGGTTTCACCATGTTCGCCAGGATGGTCTCGATCTCCTGACCTCGTGATCCGCCCGTCTCGGCCTCCCAAAGTGCTGGGATTACAGGCTTGAGCCACCGCGCCCGGCCAGCGCTAATTTTTGTATTTTTAGTAGAGATGGAGTTTCATCGTGTTGGCCAGGCTGGTCTAGAACTCCTGACCTTTGGTGATCTGTCCACCGCAGCCTCCCAAAGTGCTGGGATTACAGGCGTGAGCCACCATGCCTGGCCTTAAAGTAAGATTTTTGTTTTCAGATTTAGAGATGGGAGTCTTGCTTTGTCACCCATGCTGGAATTCAGTGGTATAATCATAGCTCACTGCAGCCCGGACCTCCCAGGCTTAAGCCTCCTGTCTCAGCCTCCCTAGTGGCTAGGATTACAGGTGTGTACCATCATGCCCGGCTAATTTTTTACACTTTTTAGAAGAGATAGGGTCTCACTATGTTGCCCAGACTGGTCTTGAACTCTTGGTTTCAGGTGATCTACCTACCTCTGCTTTCTAAAGTGCTGGGATTACAGGTGTGAGTCACCATGTCTCGCCAAAGATTTTAACACATGGAGACAGTTCCCTTTTTAGAGAAGTCTGACTATTTTAAAGAAGTGAATTCCCCCTCGGCAAAGCTGTATGTGCAAGTGCAATGTCAACACATTTGCTTTTGTTTGTTTGAGGGGATGGAGACCTGAAATAATGAACGTTTTCAATAAACACGTGGAGCACCCTCAGCCCCATGACCCCTCCTCTGGCACTGGGTGTCCCTGGGCACTACCTCTGCTCAGCAGGACGGCCCTGGGTCCCCAGGCTGACTCTTTGGCAGGGGCTCAGAACTCAACAGCCCTCGTGAGTGGCAAGGGCTGTGCCCCACCCTGGCTGTAACTGCTGGCTGGTGCTGAGGCCATATAGTGGGAGGCCATCTGGTGCAGGAGCTGCTTGGTGGAGAAGGAGGTGGAAGCCGCCCCGGGTTGTGCTGGGCCCAAACAGAGGCGTGGGGAGCATCCCACCAGTGTCCTGGGCTCCTGGAGCCGCTCACCAGTGTCCGCCTCCTCCGGAAGGCACAAAGGATGCCCCTGAGTCTCTGCAGCAGGTTGTTCTCGATGAGGAAGAGCAGGATGAGGTAGGCGCACCCTGAGGCAGCCATGGAGGCCACGAACCTGCCGACCCCCGGGGCGCTCCAGGCATAGAAGTTCTCCTGGTACTGGATGTCTGTGGGGCGAGGGAGTCACTGTGCCCCGAGGCCTGGGGTGCCCTCCTCCCCTCCCAGGTTCCCGGCCCCCACTCCCCTCCCCAGGCTGCTCAAGGCGCCTGTAACAGTGTCTCCTCCATGGGGAGATGTGAAGGCCAGTAGGTCACGGCTGCCTCTCGAGGCACCACAGCTCAGAGAGGGGCCAGGCACATAACAATCCAATGCAGTCCCATGAGGGACGTGGCAGGCCCGGGGCAGTGACAGCCTGCCTGAGAGGCACAGGCTCTGTGGGAACCCCGGGCTGCCTCCTGGCCAGGACGGAGACCATTACAAGCACAGAGGGGTGTGTGGGAGGCTGAGGGGGCCCCACAGGACAGGTCCAAGTTCTGTCCCCCTGGACCTGCGATTGCGATCTTGCTTAGAAAAAAGGTCTTTGAATATGTGATTAGTAAGGATGTTAAGGTGAGACACTGGATTAGTGTGGGCCTTAAACCCAATAGCAAGTGTCCTTATAAGAGAAAGGCAGAAGGAGATTTGAGACAGGAGACAGGAGCCGCCATGCGAGGATGGAGGCGGTGGTGGTGAGGGGGTGTAGCCAGGAGCCCAAGATGCGTGCAGCCACCGGGAGCTGGGAGAGGCAGGAAGGGTCCTCCCCCGAGCCGTGGGGGATTCACTGCTGGTGCTAAGCGCTGGTCTGTGGTTCCTTGTTACGGATGCCCAGACACTGAGGCAGGTGGGAGAATGGGAGCTCAGGTACAGGGCCTGGGAGCGAGCAGGCACGAGGGGGCTGCTGTGGGAGGCGGGACGAGGCAGTGCAGAGGAACACACCAGCCCCAGGCCACTCAGACGCAGAGGAGCCCCTGCCCTAGGAGGCCCCTCTTCAGTGGCCACGTCCTGAGGACGCAGGGGTGCTGCCCGGGGTCAGGGCTGGGACACTCACTATATTTCTTGCAGTAGTGGGCGGCGACCTCAGAGGAGGTGCAGTACCTCCGTGTCTCATAGTTCTCATAGAAGCTGCTGACTGCCATCCCCAGACAGTGGTTGGGCAGCACCAGGAACACGTGATCCAGGGTTTTGGAAAGTTCTTCCAGTTTTACAGCTGCATTGGGGAGGTAAGATCAGTCTGTGCTGGAGGGCACACCACACCCACCTCTAGGACAGGCCTGGTCAGGGCAGGCACAGGGCCTTGTCCGTGCTGTGCGGAGTGAAGGGGCACCTCCCAGGGACGCCCCTGCCGGCTCTGCACAGGGCAAGGACACTGCAGATGCCTGCCCACCAGTCGTGGCTAGCCGGGCAGGGCCAGCTGGGGCAGAGGGGCTGGTGAGCATGAGCTAGGCCCATTGCCTGAGTCCTGCCTCGGCTGTGGTGGGTGCCTCCCTATCTGGGCAGAGTGGCTCCATGGATGGCCATGGGGGCTGGGGGTGGTCTCCAGGCACCCACCTGGGATGCGCATGATGGTGACCATCAGGAAGGTGGCGATGCCCGACAGGATGTTGAAGATGGTCAGCCTCGTGTAGGCGGTGGCCGCCCCCGAGAAGAAGAAGTTCATCAGGTACATGAGGGGAATGATGGCCCAGCCGTAGAGCAGGAGCAGCAGCAGGGTGTCGGCCACGTGGCCGTCCTGCGTGAAGGCACGCACGTCGAAGGCCTTGAACACCACCTGCGGCGGCACAGGGAGGCGCTGCCGTGCATGCCAAGCTGAGAGCAGCTCATGGGTGGGGAAGGGGTGACAGGAGCATTTGGAGGTCCTCAGACCCCTCCTGGTCAGCTGGCCCATGCCCATCAGCCCCACAGGCCATGTCTGGCCCCCGCGGTGGCTTTCAGCCCCAAGCCCTCTCTGCCCCAGTTTCCCCTTATCCCCTTGCACTGGGAGCTGTAACCAGGGTGGCTGCTCTGGGCACTGCCCATGTATGGAGGGCAAAGGCTGAGGGTGCAGGGAGGAGGCGAGGTGGCAGCCGCCAGGGGATTCCAGCCGTGCTCCGAGTTGGGCTGAGCTGCTGGCCTAGGCTGCCCAGCTGGTTCTGGTTCTGCAAGGGGGTCCCAGGGCAAACCCCCTGTGGTCTGCAGGGGAACAGACCCAGCACCCTCCGGCGCTCACCAGCAGCAGCACACTGGGGATGAGGAAGGAGATAAGGTCCCACAGCAGAGCAGAGAGCCAGAAAGTGGCCACGTGGACTCCGCTCACAAACTGCACGTGCTTGGCCTGCACGGCCCTCTCGCTGACCGCCAGGATGGAGAACGTGCTGGCCAAGAATGCCATGGCGAAGAGCAGGTTGAGGGCAATGTCGAATCCCTTCCGGCCCCTGCGGGGAACGGGAAGGTCAGGGATGGAGCACAGCATGCCTGGGTGGCAGGAAAGGTCGGGTTTTCAGTTATGACTGCCCACGGCATGCAGGGCAGCAGCCCAACCAATAAAGGGGCTTATGGGAGAGCATGAGCACCACGGTTCCATACCAGGAACATCTGCCCCCACTGGAGAACGGCTCCTCCGGACTTCCTATGCTGATCATGTGACGATGGCAGCGTCACTCTCCTCATCACCACCACTCCCCGCCCAGCTCTCAGCCCCATGGCTGCCTGCGACCCTGCCCAGGTGTGGAGGTCCTGAACCCCGCCGCCTCCCCCTGGAGTGTGGCAAAGGGAAAGCCTCTCCTGGCCTCTGCGCATTATTCTAGGATCCTGAGTTGACAGCAAGGAGAGCAGATCGAGGGCTGCTGCTTTTCTGTTCTCAGGGCAGGGATGGAGCTAGAAGCTGGGACTCAGCCATCGCCAGGCCTAGGCCTAGCCTGGAATGTGGGTGGAGACGACACTGCCCTGAGGAGGAGTGGCTATTCTGAAATTAACAGAATTTTTGGCCTCCTCTGGGTGGTCCCCGGAGCTCTGGGGCTCTGTGGCTGGGATGGGGGTAGCCCTGCCCACACAATGGCATGGCAGGCTCCTGACGTGCGGCCATCTGAGGGCCAGGGACAGCAGTTCTTGCCAAGTCCTGCTCTGCTCACCCTCCATCACCTCAGCTCATGTGCCCAGTGGCACACTGTTTGAGAGAGCAGTGCGGAGTGAGGACAGTGGCTGGCAGGAGCCAGGTAGATTTAGGAGAAGGCAGGGCTGCCTGCCGAGCCTTCATGGGTCCCTGTCAGGACCACAGTGCATGGGACGGCCCACAGCTGATCTGCTGTCACAGGGAGTGGAGGCTGTGGACGGTGGAAGAGGATGTCGCAGGGGTTTCCTACCAGACCCAGGGGCTTTGGGAGAGCAGACACAATGCTCTACCTATGGGCCTGTGGCAGTGCCCAGGGCAGTCAGTGCTGGGGGCCCTGGCCAGGGTGGACGGGGACGGGCAGCGCACATACTCATTGAACTGGTCCTTGGCAGCCTGCAGGGCGCTCCGGGGCTGGGGGAAGTTGGAGACCACGATAGAGGCGTGAGGCCCACACAGCAGCTTGAACAGAAGGTTGTCCACGATGGCCAGGGCAGTGGCTGGGGAGTGGTACGCCTGGTTGTTGAACAAGGCGGTAACGACTGTGCGTTCTCCCACGTCTCTGAAGGATGCTGCCACAAGGCACCGCTCATTAAAGCCGCCCCCCTCCACAGAGGCCCTGAAGATCAAGAACTCCTCCAGGTCACCTGGGGAGCAATGGCAGAGTCAGAGGACACAGGAGGAGGTGACACCTGGGTACCCGCTGCCATCTGAGCATGGCTAATCAGGGACCCAATGCAGTGGTGCCAGCATCCTCTGAGCTGCCCGCCCTGTCACTCTCCTCCTAAGGAGAGTCTAATTTCTGCCAGGGTTTTGTCATCATTCAGTATGTGGAACTGTGAATGCCGGTCAGGAACCGGGAAGGCAGCTGCAAAATAAGAAAACCTTCCAGTAGGTTCCATTAACCAGAGCACGGTCCGTATTCTGACCCTGGGGCAGTATCCAACTGTGACTACCAAGACTTTTTTTTTTTTTTTTTTTCTTTCGAGACAGTCTTGCTCTGTCGCCCAGGCTGGATTGCAGTGGCGTGATCTCGGCTCACTGCAGGCTCCACCACCCGGGTTCAAGCCATTCTCCTGCCTCAGCCTCCAGAGTAGCTGGGATTATGGGTACCCACCACCATGCCTAGTTCATTTTTTATGTTTAGTAGAGCAGAGTTTTGCCATGTTGACCAGGCTGGTCTCGAACTCCTGACCTCAAGTGATCTACCTGCCTCGGCCTCCCAAAGTGCTGGGAGCCACTGTGCCTCGTCAAGAATTGTGAATTTTAAGCTGATGGAAGGAAAACCCTGTCACGCGAAGGCACACTGCCGCCAGCACCGTCACAGAGCAAAGGTAACTTGAAGTCACTGTGTTTCTGCATTTTGCCCGTGAAGGATGCTGAAAGACAGCTTCAGTAAAGAGGCGCCTGACAAAGCCTGGCCCAGTATGCCAGTGTCTCTGGCACCCCCAGTGACTCAGCACCATGATCTGCCACCCAGGGGACGTCGGCAATGTTTCCAGGCATGTTTGATGGCCACGATGGGGTGGGGCAAGGTCAGGGATGCTGCTGAACTTCCCTCAGCACATTCAGAACAGCCAAGAACCATCCTCCCCAGATGTCCACCCTGCTGCAGTCAGGAAGGTGAACTCTGGCCGCACGACTGGCCCCTGATCCCCCCATCTCGCCCCCGGGATGCCCCTTACCGAGCACCTCACGGGGCTCCTGTCCTTCGGCCTGCAGTGCGTCTTTCAGATGCTCTGACAGCTGCTGACCCAGCTGGGAGGTCCCGGGAACCGAGAAGGGCACGACGGTTCTGCCGTACTCGCCCAAGGTCAGCCTCAGCATGGGATCATCGAAGAGCTCTGAGGAGTAGTTGATGGCCAGGAGGGCCAGGGTGACGCAGGTCAGAGGCACTAGGATCTGTGCCGCCACCATTTTCCACTCGCGCCAGCTGTATGCGGCCTTCTTCAGGAACATGGCCCAGAACTGCTGGCAGTGCAGGGTGAGCTGCGGCAGAGGGGGATGCAGGTGACATCGGCATCGCTTGGGGGCCAGTGCCTGACCCCCACCCACCTGCGGCAGGTGCTGTCCTGTGTGATGCCAGCCTGGGGGCCTGGAGCTGAGGTTGCACTGGAGACTCTCAGAGCATTGAAATGGCTGTGGGGGGAGCTCAGTGCACCACGTGGCAGGCTTGCCTGTGCAGACTCTGCAGGTCTCCATGGGGCCGTGCACATTGGTACTGGGAGCCTCACAGTGGCCATGGAGGCAAGGTGGACACTATTTATTTTGTTTTCTTGAGACAAGGTCACTCTGTCACCTGTGGTGGAGTGCAGTGGTGTGATCTCAGCTCACTGCAACCTCCGCCTCCTGGGTTCAAGCGATTCTCCTGCCTTAGCCTCCCAAGTAGCTGGGATTACAGGTGCCCACCACCATGCCCAACTAATTTTTGTAGTTTTAGTAGAGACGGGGTTTTGTCATGTTGGCCTAGGCTGGTCTTGAACTACTGACCTCAAGTGATCTGCCTGCCTTGGCTTCCCAATGTGCTGTGATTACAGGCGTGAGCCACCACACCCAGCCCAGACACAGTTTCATTGTCTCAGGACAGTAGAGGACCAGCTGCCATCCCCTGCCCTCCCCCTGCCTCAAGGAGACACCACCATGCAGGTCACAGGAAACAGATGGCTGAGCCTCCCCACCAGCCTGACTGCCTCGTTCTCCAGCTTCTTCCCTTCCTGGTCCTCCGAAGCAGAGTGTCAGGGCTTTGAGATCAAGCTGACCAGGGATCAGACTGAGCTCTGTCACTCTGTCACATTTGACTTTGGCCCAGGCCTCGGTTTCCCATCTGTGAACACGGTGCAGCAACCCCCCTCCCCGTCGCTGGCTGCTGGAAAGCCTCCTCAACACAGAGCTGGGCACCCAGCAAGTTCCTGTTGAGCAGGGCGCTGGGCCTGAGGTAGAGCATGAGAAATTCCAGTTGCTCCATTCAGATGCTTCTCCCTGCTGACCCATGCAGTGTGAGCCGCTGCCCGCCCTCTGCCTGCCCTCTGCCCGGTGCACTGACTCTCCCAGACCCTGTTTCCACCCTCGCAGACTCTCCTCTGCATCGGCTCACATGAGGCGTTTGGGGGCTGCTCGCCCTTCCCCTGCCGCCTACCCACGCGCCTGGGCACTTACCCCAGTGTTGAGCTTGACAGCGGTGTGCTCCTCTTCGATGAGGGCTCCAATGCCGTCGGAGGGGTCCATGGCCCCACAGAGGTTGCTGTCCACAGCCCAGTCGCTGGCGCGCCTCTCGTGCTGGTACTGCAGGGCAGGCAGCTGGATGGCCTGGATGTCCATGCTGCTGTCCACCAGCTTCCCGACCCTGTGCCGACACACACGTGGACTGGTCAGGACCCAGCTCCCCGGGCGGGTGGAGGGAGGGGCTGTGTTGAGAGGCACTGAGGGGAGCAGTGTCGCCGCAGTCCTAGGCGTGCTCATACACCTGCCTATGCGTTCCCTCACTCATCAGTGTCTCTGGCCACCACGCACAGCTAATTTTCGTATTTTTAGTAGAGATAGGGTTTCACCATGTTGGCCTGGCTGGTCTCAAACTCCTGATCTCAAGTGATCCACCCGCCTTGGCCTCTCAAAGTGCTGGGATTACAGGCATGAACCACCACGCCTGGCAGAGGAGGTGATTTTTTTATTATGTGAATTACGTCACACACAGACACACACACACACACACACACACACACACCCCTTCCTAGAACTCCTCACCAATTAGGAAACACAACTGAGGCTGCAGCAGGCAGGAGGCATCCCCCGGCTGGCTAAGCAACCTCGTCAGGCCACCCTTGGAGCTGTGTGAGCACTGCCCGCCCGCTTCCTGCTCCTGTGTACAGGCTGCTGTGAGGCCTTGGTACCCGCTCCTCTGGCCCTTGCCAGAGCCCTTCTCCCTCACTGGAGAGAGGGCTGACTGACAGGAGTTGGAGCTGGCTGACTCCAGGCCAGTCCGTGGTTTCTTTTTCCTATGTTCACGCTTCCTTCCTTCAACCAGGATTCGCAGAAAGTCAGTCAGTGCTCGGTCCTGTGCGGGATACAGGTCAGTGGGCAGTCCCTCCCACCCTCTGCCGCCTGGTTTCCCTGGGTCTGTTGCTGGACATGTGGTCCCCTGGACAGATGTCCCCAGAGCATGCACCACCATGTCCTGCATGTATGATCACCTATTCTGTCGCCTCCTCTAGGTTGTGGGCTACCCAAGGAGGAAAACCTATCTCACGTTTTTTTCTTTTTCTTTTGACACAGGCATTTGCTCTGTCCCCCAGGCTGGAGTGCAGTGGTACAATCTCAGTTCACTGCAACCTCCACTTCCCAGGTTCAATTGATTTTCCTGCCTCAGCCTCCCAAGTCGCTGAGATTACAGGTGTGTGCCACCACGCCTGGCTAATTTTTGTAGTTTTAGTAGAGATGGTGGCCGGGCGTGGTGGCTCATGCCTATAATCCCAGCACGGATCCTCAGGAGGGTCACCTGAGGTAGGGAGTTCCAGACCAGTGTGGCAAAACCCCATCTCTGCTAAAAATACAAAAAAAACTAGCCGGGTGTAATGACATGTGCCTGCAGTCCCAGCTACTGAGGCTGAGACAGGAGAATCGCTTGAATCTGGGAGGTGGAGGTTGCAGTGAGCTGAGAATGCACCACTGCACTCCAGCCTCGGCGACAGAGCGAGACACTGTTTCAAAAAAAAAAAAAAAAAAAAGAGAGATGGGGTTTCACCATGTTGACCAGGCTGGTCTCAAACTCCTGGGCTCAAGCGATCACCTGCCTCAGCCTCCCAAAGTGCTGGGATGACAGGCGTGAGCCACTGCGCCCAGCCCCCGTGCAGTTCTGAGGGTCTGGATGAGATAGTTCCCATCTTCATTAAGGACACAGGTATCCCCCAAGGATGATCTAAGCCCAAGAAGAGCTGGGCACGCCTCTGACACCGTGTGCTAGATGGCGGGTCTGGAAGGGACCCCAGGGCCATGCAGGCCCCTCACGTGTGCTGCTGTTTCCCACTAACACTAGTACCACTGACAGTCACAGTCTGCACTTGGGGCTCTGACGGCAGCCACTGCCCTGCCCCCATCCTGGGCTGTTCCTCCAGCCTCACGGGGGCATTCGGGATCATAACCGAGGTGACTGTTTATCACTGCACTTTTTAAAAGTCCTCGGCCGGGTGCGGTGACTCATGCCTGTAATCTCAGCACTTTGGGAGGCTGAGGCGGGCGGACTACTTGAGGTCAGGAGTTTGAGACCAGCCTGACCAATATGGAGAAAACCCATCTCTACTACAAATACAAAATTTGCGGGGTGTGGTGGTGCATGCCTGTAGTCCCAGCTACTCAGGAGACTGAGGCAGGAGAATCTCTTGAACCCAGGAGCCAGAGGCTGCAGTGAGCCGAGATCGCACCATTGCACTCCAGCCTGGGCAACAGAGTGCAACTCTATCTCAAAAAAAAAAAAAAAAAGAAAAGAAAAGAAAAAAAGAAAATCCTCTGCAGCACTGAGCCCAGTCCTAGGTGGATGGAAACACACATTTACTGACCGAAGGAAGACTTCCTCCATGGTGGTGATGGACGCCCCAAAGCTGGCAATGCCCAGCTCTTTCTGCTTCTTCTCCAGTTTAGCAAAGAGACCTTCAAACCTGAAAAACAGACCCAGCATGATGAGTCACCTCTCAGTGACTTTCTAGATAATTTGTTCCTAAAGCATCACCCCCCGGCCGGGCACAGTGGCTCACGCCTGTAACCCCAGCACTTTGGGACACCAAGGCGGGCAGATCACCTGAGGTGACCATGAGTTCGATACCAGCCTAGTCAACATGGTGAAACTTGTCTCTATTAAAAACATAAAAAATTAGCCATGTGTGGTGGCAGGTGCCTGTAGTCCCAGCTACTCAGAAGGCAGAGGCAGGAGAATCACTTGAACCCAGGAGGTAGAGGCTGCAGTGAGCTGAGATTGCGCCACTGCACTCCAGCCTGGGCAGCAGAGTGAAACTCTGTCTCAAAATAAATAAATAAATAAAATAAAAAAATAAAGAGGCCAGGTGCAGCAGCTCACACCTGTAATCCTAGCACTTTGGGAGGCCGAGGTGGGTGAATTGCCTGAGCTCAGGAGTTCGAGACCAGCCTGAGCAACACGGTGAAACTGTCTCCACTAAAATACAAAAAAACAAAACAAAAACAAACAAACAAACAAACAAAAAAACACTACCTAGTCATGGCGGCTTGTGCCTGTAATCCCAGCTACTTGGGAGGATGAGGCAGGAGAAGTACTTGAACCCGGGAGGCAGAGGTTGTGGTGAGCTGAGATCACACCACTGGACTCCAGCCTGGGCAAAAGACCAAGACTCCATCTCCAAAAACTAAACTAAACTAAACTAAAATGAATCGGCCGGGCGCGGTGGCTCAAGCCTGTAATCCCAGCACTTTGGGAGGCCGAGGCAGGCGGATCATGAGGTCAGGAGATCGAGACCCTCCTGGCTAACACAGTGAAACCCGTCTCTACTAAAAAATACAAAAAACTAGCTGGGCGAGGTAGCGGGCGCCTGTAGTCCCAGCTACTCGGGAGGCTGAGGCAGGAGAATGGCGTGAACCCGGGAGGCGGAGCTTGCAGTGAGCTGAGATACGGCCACTGCACTTTAGCCCGGGCGACAGAGCAAGACTCCGTCTCAAAAAAAAAAAAAAAAAAAAAACTAAAATGAATCACCCCCCATCCCACCTCCCTGTAGAATGGAGGAGGGGGCCACAGGAGGTTAACTCCTTGAAATGCTTTTTTCTTTTTTTTCTTAAGATGGAGTTTCGCTCTGTCGCCCGGGCTAGAGTGCAGTGGTGCAATCTCGGCTCACTGCAAACTCCACCTCCCGGGTTCACAACCGTCTCCTGCCTCAGCCTCCCGAGGAGCTGGGACTACAGGCACCCGCCATCATGCCCGGCTAATTTTTTGTATTTTTAGTAGATACGGGGTTTCACTGTGTTAGCCAAGATGGTCTTGATCTCCTGACCTTGTGATCCACCCGCCTTGACCTCCCAAAGTGCTGGGATTACAGGCGTGAGCCACCGTGCCCGGTCATGTGGCTAATTTTTAATTTTTTTGTAGAGATGGGGTCTCACTATGTCGCCCAAGCTGGTCTCTTTCTCCTTCTGCCTTGGCTTCTGAAAGTGTTGGAATTACAGGCATGAGCAACCATGCCTGGCTAAAAGTGAGGTTCATATGGTTTGATTCCCTGGTTTTCTTTCTTTTTTATTGAGACAGAGTCTCGCTCTGTTGCCCAGGCTGGAGTGCAGGGGTGCAGGGGCGTGATCTTGGCTCAGTGCAACCTCTGCTCCTGGGTTCACGCCATTCTCCTGCCTCAGCCTCCTGAGTAGCTGGGATTACAGGCTCCCACCACCATGCCTGACTAATTTTTGTATTTTTAGTAGAGACGGGGTTTCACCATGTTGGTCAGGCTAGTCTCCAACTCCTGACCTCGTGATCCATCCGCCTTGGCCTCCCAAACTGTTGGGATTACAGGCATGAGCCACTGCACACAGCTGGGAAACACTTTCTGAGAATAAAATTAATAGAAGAAATCACAAGAGAAAGGATGTTGCTACATTAAGTACAAAAGTTAGGCCAGGTGCAGTGGCTCACGCCTGTAATCCCAGAACTTTGGGAGGGTGAGGAGGAAGGATTACTTGAACCCAGGAGTTCAAGACCAGCTTGGGCAACATAACAAGACCCCATCTCTACAAAGAAATAAAAAAAGTAGCCGGACATGTTGATACACACCTGTAGTCCCAGCTACTTGGGAGGCTGAGGTGGGAGGATCACTTGAGCCCAGGAATTCAAGGCTTCAGTGAGTTATGATTGCGCCACTGCACTCCAGCCTGGGTGACAGAGCAAGACCTTGTCTTTAAAATAAATGAATGTGGCCAGGCACGGTGACTCTTGCCTGAGATCTCAGCACTTTGGGAGGCCGAGGTGGGTGGATCACCTGAGGTTAGGAGTTTGAGACCAGCTTGGCCAACATGGTGAAACCCTGTCTCTACTAAAAATACAAAAATTAGCCAGGCGTGGTGGTGCAAGCTACTTGGGAGGCCGAGGCAGGAGAATCGCTTGAACCTGGCAGGCGGAGGTTGCAGTGAGCCGAGATTATGCCACTGCACTCCGGACTGGGCAGCAGAGTGAGGTTCCATCTCAAAACAAATAATAAATAAATAACAATAAAATAGAATAAATAAATGTAAAATGGAAAAAAAAATCTGACAAAATCAAACAAACAACAAACTGGAGAAAAGTGCAATCAACTGATATTATCCAGATAATATCCAGACTGATACTGTCATAGAAAACTGGCTTCCCTCCCCTTGCTGGTTCTGCCGTGTGTATGAGACAGTGATGAGCAGGTGCTAACATCTCCAGCTCTGACACTGAGACCAGATTCACCACCTGTGTACAAATATAGACTCTCAGTTTCACTAGTTCTGAGTGCAGCTGCAGCCTGTGTTGAACCTGGTGACAGAAGGCGGAGTGTGAGCCCTGCATAAGCACTGAACACCCGTTTGGTGAGTCAGATAGGTGCTTCTCCTTTTCAGGTCCTAATTATGTTTCTCCTTGCTAGGAGGCTTGGCACCTAGGACCCAGCCAAGCAGATTCGTCTGGGCTGATGGTGCCCAGGCTGAGGGTCTAAGAGTGCCGACTGGCCAGGCCAGAGAGGGGCAGAGCAGGTGCCTCTGAGCACCAAGCCCTCATGGCCCAAGGGGATTCCATCTTGGATATATACCTGTGCGTGCCCTCCCTGGGAGGCGTACCTGTGTGTGCTCTCTCTGGGAAGGATGAAAGACAGCTCAGCCCCAGCGCTGCTCTCCAGCGTGGCGTTGGGGACATGGTCGTGGACCAACTGGGAGATGCCTTCGGGGTTGCAGTGTGGCTCCTTCACCAGCGTCATGTGATAGCCGGCACCTGGAACACAGGGCCACGTGTGAGATCTTTGGCTGATCCCCCAGATCTCTTCATGCCCACACTGGGGTCTCTAGGGCTCACACCAGGCAAGCTGGTGGGAAGGAGACCAGAGAACTGGAGGTGGGCAGCTGAAACAGAATGAATGTATCTTGGAGCTCCCCGTGCTGTCCCGAGGATCTTGCCTCCTGCTCCTGCTGGGAAGAGCTGCTGGGGATCTAGGGTGCTGAGCACTGTCAGGGCCACCTACTGGAAGGTGGGGTCTCCCCCTAACTGTACAAGCACCAGGGAAGGATATCAGCAGCAGCGACAGACCATGTGTGAGGGCTTCTGTCTTGTGGGGTTAACACTGACGGTTATGGTGCGGTTCTAGGAAGGGACCGTCAGCAGGAGCAGGAGCGAGAGCTACTGGCTGCAGGACCACACTGCACAGCACTATCATAGATGCATCTCACCTCTTCCCCAACATCACCATGCAGAAGATGGAGATGGAATTCCATGTCCTTTTTTTTTGTGAGACAACAGTCTCACTCTGTCACCCAGGCTGGAGTGCAGCCGCACAATCTTGGCTCACTGTAACTTCCACCTCCTTGATTCAAGTGATTCTCCTGCCTCAGCCTCCCCAAGTAGCTGGGATTACAGGCATGCACCACCATACCTGGCTAGTTTTTTTGTATTTTTAGTAGAGACAGTTGTGACAGGTGTTGAGTGTCGTGTAAAATTTATCATCATGGTTCTGGAGTCATATATCACACTTTAAATGTGCACAGTATTCCCAGAAACAAAACTGAAGTTCTCTCGACCCTTACTTGTTACCTTCCTGGCTTCCTTTTGTTTCACAGGGCCATGTAGCTGTCTCTTGTTGGCCAGGCTGGTCTTGAACTCCTGACCTCAAGTGATCTGCCTGCCTTAGCCTCCCAAAGTGCTGGGATTACAGGCAGTGAGCCACCATGCCCGGCCCCATGTCCTCTTTAGAGACAAGGATGCCAGGCCCAGGAAGAGCAGTGGCTCTGCCAACTGGGCAGTGGGGCAGGAAGTAGCCAGTGAAACTCTCAGAGGCTGTGGTGGATGGTTCCATATCTCCGAAGGTCTGTTCTCCTCCCTCTTGGTAACAAAACCCTGGTATCTTGGCTGAGCACGTGGCTGCCCAGGACAAAGGCCATCTCCTCCAGCCTGCTGCTGACCACATTGGGTTGCCACTCAGTCACTAGGGGGCAGAAGTGGGACATGCACTTGGGGGGTATCCTAAGGGGAGGAGGGCTCCTATGTCTTTGCTCCACCCCCTATCGGAATGTGGGGGACGCTGGCGCACCCGGACCGTGCTGGACCAGGAGGTGACCTTGAGAGGGAAGCTGCAGTTGCACAGAGGCCTGGGCCCAGATCCCGTCAGCCCGCTGGCCCTGGCCATGCTGTGAGCTGCTCGTACAAGGGAGCTGCCACGTTGGTGCGTGTGTCGGCCTCTCCAAGGGCAGTGCTGCTTCGTGGCACTGGGCTTGGCCTCTGTTCTTCTGGTCATGGCTGAACTACATCCTAACCAAACTGAGACTTTCAGCTCTGTTTCCTGCCTCTTCCCTCTCACAAGCCCCCCTGCCCGGTTGGGCTCTCCACCCAGAGGCAACAGACAGGAGGCCCTGCCTGATCTCAGGGCCCTTCATGAGGGTAGCAGCCATTCCCTCAGCACAGCAGCCAGGACACCGACCCCGTTGCAGGCTGGCCCCACCACTCACCGTATTTCTGCTTGAGGAACAGAGAGGACCCGCAGCACTGCAGCTCTCCCTTGGCCATGATGGCGATGCGGTCTCCCAGCAGGTCAGCCTCGTCCATGAAGTGGGTGGTCAGCACGATGGTGCGGTCACTTTTCTGCCGCTGCAGAAGGTCCCAGATGGCCCTCCTGGAGATGGCGTCCATGCCCGAGGTGGGCTCGTCCAGTATCAGCACCTGGAGGCAGAGACACAGCCTCATGACGCTGGTAGAGCCACACCCCAGGCTGGCCCATCAAGGGGTTCGCGGAGTCAGCTCGAGTCCTCCAAAGATGGTGATGGCCTTGTCTGGGGAGTCAAGGGCCAAGGTACCTGCACCATGGTGGAAGGGCCAGCCCAGGTCGAGCAGGAGGGGAGCCCACTGCCTCCCACTGCCTCCAGTCCCACCGCCGCACCTTGGAGCCTGCGATGAGGGCAATGCCGATGGAGAGCTTGCGCCTCATGCCCCCGCTCAGGAAGCGGCTCCGTGAGTTCCACTTGTCCTCCAGGCCGATGATGTGCAGCATCTGCTTGACTTCTTCAGGGCACTTCTGGCGCGACAGGCCTTTCAGCTGCAACGACAGGGGACGCAGGGAATGCAGGCTTCTGGCAGAAGGCTGACCCTGGCCAGCGAGTTTCTGGTGAGAGGAACCTCTCTTTGATGTGGCTGCACTCAGAACCCTGGCTCCTGTCCTCCTGGCTCCCTTCCTCCAGTTTAGCTCCTTGGAAGACTGCCCCAGAAACTCGAGCACATCAGTGGAAACACCCCCAGGACACCCCTGGCCCCCAGCTCACCTGGGCATAGAAATAAAGGTGCTCTGCGACTGTCAAGTTGTCAAACAGGATGTCGTGCTGCGGGCACAGGCCCAGGCTCTTCCGGATCTGAACCATGTCCTGGGAAATTTCATACCCGCTGACGTATGCCCGTCCACTGGTGGGGGGAAAGAGACCTGGGGCCCAGCAGGAGACCCCACATTCAGCATGAAGATCCTGCTCGTCAGCACCTGGGGTAATGGCCCCTACCCCGTCTGTCTCCCCTAATTTCCTCTGAGGACCCTGCCCTTGAGACGGCTGGGAACCCCGCTCTCACCGGGGTGGGCTTTAGCTGGGCCAGTGGGAAAAAGCAGCAGCATGGAAACAGCCCTGCCACCGGGACACACGGTTAGTGAGGAGAAACCCACGTCACACACACACAGACGAGTCACCACAATCAGTCCCCGCCCCAGGTCCCAGCCTGTGCCACTGCCAGACACCTTGGTGCTTGGGGAAGACAGAGTGAAATGCCAACAGGGGCTGTGGTGCACAGGGGAGAGCTCTCAGAGGGGGGTTTGGTGACAGAATTAGCACGGGGTTGAGCTGCTCCTGTGTGGCCTGTTTTTACTGACCCCATCAAGCTCAGGCATCCACCGACAGAGGCGGTGAGGAGGGCAGGGGTCCCTGGATCCCTGGGGGTCCCCTGGCATGTCCTGGACAGAGGCAGTAAGGAGGGCAGTCCCTGCATGTCCCACTGGGCCTGCGGGGCTGAGGCGCATCTCTTGCCACTGTGGTTGGGGAAGGCCCGAAAGCCCCGTTGAGGGAATGAGGCGGGGCTTGCGCTGAGATGATGTTAAAGGGGGGCCTGTCCAGTCCTCACCTGTGAGCATGGAAAGGGTCGTGGTCTTCCCGGCGCCATTGTGGCCCAGCAGGACAGTGATCTGCCCCTCGTAAAGGTTCAGGTTCAGGTCTCTGATGGCCGCCCTTTCCTTGTTCCCCACCCTGAACACCTGCAGGAAAGGCAGAGGCTGCCCTGGGCTACCCACAGCCCCGAGGCCCATGGCCAAGGCCTCTCCTGCTCCCTTGCCCGAGCGTCTCAGTAGGAACCAAGCCTAGCATCACCATCAGTGTGCAGAGGGGAGGGACGTTTTGGGCAGATGCTGCTCCTGGCTGCTCCCCTCTGGTCTCCCCCAGCCCCAACACGTCCCAGACACCCTCAGTGTCTCTGCAACCCTGCGAGGCCCATGAGGCCGAGGCACTGCTGGATGGCTAAGTCTGGCATTTCCTGAGAAGCTGGAGATGTGGTCTGTGTCCTGAGGAACTGGTTAGAGGGCAGCAGAGGGTTCCTGCCCTCTTTCAGGGCAGGAGGTAGCAAGGCTCAGAGGGAGTACATGGCGGGCCATGAGGTCTCACCGCCATGTTGTTAAGTCTTCCCCATGGTCCTGGCAGCCCCGGCCCTCCCTGTCCCCACAGCAGGCGGCACCTTGGACAGGTGCTTGATCTTGATCCCAGCCACCAGGTCCTCTGGCTCAGCTTCAAAGTACTCGTTTCTGAGCTCTTTCTCAGGGTCACTGTCTTCTTCCTCCTTCCCTGCAACCGCCCTTGGCTTCCCACACCAATAGGAGGGCTGGGAGGGAAGCAGACAGCTGTCAGTTTGTTCTGTTTGTGAAGAGCAAAGCAACAACCAGCAGACACACTAGATGCACACAGCCACGCACCCTCTGTCCCAGGCCTTCGCGACACTGCTGTGGAGAAGGCGCCGCTCAGGGACAGCCCCAGAGCGTCCTGACTTGTTTCATCCCTGTGAAGGTTCTAAGCCTCAGTTTCCTAACCTGGTGAGTGGGTGTAACGGTTACACACAGGCTTGTGAAGATGAACTCAGATCCGATACAGGGGAAAGGGAGTTTGTCAGCTATGAAATTTCATACAGAGAGAAGTTATCTAATGCTCCAGTCCAGAGGGATGTTGGGGCCAAAATGGAAAGGAAGCTGTGTCCCCATGCCACCCGGCTGTTTCTTTGCTCAAGCCCCACATGAGCTCATGACTGTAAGCAAGAGAAGCTGAAGGCACCATGCCTCCCTCTAGTACAAGGAAGCCTCTTCCCATCTTCCCTGTGGCCATCACAGAAACAGCTCAGTGCATGGGGTAAGAACACAGTCACACACTTCACACACTACCCTCGAGGACAGCCTGGTGCCTACATGGATGCAATCGACAGTGGTGCGGGCAGAGCACCAGGGAAGGTGGAAGCAGTGCCTTGGCAGGATCAGCGCCAGCACAGCTGCGGGGTGGGGACTCGTTCACCCTCAGCTTCATGCCCAGTGCACTTCCAGCATCCGGAAGGGCATACGGCACACACTGCACTACACTGGTTCTCAGGGACATAGCTCTCATATGTAAACTTATTTTAAAATCAGAATGCATCTTGGCTAGTTGCGGTGGCTCACATCTGTAATCCCAGCACTTTGGGAGGCTGAGGCAGGCGGATCACCAGGTCAGGAGATCGAGACCATCCTGGTTAACACGGTGAAACCCCGTCTCTACTAAAAATACAAAAAAATTAGCTGGGCGTGGTGGCGGGCGCCTGTAGTCCCAGCTACTCAGGAGGCTGAGGCAGGAGAATGGCGTGAACCCGGGAAGCAGAGCTTGCAGTGAGCCGAGATCGCGCCACTGCACTCCAGCCTGGGCGACAGAGCGAGACTCTGTCTCAAAAAAAAAAAAAAAAAAATCAGAATGCATCTTAAATCATAAAATGCCACACTGTAACTGTGGCAGTTTTCTTTCTTAGTGATAGACAAAGTAACCATTACCTCTAATGATCAGTGTCATCTTACAGTTGAATTAAAATACAGGACACTTGATAAATATGTGTGGAATCGAAGAACGAAACCAGAAATGACCTTGGCCAGAGGTGGTGGCTCACGTCTATAATCCCAGCACTTTGGGAGGCTGAGGTGGGTGGATTACCTGAGGTCAGGAGTTCAAGACCAGCCTGGCCAACGTGGTGAAACCCCGTCTCTAATAAAAATACAAAAAAAATTAGCTGGGTGTGGTGGTGCATGCCTGTAATCCCAGCTACTCAGGAGGCTGAGGCAGGAGAATCGCATGAACCTGGGAGGTGGAGGGTGCAGTGAGCTGAGATCATGCCACTGCACTCCAGCCTGGACAACAGAACTAGACTCCAAATCAAAGAAAAAAAAAATGACCTTAGGCCGGGCGCAGTGGCTCACGCCTGTAATCCCAGCACTGTGGGAGGCGGAGCTTGCAGTAAGCCAAGATGGTGCCACTGCACTCCAGCCTGGGGGACAGAGCGAGACTCCGTCTCAAAAAAAAAAAAAATAAAAAAATGACCTGGCCGGGCGCAGTGGCTCAAGCCTGTAATCCCAGCACTTTGGGAGGCCGAGACGGGCGGATCACGAGGTCAGGAGATCGAGACCATCCTGGCTAACACGGTGAAACCCCGTCTCTACTAAAAAATACAAAAAACTAGCCGGGCGACGTGGCGGCGCCTGTAGTCCCAGCTACCCGGGAGGCTGAGACAGGAGAATGGCGTGAACCCGGGAGGCGGAGCTTGCAGTGAGCTGAGATCCGGCCATAGCACTCCAGCCTGGGTGACAGAGCGAGACTCCGTCTCAAAAAAAAAAAAAAAAAAAAAAAAAAAAAAAAAAAATGACCTTAACTAGCCATCGGTAGGGAATTAGTTAAGTATGTGGTGATGAGCCCACAGGATGGAATACTGTGTGTCACTTTAAATGAAAGTGCTTCTTAAAAAGGTATATAGAGACATATATTTATAAATATAACAACATTTATCAGTATGTTTAGATAATTTAAAACTATATTAATAAATAGACAAATACGTGTATGTATTTAAGATATCTGAGTTGTACTGTTAGGTTAAGAAAAGCAACTTTTAAGCATTTTTTACGATATGATTCTTTTTTTTTTTTTGAGACAGGTTCTCATTTTGTCACCAAAGTTGGAGTGTGGTGAACACGGCTCACTGCAGCCTCCACCTCCTGGGCTCAAGTGATTCTTCTGCCTCAGCCTCCCAAGTAGTGGGGACCACAGGCATGTGCCGCCTGGCTAATTTTTTTTATTTTTTATTTATTTTGTGGAGATGGGGGCTTCACTATGTTGCCCAGGCAGGTCTCTAACTCCTGGCCTCAAGTCATCCTTCCACCTCAGCCTCCCAAAGTGCTGGGATTACAGGGATGAGCAACTGTGTCCACCCCGATCCCTTTTTTTTTTTTTTTTTGAGACGGAGTCTCGCTCTATCGCCCAGGCTGGAGTGCAATGGCTTGATCTCGGCTCACTGCAAGCTCCGCCTCCCGGGTTCACACCATTTTCCCGCCTCAGCCTCCTGAGTAGCTGGGACTACAGGTGCCTGACACCACACCCGGCTAATTTTTTTGTATTTTGAGACGGCGTTTCACTGTGTTAGCCAGGATGGTCTCGATCTCCTGATCTCGTGATCTGCCTGCCTCAGCCTCCCAAAGTGCTGGGATCACAGGCGTGAGTCACCGTGCCCATCCTTTTTTTTTTTTTTTTGAGACGGAGTCTTGCTCTGTCGCCCAGGTTGGAGTGCAATGGTGCGGTCTCAGCTCACTGCAACCTCTGCCTCCCGGGTTCAAGCAATTCTACCTGCCTCAGCCTCCTGAGTAGCTGGGGTTACAGATGCCTGCCACCACACCCAACTAATTTTTTTTTTCTTTTGTATTTCTTTAGTAGAAACGGGGTTTCGCCATGTTGGCCAGGCTGGTCTCAAACTTCTGACCTCAGGTGATCCACCTGTCTCGGCCTCCCAAAGTGCTGGGATTACAGGCGTGAGCCACCACACCAGGCCTCCAATCACATTTTTATAAAACAAATGAAGCTATGCTATATGTCCATCCACATGTACTCTATGACAGTAAGTGAAGAGAAGGAAACTCGGCAAAGTACATACCAAATGTCAACAGTGTTCATCTCACCAGTAGGACTGAGCTACAGATTCCAGGAATGCGATCATTTTTATAAGAAGCTAGATTTTGTAGGCAGAAAGCCCAGTCAGATACTTTTTACGAGAAAGGAGGCAGGAGTTGAGGAGGCAGGTGGGCAGCAGAGGCTGCGTGCATGGGTCTTGCAGAGAGGGGGCCAGAGCAACCCGTTTTTTGCACCACTCTGTTTCAGGCTCTGGAGCAGAAGGATTTCTCTTGGGCATGGTGGGTCTTTATCTCTCTGTGAACTAGTCCCAAGGGCCCTCGGGGACAGGCCACTCCCTGTGCACAGGGCAGGGTTCTGTGTCCCAGCCCCACGCAGGCGCTGCATGTCAGGGACTTGGAGGGGTCCCTGAGTAGGCACTGGTGACACCTCTGCACTCACAGAGGCGGCAGATCAGGAGCTGGGCATCAGAACTCACCAGGATGAAGAAGTACCAGGGCTGAGGTATGCCGAACTGCCCTGGGAAGACGGCCTCCATGTACCAGGTCACCAGGCCATAAAGCACAGAGTCCAGCAGCAGCATCCCCAGCACCTGCCCGAAGCAGAAGTCGTCGTCCACGTTGACGGGACTCAGGAGGTCTCGCCACTGGATGCCCATGCCTGGAAGACACACCGGGAAAGTGGCCCGAAAGCCGGCAGGCTGGGGGCCCAGGGACCCTGAAGCCCCTGGTGGCACGCGTGTGCACGTGTGACCTTGCACGGTCACTGCTTGGTCGGCATGCCTTTTCCCTTCCTGGTTTTATAACAAGTTGGACAGCTTTCTTCAAGTCTGGAAGATAAATGCAGATTACAAAATCATTAAGTCACAGACTAGCAACAGCTCATTCACTGACTAGACAGGCCTGCAATTAATCTGTGACATATATGCACATACGTACACACATACATATGCACCCACATCTATGATTTCGGTAAGGCCAATGTAGGTCAATGTGCATTTAGCATAAATCTTTTTTTTTTTTTTTTTTTTTTTGAGATGGAGTCTTGCTCTGTTGCCTAGGCTGGAGTGTAGTGGTGTGACCTTGGCCCACTGCAACCTCTGCCTCTGCGGTTCAAATGATTCTCCTGCCTCAGCCTTCGGAGTAGCTGGGATTATAGGAGCATGACACCACACCTGGTTAATTTTTTTTTTTTTCTTAGATGGAGTCTCACTCTGTTGCCAGGCTGGAGTGCAGTGGCACGATCTCGGCTCGCTGCAACCTCCTCCTCCCATGTTCAAGTGGTTCTCCTGCCTCAGCCTCCTGAGTAGCTGGGACTACAGGAGCGTGCCACCACATCCAGCTAATTTCTGTATTTTTAGTAGAGATGGAGTTTTGCCATGTTGGCCAGGATGATCTCGATCTCTTGACCCCATCATCCGCCTGCCTCGGCCTCCCAAAGTGCTGGGATTACAGGCGTGAGACACCATGCCCCACCAATTTTTGTATTTTTAGTACAGACAGGGTTTCACCATGTTGGCCGGGCTGGTCTTGAACTCCTGACCTTGAATAATCCACCCGCCTTGGCCTCCCAAAGTGCTGGGATTACAGGTGTGAGCCACCCCATCCAGCCTAGTATTACTCTTTTTTCACATTTTAATTCTGTAGTGACGGGGTCTTGCTATGTTGTCCAGGCTGGTCTCAAACTCCTGCCTCAAATTCCTTCTTCCTGCCTCAGCTGTAAGTCTTTTTTAATCACAGAAATTTTTTTTTTTTTTTTTTTTTTTTTTTTTTTGAGACGGAGTTTTCGCTGTCGCCCAGGCTGGAGTGCAGTGGCCGGATCTCAGCTCACTGCAAGCTCCGCCTCCCGGGTTCCCGCCATTCTCCTGCCTCAGCCTCCCGAGCAGCTGGGACTACAGGCGCCCGCCACCTCGCCCGGCTAGTTTTTTGTATTTTTTAGTAGAGACGGGGTTTCACCGAATCACAGAAATATTTCAAACATGTGTAAAGCTCTCCTTAATGGAGCTCATGTTTCTCATCTTCTCTCTGGTTTGCCAACATTGCAGTCCTGACAGCACTGGGGATCTGTGTGTCCAAACACCCTCTGTTTGGCCGAGGACCCTGAAGAAAATAATGCTCTTCAGCCTTGGTGAATTTGCACTTTCAAACAACCAGAGATTTGCCTGTTTTAAGAAAATTCACTCTAGCTGGGCGTGGTGGCTCACATCTGTAATTCCAGCACGTTGGGAGGCTGACACAGGAGGACTACTTGAGGCCAGGAGTTTGAGACCAGCCTAGGCAACACAGACAAATTAGTCAGGTGTGGTGGTACGTGCTTGTGGTCCCAGCTACTCAGGAGGCTGAGGTGGGAGGATCACTTGAGTCTGGGAGGTCGAGGCTACAGTGAGCTATTATCATACTACTGCACTCCAGCCTGGGCAATGGAGTAAGACCCTGTCTCTAAAAAAAAAATTGTTAAAAAGAAAGCAAAAGAACAAAGTCTACATTTTATCAACACACTAGGAAACACAGATAATGTAAAAGCTAAAGTGTCAGAAGACACTGCCGACTGCAAAAAATCGTTCTAATGAAAGACAAAGCAACACTGGACACTCCCACCTCCTTCCACAGACCCAGACCTTTGCAAGCTGCAGCTAGGAACTGCATGGCGCCATGGCTTGACTGGGCCCCCCAAATTCATGTGTTGGAGACTTGACCCCCAATGCAGCAATGTTGTGATGTTCATAAAAATTAAGAAAAAAAGTGAGTCGTGATGGTGCCATTGCACTCCAGGCTGGGTGACATAGTGAGACCCTGTCTCAAAAAACAAAAAAGAAAAGAAAAAAAATGCTGTCATTTATCACTGTCTCTCTCTCAGGCGTCTCTCCTGCCATCACCAGTCAAGGCAGGAGGCACTAGGAAGATGCTAATTCTACCCTTTACCAACAGCAGTGGTTGATCAGAAGCCCTAAAAACCAGCCAGCCTCAGTGGCTCACACCTGTAATCTTAGCACTTTGGGAGGCCGAGGGCAGATCACGAGGTCAGGAGTTCGAGACGAGCCTGGCCAACATGGGAAAACCCCTCTCTGCTAAAAATACAAAAAAGTTAGACGGGCATGGTCATGCATGCTTGTGATCCCAGGTACTTGGGAGGCTGAGGTGGGAGGATCACTTGAGCCCATAGGCAGAGGTTGCCGTGAGCCAAGATCACATCACTGCCCTCCAACCTGGGAAACAGAGTGAGATTCAGTCAAAAAAAAAAAAAAAAAAAAAAAAAAAGTCCTTAAAACCCTAGACTCTGAGATCTCTGATGTAGTAATTTTTTTTTTTTGGGGGGATGGAGTCTGTCGCCCAGGCTGGAGTGCAGTGGCCGGATCTCAGCTCACTGCAAGCTCTGCCTCCCGAGTTCACGCCATTCTCCTGTCTCAGCCTTCCAAGTAGCTGGGACTATAGGCCCCTGCCACCACGTCCGTCTAATTTTTTGTGTTTTTAGTATAGACAGGGTTTCACCGTGTTAGCCAGGATGGTCTCGATCTCCTAACCTCGTGATCTGCCCGCCTCGGCCTCCCAAAGTGCTGGGATTACACGCATGAGCCACTGTGCCCAGCCTCTCTGATGTAATCATTTTGAATGTCTCAGGAAGCTGGAAGAGGCCAGATGTGGTGGCTCACATCTGTAATCCTGGCTATTCAGGAGGCTGAGGCAGGAGGATTGCTTGAGGTCAGGAGTTTGAGACCAGGCTGAGCAACATAGTGAGACCCCATCTCTATAAAATATTTAAAATTTAAAAAAAAAAAAAGAAAGCTGAAAGAGGCTCAGGTCATTGAGTTAGATCCCACCATCAGTCAGACGTGCGTGTGATGCCGCTGCTGGATATTCCAACCCTCTTGTCCTCCGAGCTTTGGGCTTCTTTGGCCCACTGCCCTGTGGCTCCCATCACCTGCAGCTGTGCCGTGCAGCTGAGCTTCCCTCGCCCGGGGCCGTGCCCAGCTACCCAGCCCACACTCAGCGCTGTCCGCAGATGCCGCTGGCTTCAGCGGTCCCAACAGCCTACCAACCGTCCCAGGTGGAGCCTTGCTGTTGGCGGCACTTGTGTCTGGGTGGTCTCAAAGGTTACTGATTCGGAAAGAACAGGCTGGGCAAGGCAAACACTCACCTTTCGCCTCAAATTTCCCAATGAGCTGGGCTCCCATTGCCATGGCGACGTTGGACAGGAGGCAGGAGCAGAGCTTCTGGCTCAGCGTCATCCAGTTGTACCGAGGGGCCACGAAAAAGTAGGGGATGTAGGTGAAGAAGTAGAGAAAGCCGCCGAAGGCTGCCGCCATGTTGGCTGCAGGTGTTGGAAGACCCGGGGGGCGTGAGCGTCAGTGCCCTTGGAAGGGGCTTGGGCTCCCAGAGGTACAGGGAACCCCCTCCTCCTGGGGCCGAGCCACCCAACCTGCTCCCGGCATCTGTCGTCCACACGAGACACAAGTCCCGGCATGTGGGGGGACACCAGGTGTGGCCAGCAGCTTCTCCAAGTGGTGCCCCCATCCCAGGGACCCCCACATCAACAGCTCCAGCGCCTCCTCTGCCTCCCATCCAGCTGCCTCCCTGACACCGCACACCTGACGTGGCTGATCCCAAACCCCTGATTCCCGCCTAAGCCCCACTTCTGCCTGGGCTGCCGGATCTCTCTCATTCATTTATTCATTCGTCAGATACGCACCGAGCACCCACTCTTTTCTAGGCACAAGGGAGGCAGCCCCACAGAAAACAGAGAAAACCCCTCCCACCCCCACCTGGAATCTAGCTGGGAGACAGAGAGCAAGGTGTGCTGGATGGAGACACATGGTGGATGCAGCAAGGAGGCACAGGATGGGAGAAGAGGCTCCTGACGGCCGGGAAGGCTTCAAGGAGGTGACATGTGAGAAGGACCCGGAAGAGGTGAGTGGATTACTGAGAGCGGCGAGATGGGCATGTTTTCTGTCCATGCCAGCAGTGCTCAAACTCTTTGGTTTTCTTTTGTTTTTTTCCTTTTGAGATTGAATTTCCCTCTGTCACCTAGGCTGGAGTACAGTGGGGTCATCATGGCTCACTGCAGCCTCTACCTCCTGGGCCCGAGGTCCTCCCACCTCCAGCTAGGGATAGTAGCTGGGACCAACAGGCACGCAGTACCATGCCTAGCGAATTTTTAAATTTTTTTTATAGAGATGGGTCTCCCTATTTTGTCAGGGCTAGTCTAATGCTCCTAGGCTCAAGGGATCCTCCCGCCTCGGCCTCCCAAAGTGTTGGGATTACAGGTCTGAGCCACCATGCCTGGCCATCAAAATCTTTGGTCTTAAGACCCTTTTCTATCCTTAAAAATTATTAAGGAGGCCGGGCGCGATGGCTCATGCCTGTAATCCCAGCACTTTGGGAGGCCGAGGCGGGTGGATCACGACGAGGTCAGGAGATCGAGACCATCCTGGCGAACACGGTGAAACCCCGTCTTTACTGAAAATACAAAAAAATTAGCCAGGCATGGTGGCGGGCGCCTGTAGTCCCAGCTTCTAGGGAGGCTGAGGCAGGAGAATGGCATTAACTGGGGAGGCAGCGGAGCTTGCAATGAGTGGAGATCGCGCCACTGCACTCCAGCCTGGGCAACAAAGCGAGACTCCGTCTCAAAAAAAAAAAAAAATTGGCCGGGCGCAGTGGCTCAAGCCTGTAATCCCAGCACTTTGGGAGGCCGAGACGGGCAGATTACGAGGTCAGGAGATCGAGACCATCCTGACTAACACGGTGAAACCCCGTCTCTACTAAAAAAATACAAAAAACTAGCCGGGCGAGGTGGCGGGCGCCTGTGGTCCCAGCTACTCGGGAGGCTGAGGCAGGAGAATGGCGTGAACCCAGGAGGCGGAGCTTGCAGTGAGCTGAGATCCAGCCACTGCACTCCAGCCTGGGTGACAGAGTGAGACTCCGTCTCAAAAAAAAAAAAAAAAAATTTATTAAGAACACCAAAGGGCTTTTTAAATGTGGGTTTATATATATCCATATTGATTCTGTAAGAAATTAATACTAAGAACATTTAAAAACTCTGTTAAATTTAACAATAACAGTAATAAATCTACCACAAGTTAACATAACTTTATGAAAAAAACCCCAGCCGGGTGTGGCGGCTCATGCCTGTAATCCCAACACTTTGGGAGGCTGAGGTGGGAAGATCACAAGGTCAAGAGATCAAGACCATCCGGCCAACATGGTGAAACCCCATCTCTACTAAAAATACAAAAATTAGCTGGGCGTGAGTGGTGGTGCGCACCTGTAGTCTCAGCAACTCAGGAGGCTGAGGCAGGAGAATTGCTTGAACCCAGGAGGCAGAGATTGCAGTGAGCTGAGATGGCGCCACTGCACTCGATCCTGGCGACAGAGCGAGACTCCGTCTCAAAAAAAAAACCAAAAACGACAACAACAACAACAAAAAATTTCCACAATTTATTGAGAAGAGCAGCAGTGTTTTTTCCAACTTTCTTTCTTTCTTACTTTTTTTGTTCTGAGACAGGGTCTCATTCTGTCACCCAAGATGGAGTGCAGTGGTGTGACCTCAGCTCATTGCAACCTCCGCCTCCCGGGCTCAAGCAATAATCCCACCTCAGCCTCCTGCGTAGCTGGGATTACAGGCATGCACCACTGGGCCCAGTTAATTTTTTTCTATATTTTTAAGTAGAGACAGGTTTTCGCCATGTTGCCCAGGCTGGGCTTGAACTCCTGGGCACAAACAATCTGCCCACCTTGGCCTCCCAAAGTGCTGGGATTACAGGCGTGAGTCACGGTGAGTCACCGCAAGTCACCGCGAGTCACTAAGCCTGGCGGATTTTTTTTTTTCTTTATTGGTCTTTTTCCCACCTCTGGTGCTTGAGTCAGGAACAATGTTCTACATTTTTGTAAACCTCCATAATGTCTGACTTAACAGATTACAGCTGGGTCCTCATATCTGCCTATTTACCCTTTTCTTTCTTTCTTTTTTTTTTTTTGAGATGG
This sequence comes from Rhinopithecus roxellana, assembly GCF_007565055.1. NCBI lineage: Eukaryota > Metazoa > Chordata > Mammalia > Primates > Cercopithecidae > Rhinopithecus > Rhinopithecus roxellana. The sequence continues at coordinate 70,900,115 of NC_044568.1, read as the reverse complement.
AGTCTCGCTCTGTCGCCAGGCTGGAGTGCAGTGGCACGACCTTGGCTCACTGCAACCTCTACCTCCTGGGTTCAAGCAATTCTTCTGCCTCAGCCTCCCGAGTCGCTGGGACTGCAGGCACACACCACCACACCCAGCTAATTTTTGTATTTTTAATAGAGATGGGGTTTCACCACGTTGGCCAGGATGGTCTCGATCTCTTGACCTCATGATCCACCTGCCTCGGCCTCCCAAAGTGCTGGGATTACAGGCTTGAGCCACTGCGCCCGGCCCTATTTACCCTTTTATGTTGTTTGGTTGATGTATATAAAGAAAATCTGGATTCACACAGATAAATAGTTGGAAAAGTAAAGGGTATTGTGATGGTTTTTGTGGATATTTTTTGATACTACACATTCAAGCACCACTGAAGAAGCAGTAATTTCGGAAAGGGTTAGTTGCCATGAAGTAGCCAACAAACTTTTTGCGCTCTGTTATGTGAACACCCATTGGTTTATCCTGCAGTTTGGATTTTTTTTTTTTTTTTTTTTTTTTTTGGAGACAGAGTCTCGCTTTTCACCCAGGCTGGAGTGCAATGGCACGATCTCAGCTCAATGCAACCTCCGCCTCCCAGGTTCAAGCAATTCCCTGCCTCAGCCTCCGGAGTAGATGGGATTATAGGTGCCCACCACCACACCTGGCTAATTTTTGTATTTTTAGTAGAGACGGGGTTTCACCAACTTGGTCAGGCTGCTCTTGAACTCCTGACCTCGTGATCCACCTGCCTCGGCTGACCAAAGTGCTGCGATTACAGGCGTGAGTTACCATGCCTGGCCTAATTTTCTGTATTTTTAGTAGAGATAGGGTTTCACCATGTTTTCCAGGCTGGTCTTGAACTCCTGAGCTCAGGCGATCAGCCTGCCTCAGTTTCCCAAAGTGCTGGGATTACAGACATGAGCCACCACGCTCAGTCGCACTTTGGATTTTTACTCTTGTATGATTTTATAACATTATGCATCAGTTCGTTTGGAAAATACTGCTTTTTGAGTTACACGGATGTTCCAAACATTGGCATATTTTATCGTATAATATTTTTAAAAATTACATTTGTTAATATTATCACTGGCTCTATAAAAAGTTCTTTAAGTACTGGGAAGTCACAGATTTCAGTTTGCCAAATTCTATTTTTTGCTTGAAAGCTTGAACTGCAGTATTGATGTCAGAAACTACTAGTTGTTTTCCTTAAAAAGACAGGCTCATACTGGAGAAAATGCCTACCAAATACCCGAGGAGGAATAACTATAGTCTAGTGGTTGTTCCTTCAAGCAAAAATGGTGCCCCATGAAAACAGTGGCTAGTTTTGCTGACAACTCAAGCAATTGTACATGTACTTTTCCTCAAGATAATCCACGGTTCAGTACAAGTACTTTATGTGTACATCCCATTTTGTCACACAGAATACTAAATGAAGTATACTTAAGAGTCGAGATTTAATAAAAAAATTTTTTTACTGCTTTGTCAAGGACATTTGTGAGTGAAATTGGCTTTTTT